>NC_089838.1:80687433-81308267 GCF_035609145.1 Eleutherodactylus coqui | reverse complement strand
TTAACTGTGGCAGAGCAGGTATTTTTTTTTCCCAATTAAGGAAAGCAAATGGCGAAGCCAGCAGTAAAGCGTAGCTGGGTGCGTATGATTTAGCAATGTTTTTCACGCAGCTCACACGTCTCCACAGGCGTAAGGACGGACACAGGCTGGACAAATAGATTTCTTTTCAGTTTTTTCCCACCAACAGGCAGCACTGCGTATATTCAATGAACCTGCGAAGTTTAATAACTGCGCTGTGTCCCTGCTTATGTGTCACAGAACGTGAGGGTAGCAGAGTTATTATAACTCTTGGAGAGCAGGTATTTTTTTTCCCAATTAAGGAAAGCAAATGGCGAACCCAGCAGTAAAGCGTAGCTGGCTGCGTATGATTTAGCAATGTTTTTCACGCAGCTCACACGTCTCCACAGGCGTAAGGACGGACACAGGCTGGACAAATAGATTTCTTTTCAGTTTTTTCCCACCAACAGGCAGCACTGCGTATATTCAATGAACCTGCGAAGTTTAATAACTGTGCTGTGTCCCTGCTTATGTGTCACAGAACGTGAGGGTAGCAGAGTTATTAACTGTGGCAGAGCAGGTATTTTTTTTCCCAATTAAGGAAAGCAAATGGCGAAGCCAGCAGTAAAGCGTAGCTGGGTGCGTATGATTTAGCAATGTTTTTCACGCAGCTCACACGTCTCCACCGCCCGTAAGGACGGACACAGGCTGGACAAATAGATTTCTTTTCAGTTTTTTCCCACCAACAGGCAGCACTGCGTATATTCAATGAACCTGCGAAGTTTAATAACTGCGCTGTGTCCCTGCTTATGTGTCACAGAACGTGAGGGTAGCAGAGTTATTATAACTCTTGGAGAGCAGGTTTTTTTTTTCCCAATTAAGGAAAGCAAATGGCGAACCCAGCAGTAAAGCGTAGCTGGCTGCGTATGATTTAGCAATGTTTTTCACGCAGCTCACACGTCTCCACAGGCGTAAGGACGGACACAGGCTGGACAAATAGATTTCTTTTCAGTTTTTTCCCACCAACAGGCAGCACTGCGTATATTCAATGAACCTGCGAAGTTTAATAACTGTGCTGTGTCCCTGCTTATGTGTCACAGAACGTGAGGGTAGCAGAGTTATTAACTGTGGCAGAGCAGGTATTTTTTTTCCCAATTAAGGAAAGCAAATGGCGAAGCCAGCAGTAAAGCGTAGCTGGGTGCGTATGATTTAGCAATGTTTTTCACGCAGCTCACACGTCTCCACCGCCCGTAAGGACGGACACAGGCTGGACAAATAGATTTCTTTTCAGTTTTTTCCCACCAACAGGCAGCACTGCGTATATTCAATGAACCTGCGAAGTTTAATAACTGCGCTGTGTCCCTGCTTATGTGTCACAGAACGTGAGGGTAGCAGAGTTATTATAACTCTTGGAGAGCAGGTATTTTTTTTCCCAATTAAGGAAAGCAAATGGCGAACCCAGCAGTAAAGCGTAGCTGGCTGCGTATGATTTAGCAATGTTTTTCACGCAGCTCACACGTCTCCACAGGCGTAAGGACGGACACAGGCTGGACAAATAGATTTCTTTTCAGTTTTTTCCCACCAACAGGCAGCACTGCGTATATTCAATGAACCTGCGAAGTTTAATAACTGCGCTGTGTCCCTGCTTATGTGTCACAGAACGTGAGGGTAGCAGAGTTATTATAACTCTTGGAGAGCAGGTATTTTTTTTCCCAATTAAGGAAAGCAAATGGCGAAGCCAGCAGTAAAGCGTAGCTGGGTGCGTATGATTTAGCAATGTTTTTCACGCAGCTCACACGTCTCCACCGCCCGTAAGGACGGACACAGGCTGGACAAATAGATTTCTTTTCAGTTTTTTCCCACCAACAGGCAGCACTGCGTATATTCTATGAATAATAACTGTGTTGTGGCCCTGCCTATACAATTCTTTCCCTGCAGTATCAATGGAGGGTGGAATGCTCTGCAGAGGCGATTTTGAGAAGCCCAAAAAAAATGCAGCACAGCCAACAGCAGCCTGGACAGTACTGCACACGGATAAATATGGCCCTAGAAAGGACCGTTGAGGTTCTTGAAGGCTACACTCACTCCTAACACTCTCCCTGCCTATGCAGCACTTCTGTCCCTAATGCCAGGTGCAACGGTCTGCAGAGGCGATTTTGAGAAAAAAAAATGCCACTGCTAACAGCAGCCAACACACAGCTATCAGTGGCCCTAATAAGGACCTTTGGGGGGTCTTGAAGCCTACACTAACTACCAATTCTTTCCCTACAGCAGCTCCGGTATAAACAGCACTGTCCCTCATCTAACTCACACCGCATCTGAGGCGAGCCGCGGGAGGGGCCGACTTTTATATTAGGCGAACACCTGATCTCGCCAGCCACTCACAGCAGGGGGGTGGTATAGGGCTTAAACGTTGCAGGGGGAAGTTGTAATGCCTTCCCTGTCTTTCAATTGGCCAGAAAAGCGCGCTAACGTCTCAGGGAAGGAAGTGAAAGTAACCAGAACACCGCATGGTGTTCGTCACGAATAACGAACATCCCGAACACCCTAATATTCGCACGAATATCAAGCTCGGACGAACGCGTTCGCTCATCTCTAATTATGACATAATAGAATTTTGCATTATGACATCATAATGAAGTTTTACATTATGACATCATAATGGAATTTTACATTATGACATCATAATGGAATTTTGCATTATGACATCATATTGGAATGTTACATTATGGCATCATAATAGAATTTTACATTATGACATCATAATGGAGTTTTACATTATGACATCATAATGGAATTTTGCATTATGACATCATAATGGAATATTAGATTATGACATCATAATGGAATTTTGCATTATGACATCATAATGGAGTTTTACATTATGACATCATAATGGAATTTTACATTATGACATCATAATGGAATTTTACATTATGACATCATAATGGAAAATTGCATTATGACATCATAATGGAATTTTACATTATGACATAATAGAATTTTGCATTATGACATCATAATGAAGTTTTACATTATGACATCATAATGGAATTTTACATTATGACATCATAATGGAATTTTGCATTATGACATCATAATGGAATTTTGCATTATGACATCATATTGGAATGTTACATTATGACATCATAATAGAATTTTACATTATGACATCATAATAGAGTTTTACATTATGACATCATAATGGAATTTTGCATTATGACATCATAATGGAATGTTACATTATGATATCATAATGGAATTTTGCATTATGACATCATAATGGAGTTTTACATTATGACATCATAATGGAATTTTACATTATGACATCAAAATGGAATTTTGCATTATGACATCATAATGGAATTTTACATTATGACATCATAATGGAATTTTGCATTATGACAACATAATGGAATGTTACATTATGACATCATAATGGAATTTGCATTATGACATCATAATGGAATGTTACATTATGACATCATAATGGAATGTTACATTATGACATCATAATGGAATTTTGCATTATTACATCATAATGGAATTTTACATTATGACATCATAATGGAATGTTACATTATGACATCATAATGGAATTTTGCATTGTGACATCTTAATGAAGTTTTACATTATGACATCATAATGGAATTTTACATTATGACATCATAATGGAATTTTGCATTATGACATCATAATGGAATTTTGCATTATGACATCATATTGGAATGTTACATTATGGCATCATAATAGAATTTTACATTATGACATCATAATGGAGTTTTACATTATGACATCATAATGGAATTTTGCATTATGACATCATAATGGAATATTACATTATGACATCATAAAGGAATTTTGCATTATGACATCATAATGGAGTTTTACATTATGACATCATAATGGAATTTTACATTATGACATCATAATGGAATTTTGCATTATGACATCATAATGGAATTTTACATTATGACATCATAATGGAATTTTGCATTATGACATCATAATGGAATGTTACATTATGACATAATAATGGAATGTTACATTATGACATCATAATGGAATTTTGCATTATGACATCATAATGGAATTTTACATTATGACATCATAATGGAATTTTACATTATGACATCATAATGGAGTTTTACATTATGACATCATAATGGAATTTTGCATTATGACATCATAATGGAGTTTTACATTATGACATCATAATGGAATTTTGCATTATGACATCATAATGGAATTTTAACATTATGACATCATAATGGAATTTTACATTATGACATCATAATGGAGTTTTGCATTATGACATCATAATGGAATTTTACATTATGACATCATAATGGAGTTTTACATTATGACCTCATAATGGAGTTTTACATTATGACATCATAATGGAGTTTTACATTATGACATCATAATGGAATGTTACATTATGACATCATAATAAAATGCTACATTATGACATCATAATGGAATGTTACATTATGACATCATAATGTAATTTTGCATTATGACATCATAATGGAATTTTACATTATGACATCATAATGGAATTTTACATTATGACATCATAATGGAAATTTGCATTATGACATCATAATGGAATTTTACATTATGACATAATGGAATTTTGCATTATGACATCATAATGGAATTTTACATTGTGACATCATAATGGAATTTTACATTATGACATCATAATGGAATGTTACATTATGACATCATAATGGAATGTTGCATTATGACATCATAATGGAATGTTGCATTATGACATCATAATGGAATGTTGCATTATGACATCATAATGGAATTTTGCATTATGACATCATAATGGAATTTTGCTTTATATCATCATAATTGAATGTACATTATGACATCATAATGAAGTTTTACATTATGACATCATAATGGAATTTTACATTATTACATCATAATGGAATTTTGCATTATGACATCATAATGGAATTTTGCATTATGACATCATATTGGAATGTTACATTATGACATCATAATAGAATTTTACAGTATGACATCATAATGGAATTTTGCATTATGACATCATAATGGAATTTTGCATTATGACATCATAATGGAATGTTGCATTATGACATCATAATGGAATTTTGCATTATGACATCATTATGGAATTTTGCATTATGACATCATAATTGAATGTTACATTATGACATCATAATGGAATTTTGCATTATGACATCATAATTGAATGTACATTATGACATCATAATGGAATGTTACATTATGACATCATAATGGAATTTTGCATTGTGACATCTTAATGAAGTTTTACATTATGACATCATAATGGAATTTTACATTATGACATCATAATGGAATTTTGCATTATGACATCATAATGGAATTTTGTATTATGACATCATATTGGAATGTTACATTATGGCATCATAATAGAATTTTACATTATGACATCATAATGGAGTTTTACATTATGACATCATAATGGAATTTTGCATTATGACATCATAATGGAATATTACATTATGACATCATAATGGAATTTTGCATTATGACATCATAATGGAGTTTTACATTATGACATCATAATGGAATTTTACATTATGACATCATAATGGAATTTTGCATTATGACATCATAATGGAATTTTACATTATGACATCATAATGGAATTTTGCATTATGACATCATAATGGAATGTTACATTATGACATAATAATGGAATGTTACATTATGACATCATAATGGAATTTTGCATTATGACATCATAATGGAATTTTACATTATGACATCATAATGGAATTTTACATTATGACATCATAATGGAGTTTTACATTATGACATCATAATGGAATTTTGCATTATGACATCATAATGGAGTTTTACATTATGACATCATAATGGAATTTTGCATTATGACATCATAATGGAATTTTAACATTATGACATCATAATGGAATTTTACATTATGACATCATAATGGAGTTTTGCATTATGACATCATAATGGAATTTTACATTATGACATCATAATGGAGTTTTACATTATGACCTCATAATGGAGTTTTACATTATGACATCATAATGGAGTTTTACATTATGACATCATAATGGAATGTTACATTATGACATCATAATAGAATGCTACATTATGACATCATAATGGAATTTTATATTACATCATAATGGAATGTTACATTATGACATCATAATGTAATTTTGCATTATGACATCATAATGGAATTTTACATTATGACATCATAATGGAATTTTACATTATGACATCATAATGGAAATTTGCATTATGACATCATAATGGAATTTTACATTATGACATAATGGAATTTTGCATTATGACATCATAATGGAATTTTACATTGTGACATCATAATGGAATTTTACATTATGACATCATAATGGAATTTTACATTATGACATCATAATGGAAATTTGCATTATGACATCATAATGGAATTTTACATTATGACATAATGGAATTTTGCATTATGACATCATAATGGAATTTTACATTGTGACATCATAATGGAATTTTACATTATGACATCATAATGGAATGTTACATTATGACATCATAATGGAATGTTGCATTATGACATCATAATGGAATGTTGCATTATGACATCATAATGGAATTTTGCTTTATATCATCATAATTGAATGTACATTATGACATCATAATGAAGTTTTACATTATGACATCATAATGGAATTTTACATTATTACATCATAATGGAATTTTGCATTATGACATCATAATGGAATTTTGCATTATGACATCATATTGGAATGTTACATTATGACATCATAATAGAATTTTACAGTATGACATCATAATGGAATTTTGCATTATGACATCATAATGGAATTTTGCATTATGACATCATAATGGAATGTTGCATTATGACATCATAATGGAATTTTGCATTATGACATCATTATGGAATTTTGCATTATGACATCATAATTGAATGTTACATTATGACATCATAATGGAATTTTGCATTATGACATCATAATTGAATGTACATTATGACATCATAATGGAATTTTGCATTATGACATCATAATGGAATTTTCCATTATGACATCATAATGGATTGTTACATTATGACATCATAATAGAATTTTACAGTATGACATCATAATGGAGTTATACATTATGACATCATAATGGAATTTTGCATTATGACATCATAATGGAATGTTACATTATGACATCATAATGGAATTTTGCATTATGACATCATAATGGAGTTTTTCATTATGACATCATAATGGAATTTTTTTTACATTATGACATCATAATGGAATTTTACATTATGACATCATAATGGAATTTTACATTATGACATCATAATGGAGTTTTGCATTATGACATCATAATGGAATTTTACATTATGACATCATAATGGAGTTTTACATTATGACATCATAATGGAGTTTTACATTATGACATCATAATGGAATGTTACATTATGACATCATAATGGAATGTTACATTATGACATCATAATGGAATTTTGCATTATGACATCATAATGGAATGTTGCATTATGATATCATAATGGAATATTGCATTATGTCATCATAATGGAATTTTGCATTATGACATCATAATTGAATGTTACATTATGACATCATAATTGAATGTTACATTATGACATCATAATGGAATTTTGCATTATGACATCATAATGGAATGTTACATTATGACATCATAATGGAATTTTGCATTATGACATCATAATGGAATGTTACATTATGACATCATAATAGAATGTTGCATTATGACATCATAATGGAATGTTACATTATGACATCATAATGGAATTTTGCATTATGACATCATAATGGAATGTTACATTATGACATCATAATAGAATGTTGCATTATGACATCATAATGGAATGTTACATTATGACATCATAATAGAATGTTGCATTATGACATCATAATGGAATTTTGCATTATGACATCATTATGGAATTTTGCATTATGACATCATAATTGAATGTTACATTATGACATCATAATGGAATTTTGCATTATGACATCATAATTGAATGTACATTATGACATCATAATGGAATTTTGCATTATGACATCATAATGGAATTTTCCATTATGACATCATAATGGAATGTTACATTATGACATCATAATAGAATTTAACATTATGACATCATAATGGAGTTTTACATTATGACATCATAACGGAATTTTGCATTATGACATCATAATGGAATGTTACATTATGACATCATAATAGAATTTTACATTATGACATCATAATGGAGTTTTACATTATGACATCATAATGGAATTTTGCATTATGACATCATAATGGAACGTTACATTATGACATCATAATGGAATTTTGCATTATGACATCATAATGGAGTTTTACATTATGACATCATAATGGAATTTTACATTATGACATCAAAATGGAATTTTGCATTATGACATCATAATGGAATTTTACATTATGACATCATAATGGAATTTTGCATTATGACAACATAATGGAATGTTACATTATGACATCATAATGGAATTTGCATTATGACATCATAATGGAATGTTACATTATGACATCATAATGGAATGTTACATTATGACATCATAATGGAATTTTGCATTATTACATCATAATGGAATTTTACATTATGACATCATAATGGAATGTTACATTATGACATCATAATAGAATTTTACAGTATGACATCATAATGGAGTTATACATTATGACATCATAATGGAATTTTGCATTATGACATCATAATGGAATGTTACATTATGACATCATAATGGAATTTTGCATTATGACATCATAATGGAGTTTTTCATTATGACATCATAATGGAATTTTTTTTACATTATGACATCATAATGGAATTTTACATTATGACATCATAATGGAATTTTACATTATGACATCATAATGGAGTTTTGCATTATGACATCATAATGGAATTTTACATTATGACATCATAATGGAGTTTTACATTATGACATCATAATGGAGTTTTACATTATGACATCATAATGGAATGTTACATTATGACATCATAATAGAATGTTACATTATGACATCATAATGGTATGTTGCATTATGACATCATAATGGAATTTTGCATTATGACATCATAATGGAATGTTACATTATGACATCATAATGGAATGTTACATTATGACATCATAATAGAATGTTACATTATGACGTCATAATGGTATGTTGCATTATGACATCATAATGGAATTTTGCATTATGGCATCATAATGGAATGTTACATTATGACATCATAATGGAATTTTGCATTATGACATCATAATAGAATGTTACATTATGACATCATAATGGAATTTTACATTATGACATCAAAATGGAATTTTGCATTATGACATCATAATGTAACGTTGCATTATGACATCATAATAGAATGTTACATTATGACATCATAATGGAATGTTGCATTATGACATCATAATGGAATTTTGCATTATGACATCATAATGGAGTTTTACATTATGACATCATAATGGAATTTTACATTATGACATCATAATGGAATTTTACATTATGACATCATAATGGAAATTTGCATTATGACATCATAATAGAATTTTACATTATGACTAGAGATGAGCGAACACCAAAATGTTCGGGTGTTCGTTATTCGTAACGAACTTCCCGTGATGCTCGAGGGTTCGTTTCGAACAACGAACCCCATTGAAGTCAATGGGCGACCAGAACATTTTTGTATTTCGCCGATGCTCGCTAAGGTTTTCATGTGTGAAAATCTGGGCAATTCAGGAAAGTGATGGGAATGACACAGTGACGGATAGGGCAGGCGAGGGGCTACATGTTGGGCTGCATCCTAAGTTCACAGGTCCCACTATTAAGCCACAATAGCGGCAAGAGTGGGCCCCCCCCCCTCCCAACAACTTTTACTTCTGAAAAGCGCTCATTAGCATGGCATACCTTTGCTAAGCACCACACTACCTCCAACAAAGCACAATCACTGCCTGCATGGCCCTCCACTGCCACTTCTCCTGAGTTACATGCTGCCCAACCGCACCCCCTCCCCCCCACAGCGCACACCAAACTGTCCCTGCGCAGCCTTCAGCTGCCCTCATGCCACACCACCCTCATGTCTATTTATAAGTGCGTCTGCCACGACGAGGGACCGCAGGCACACACTGCACAGGGTTGGCACGGCTAGGTAGCGACCCTCTTTAATAGGGGCGGGGCGATAGCCCACAATGCTGTACAGAAGCAATGAGAAATACAATCCTGTGCCACCGCCATCAGGAGCTGCACACGTGGGCATAGCAATGGGGAACCTATGTGCCACACACTATTCATTCTGTCAAGGTGTCTGCATGCCCCAGTCAGACTGGTTATATGCACCTTAACAGTAACCGCGTTGGTGGTAATGTGGTGGTGACTGCGGACCTAGTACCACGGTTGTATTTTGTTGGTTTTCGGAATGTGGCCAGGATTAAGTGGGCCGTGGCGGGGGGATGGTGGGGGGGCTCTCTTGTAGTGTCGGTAAAGGTGAAATTCTTGGACTGCCGCCAGACGAACCAATGCAAAGGCATTTGCCAACAATGTTTTCCCTGTTGGAGGAGGAGGGGGATGTTTTTGAGGCACTACGTGTCCTCTCCACGTGTCCGTGGTTATATGCACCTTAACAGTAACCGCGTTGGTGGTAATGTGGTGGTGACTGCGGACCTAGTACCACGGTTGTATTTTGTTGGTTTTCGGAATGTGGCCAGGATTAAGTGGGCCGTGGCGGGGGGATGGTGGGGGGGCTCTCTTGTAGTGTCGGTAAAGGTGAAATTCTTGGACTGCCGCCAGACGAACCAATGCAAAGGCATTTGCCAACAATGTTTTCCCTGTTGGAGGAGGAGGGGGATGTTTTTGAGGCACTACGTGTCCTCTCCACGTGTCCGTTCCATGTAAGCAATAGTAGCACTCAAGACAGGCCCCAGTAACAATTCTGAAGCAGCAGTATAGCGGGAGCGCAGTCTTCGTTCCATGTAAGCAATAGTAGCACTCAAGACAGGCCCCAGTAACAATTCTGAAGCAGCAGTATAGCGGGAGCGCAGTCTTCGTTCCATGTAAGCAATAGTAGCACTCAAGACAGGCCCCAGTAACAATTCTGAAGCAGCAGTATAGCGGGAGCGCAGTCTTCGTTCCATGTAAGCAATAGTAGCACTCAAGACAGGCCCCAGTAACAATTCTGAAGCAGCAGTATAGCGGGAGCGCAGTCTTCGTTCCATGTAAGCAATAGTAGCACTCAAGACAGGCCCCAGTAACAATTCTGAAGCAGCAGTATAGCGGGAGCGCAGTCTTCGTTCCATTTCAGTAGCCTTAGTATAGCCAAGGCACCAGTGACATTTATGTAGCTAAACTGTAGGCCAACCCCACACACCTTTCTGTACCATGAGTGCAGGCGAAGAACATAGAAATTACTATGATTACACTGTAGGTGAGGGCCCCAAAAAATTGGTGTACCAACAGTACTAATGTACCTCAGTAAAAATTGGCCATGCCCAACCAAGATGGCAGGTGAATCGCTTTGGTTAATGTGGCTTAAGTGGTAACTAGGCCTGGAGGCAGCCCAGTGTAACGAAAAATTGGTTCAAGTTAAAGTTCCAACGCTTTTAAGCTAATTGAAACTTATAAAAATTGTTCTGAAAAATTATTTGAGTGAGCCTTGTGGCCCTAAGAAAAATTGCCCGTTCAGCGTGATTACGTGAGGTTTCAGGAGGAGGAGCAGGAGGAGGAGGAGGAGGAATATTAGACACAGATTGATGAAGCACAAATGTCCCCGTTTTGGATGGTGAGAGAGAACGTAGCTTCCATCCGCGGGTGCAGCCTACGTATTGCTTACGTATCGCTGCTGTCCGCTGGTGGAGAACAGAAGTCTGGCGAAATCCAGCCTTTGTTCATCTTGATGAGTGTTAGCCTGTCGGCACTGTCGGTTGACAAGCGGCTACGCTTATCGGTGATGATTCCCCCAGCCGCACTAAACACCCTCTCCGACAACACGCTAGCCGCAGGACAAGCAAGCACCTCAAGGGCATACAGGGCTAGTTCAGGCCACGTGTCCAGCTTCGACACCCAGTAGTTGTAGGGGGCAGAGGCGTCACCAAGGATGGTCGTGCGATCCGCTACGTACTCCCTCACCATCCTTTTGCAGTGCTCCCGCCGACTCAGCCGTGACTGGGGAGCGGTGACACAGTCTTGGTGGGGAGCCATAAAGCTGGCCAGGCCCTTAAAGACTGTTGCACTGCCTGGGATGTACATGCTGCTCGATCTACGCACATCCCCTGCAACATGGCCCTCGGAACTGCGCCTTCTGCCACTAGCGCTGTCGGCTGGGAATTTTACCATCAGCTTGTCCGCAAGGGTCCTGTGGTATAGCAACACTCTCGAACCCCTTTCCTCTTCGGGAATCAGAGTGGGCAGGTTCTCCTTATACCGTGGATCGAGCAGTGTGTACACCCAGTAATCCGTAGTGGCCAGAATGCGTGCAACGCGAGGGTCACGAGAAAGGCATCCTAACATGAAGTCAGCCATGTGTGCCAGGGTACCTGTACGCAACACATGGCTGTCTTCACTAGGAAGATCACTTTCAGGATCCTCCTCCTCCTCCTCCTCCTCAGGCCATACACGCTGAAAGGATGACAGGCAATCAGCCGGTGTACCGTCAGCAGCGGGCCAAGCTGTCTCTTCCCCCTCCTCCTCATCCTCCTCATGCTCCTCCTCCTCCTCCTGTACGCGCTGAGAAATAGACAGGAGGGTGCCCTGACTATCCAGCGGCATACTGTCTTCCCCCGCCCCCGTTTCCGAGCGCAAAGCAGCTGCCTTTATGGTTTGCAGGGAATTTCTCAAGATGCATAGCAGAGGAATGGTGACGCTAATGATTGTAGCATCGCCGCTCACCACCTGGGTAGACTCCTCAAAATTACCAAGGACATGGCAGATGTCTGCCAACCAGGCCCACTCTTCTGAAAGGAATTGAGGAGGCTGACTCCCACTGCGCCGCCCATGTTGGAGTTGGTATTCGACTATAGCTCTACGCTGTTCATAGAGCCTGGCCAACATGTGGAGCGTAGAGTTCCACCGTGTGGGCACGTCGCACAGCAGTCGGTGCACTGGCAGCTTAAAGTGATGTTGCAGGGTGCGCAGGGTGGCAGCGTCCGTGTGGGACTTGCGGAAATGTGCGCAGAGCCGGCGCGCCTTTACGAGCAGGTCTGACAAGCGTGGGTAGCTTTTCAGAAACCGCTGAACCACCAAATTAAAGACGTGGGCCAGGCATGGCACGTGCGTGAGGCTGCCGAGCTGCAGAGCCGCCACCAGGTTACGGCCGTTGTCACACACGACCATGCCCGGTTGGAGGCTCAGCGGCGCAAGCCAGCGGTCGGTCTGCTGTGTCAGACCCTGCAGCAGTTCGTGGGCCGTGTGCCTCTTATCGCCTAAGCTGAGTAGTTTCAGCACGGCCTGCTGACGCTTGCCCACCGCTGTGCTGCCACACCGCGCGACACCGACTGCTGGCGACATGCTGCTGCTAACACATCTTGATTGTGAGACAGAGGAGGAGGAGGAGGAGGAGGGTGCTTTAGTGGAGGAAGCATACACCTCCGCAGATACCACCACCGAGCTGGGGCCCGCAATTCTGGGGGTGGGTAGGACGTGAGCGGTCCCAGGCTCTGACTCTGTCCCAGCCTCCACTAAATTCACCCAATGTGCCGTCAGGGAGATGTAGTGGCCCTGCCCGCCTGTGCTTGTCCACGTGTCCGTAGTTAAGTGGACCGTGGCAGTAACCGCGTTGGTGAGGGCGCGCACAATGTTGCGGGAGACGTGGTCGTGCAGGGCTGGGACGGCACATCGGGAAAAGTAGTGGCGACTGGGAACTGAGTAGCGCGGGGCCGCCGCCTCCATGATACTTTTGAAGGACTCCGTTTCCACAACCCTATACGGCAGCATCTCAAGGCTGATGAATTTTGCGATGCGGACGGTTAACGTTTGAGCGTGCGGATGCGTGGCGGCGTACTTGCGCTTGCGCTCGAACACTTGCGCAAGCGACGGCTGAACGGTGCGCTGAACTACACTGCTGGATGGGGCCGAGGACAGCGGAGATGAGGGTGTGGGTGCAGGCCATGAGGCGGTAGTGCCTGTGTCCTGAGAGGGGGGTTGCATCTCAGTGGCAGGTTGGGGCACAGGGGGAGAGGCAGGGGTGCAAACCGGAGGCGGTGAACGGCCTTTGTCCCACCTTGCGGGGTGCTTGGCCATCATATGTCTGCGCATGGTGGTGGTGGTGAGGCTGTTGGTGTTGGCTCCCCGGCTGAGCTTTGCGCGACAAAGGTTGCACACCACTGTTCGTCGGTCGTCAGGCGTCTCTGTGAAAAACTGCCAGACCTTAGAGCACCTCGGCCTCCGCAGGGTGGCATGGCGCGAGGGGGCGCTTTGGGAAACACTTGGTGGATTATTCGGTCTGGCCCTGCCTCTACCCCTGGCCACTGCACTGCCTCTTGCAACCTGCCCTGCTGATGCCCTTGACTCCCCCTCTGAAGACCTGTCCTCCTGAGTAAGCGTTGCACACCAGGTGGGGTCAGTCACCTCATCGTCCTGCTGCTCTTCCTCCGAATCCTCTGTGCGCTGCTCCCTGGGACTTACTGCCCTTACTACTACCTCACTGCAAGACAACTGTGTCTGATCGTCATCGTCCTCCTCACCCACAGAAAGTTGTTGAGACAGTTGGCGGAAGTCCCCAGCCTCTTCCCCCGGACCCCGGGAACTTTCGAATGGTTGGGCATCAGTGACGATAAACTCCTCTGGTGGGAGAGGAACCGCTGCTGCCCAATCTAAGCAGGGGCCCGAGAACAGTTCCTGGGAGTGTTCCCGCTCCTGAGCAGGTGTCATTGTAGTGGAGTGAGGAGGCTGGGAGGAAGGAGGAGCAGCAGACAGAGGATTCGGATTGGCAGCAGTGGACGGCGCAGAACTGCGGGTAGACGATAGGTTGCTCGAAGCACTTTCTGCCATCCAGGACAGGACCTGCTCACACTGCTCATTTTCTAATAACCGTCTCCCGCGTGGACCCATTAATTGGGCGATGAATGTGGGGACGCCAGAAACGTGCCTCTCTCCTAATCGCGCAGCAGACAGCTGCGACACACCTGGATCAGGAGCTTGGCCTGTGCCCACACCCTCACTTGGCCCTCCGCGTCCTCGGCCACGTCCACGTCCACGTCCTCTAGGCTTACCCCTACCCCTCAGCATGCTGTATTACCAGTGATTAGATTTCCCAGGCAGGAAATAAATTGGCGCAAGACTGCAGGCCAAATATAATTTTTGCCCTTTTTGGAAAACGAAAGGCCCCACTGCCTCTAGTGAATGAATTATCTAAGTTTAATAACTGTGCTGTGTCCCTGCTTATGTGTCACAGAACGTGAGGGTAGCAGAGTTATTAACTGTGGCAGAGCAGGTATTTTTTTTTCCCAATTAAGGAAAGCAAATGGCGAAGCCAGCAGTAAAGCGTAGCTGGGTGCGTATGATTTAGCAATGTTTTTCACGCAGCTCACACGTCTCCACAGGCGTAAGGACGGACACAGGCTGGACAAATAGATTTCTTTTCAGTTTTTTCCCACCAACAGGCAGCACTGCGTATATTCAATGAACCTGAGAAGTTTAATAACTGTGCTGTGTCCCTGCTTATGTGTCACAGAACGTGAGGGTAGCAGAGTTATTAACTGTGGCAGAGCAGGTATTTTTTTTTCCCAATTAAGGAAAGCAAATGGCGAAGCCAGCAGTAAAGCGTAGCTGGGTGCGTATGATTTAGCAATGTTTTTCACGCAGCTCACACGTCTCCACAGGCGTAAGGACGGACACAGGCTGGACAAATAGATTTCTTTTCAGTTTTTTCCCACCAACAGGCAGCACTGCGTATATTCAATGAACCTGCGAAGTTTAATAACTGCGCTGTGTCCCTGCTTATGTGTCACAGAACGTGAGGGTAGCAGAGTTATTATAACTCTTGGAGAGCAGGTATTTTTTTTCCCAATTAAGGAAAGCAAATGGCGAACCCAGCAGTAAAGCGTAGCTGGCTGCGTATGATTTAGCAATGTTTTTCACGCAGCTCACACGTCTCCACAGGCGTAAGGACGGACACAGGCTGGACAAATAGATTTCTTTTCAGTTTTTTCCCACCAACAGGCAGCACTGCGTATATTCAATGAACCTGCGAAGTTTAATAACTGTGCTGTGTCCCTGCTTATGTGTCACAGAACGTGAGGGTAGCAGAGTTATTAACTGTGGCAGAGCAGGTATTTTTTTTCCCAATTAAGGAAAGCAAATGGCGAAGCCAGCAGTAAAGCGTAGCTGGGTGCGTATGATTTAGCAATGTTTTTCACGCAGCTCACACGTCTCCACCGCCCGTAAGGACGGACACAGGCTGGACAAATAGATTTCTTTTCAGTTTTTTCCCACCAACAGGCAGCACTGCGTATATTCAATGAACCTGCGAAGTTTAATAACTGCGCTGTGTCCCTGCTTATGTGTCACAGAACGTGAGGGTAGCAGAGTTATTATAACTCTTGGAGAGCAGGTATTTTTTTTCCCAATTAAGGAAAGCAAATGGCGAACCCAGCAGTAAAGCGTAGCTGGCTGCGTATGATTTAGCAATGTTTTTCACGCAGCTCACACGTCTCCACAGGCGTAAGGACGGACACAGGCTGGACAAATAGATTTCTTTTCAGTTTTTTCCCACCAACAGGCAGCACTGCGTATATTCAATGAACCTGCGAAGTTTAATAACTGTGCTGTGTCCCTGCTTATGTGTCACAGAACGTGAGGGTAGCAGAGTTATTAACTGTGGCAGAGCAGGTATTTTTTTTCCCAATTAAGGAAAGCAAATGGCGAAGCCAGCAGTAAAGCGTAGCTGGGTGCGTATGATTTAGCAATGTTTTTCACGCAGCTCACACGTCTCCACCGCCCGTAAGGACGGACACAGGCTGGACAAATAGATTTCTTTTCAGTTTTTTCCCACCAACAGGCAGCACTGCGTATATTCAATGAACCTGCGAAGTTTAATAACTGCGCTGTGTCCCTGCTTATGTGTCACAGAACGTGAGGGTAGCAGAGTTATTATAACTCTTGGAGAGCAGGTATTTTTTTTCCCAATTAAGGAAAGCAAATGGCGAACCCAGCAGTAAAGCGTAGCTGGCTGCGTATGATTTAGCAATGTTTTTCACGCAGCTCACACGTCTCCACAGGCGTAAGGACGGACACAGGCTGGACAAATAGATTTCTTTTCAGTTTTTTCCCACCAACAGGCAGCACTGCGTATATTCAATGAACCTGCGAAGTTTAATAACTGCGCTGTGTCCCTGCTTATGTGTCACAGAACGTGAGGGTAGCAGAGTTATTATAACTCTTGGAGAGCAGGTATTTTTTTTCCCAATTAAGGAAAGCAAATGGCGAAGCCAGCAGTAAAGCGTAGCTGGGTGCGTATGATTTAGCAATGTTTTTCACGCAGCTCACACGTCTCCACCGCCCGTAAGGACGGACACAGGCTGGACAAATAGATTTCTTTTCAGTTTTTTCCCACCAACAGGCAGCACTGCGTATATTCTATGAATAATAACTGTGTTGTGGCCCTGCCTATACAATTCTTTCCCTGCAGTATCAATGGAGGGTGGAATGCTCTGCAGAGGCGATTTTGAGAAGCCCAAAAAAAATGCAGCACAGCCAACAGCAGCCTGGACAGTACTGCACACGGATAAATATGGCCCTAGAAAGGACCGTTGAGGTTCTTGAAGGCTACACTCACTCCTAACACTCTCCCTGCCTATGCAGCACTTCTGTCCCTAATGCCAGGTGCAACGGTCTGCAGAGGCGATTTTGAGAAAAAAAAATGCCACTGCTAACAGCAGCCAACACACAGCTATCAGTGGCCCTAATAAGGACCTTTGGGGGGTCTTGAAGCCTACACTAACTACCAATTCTTTCCCTACAGCAGCTCCGGTATAAACAGCACTGTCCCTCATCTAACTCACACCGCATCTGAGGCGAGCCGCGGGAGGGGCCGACTTTTATATTAGGCGAACACCTGATCTCGCCAGCCACTCACAGCAGGGGGGTGGTATAGGGCTTAAACGTTGCAGGGGGAAGTTGTAATGCCTTCCCTGTCTTTCAATTGGCCAGAAAAGCGCGCTAACGTCTCAGGGAAGGAAGTGAAAGTAACCAGAACACCGCATGGTGTTCGTCACGAATAACGAACATCCCGAACACCCTAATATTCGCACGAATATCAAGCTCGGACGAACGCGTTCGCTCATCTCTAATTATGACATAATAGAATTTTGCATTATGACATCATAATGAAGTTTTACATTATGACATCATAATGGAATTTTACATTATGACATCATAATGGAATTTTGCATTATGACATCATATTGGAATGTTACATTATGGCATCATAATAGAATTTTACATTATGACATCATAATGGAGTTTTACATTATGACATCATAATGGAATTTTGCATTATGACATCATAATGGAATATTAGATTATGACATCATAATGGAATTTTGCATTATGACATCATAATGGAGTTTTACATTATGACATCATAATGGAATTTTACATTATGACATCATAATGGAATTTTACATTATGACATCATAATGGAAAATTGCATTATGACATCATAATGGAATTTTACATTATGACATAATAGAATTTTGCATTATGACATCATAATGAAGTTTTACATTATGACATCATAATGGAATTTTACATTATGACATCATAATGGAATTTTGCATTATGACATCATAATGGAATTTTGCATTATGACATCATATTGGAATGTTACATTATGACATCATAATAGAATTTTACATTATGACATCATAATAGAGTTTTACATTATGACATCATAATGGAATTTTGCATTATGACATCATAATGGAATGTTACATTATGATATCATAATGGAATTTTGCATTATGACATCATAATGGAGTTTTACATTATGACATCATAATGGAATTTTACATTATGACATCAAAATGGAATTTTGCATTATGACATCATAATGGAATTTTACATTATGACATCATAATGGAATTTTGCATTATGACAACATAATGGAATGTTACATTATGACATCATAATGGAATTTGCATTATGACATCATAATGGAATGTTACATTATGACATCATAATGGAATGTTACATTATGACATCATAATGGAATTTTGCATTATTACATCATAATGGAATTTTACATTATGACATCATAATGGAATGTTACATTATGACATCATAATGGAATTTTGCATTGTGACATCTTAATGAAGTTTTACATTATGACATCATAATGGAATTTTACATTATGACATCATAATGGAATTTTGCATTATGACATCATAATGGAATTTTGCATTATGACATCATATTGGAATGTTACATTATGGCATCATAATAGAATTTTACATTATGACATCATAATGGAGTTTTACATTATGACATCATAATGGAATTTTGCATTATGACATCATAATGGAATATTACATTATGACATCATAAAGGAATTTTGCATTATGACATCATAATGGAGTTTTACATTATGACATCATAATGGAATTTTACATTATGACATCATAATGGAATTTTGCATTATGACATCATAATGGAATTTTACATTATGACATCATAATGGAATTTTGCATTATGACATCATAATGGAATGTTACATTATGACATAATAATGGAATGTTACATTATGACATCATAATGGAATTTTGCATTATGACATCATAATGGAATTTTACATTATGACATCATAATGGAATTTTACATTATGACATCATAATGGAGTTTTACATTATGACATCATAATGGAATTTTGCATTATGACATCATAATGGAGTTTTACATTATGACATCATAATGGAATTTTGCATTATGACATCATAATGGAATTTTAACATTATGACATCATAATGGAATTTTACATTATGACATCATAATGGAGTTTTGCATTATGACATCATAATGGAATTTTACATTATGACATCATAATGGAGTTTTACATTATGACCTCATAATGGAGTTTTACATTATGACATCATAATGGAGTTTTACATTATGACATCATAATGGAATGTTACATTATGACATCATAATAAAATGCTACATTATGACATCATAATGGAATGTTACATTATGACATCATAATGTAATTTTGCATTATGACATCATAATGGAATTTTACATTATGACATCATAATGGAATTTTACATTATGACATCATAATGGAAATTTGCATTATGACATCATAATGGAATTTTACATTATGACATAATGGAATTTTGCATTATGACATCATAATGGAATTTTACATTGTGACATCATAATGGAATTTTACATTATGACATCATAATGGAATGTTACATTATGACATCATAATGGAATGTTGCATTATGACATCATAATGGAATGTTGCATTATGACATCATAATGGAATGTTGCATTATGACATCATAATGGAATTTTGCATTATGACATCATAATGGAATTTTGCTTTATATCATCATAATTGAATGTACATTATGACATCATAATGAAGTTTTACATTATGACATCATAATGGAATTTTACATTATTACATCATAATGGAATTTTGCATTATGACATCATAATGGAATTTTGCATTATGACATCATATTGGAATGTTACATTATGACATCATAATAGAATTTTACAGTATGACATCATAATGGAATTTTGCATTATGACATCATAATGGAATTTTGCATTATGACATCATAATGGAATGTTGCATTATGACATCATAATGGAATTTTGCATTATGACATCATTATGGAATTTTGCATTATGACATCATAATTGAATGTTACATTATGACATCATAATGGAATTTTGCATTATGACATCATAATTGAATGTACATTATGACATCATAATGGAATGTTACATTATGACATCATAATGGAATTTTGCATTGTGACATCTTAATGAAGTTTTACATTATGACATCATAATGGAATTTTACATTATGACATCATAATGGAATTTTGCATTATGACATCATAATGGAATTTTGTATTATGACATCATATTGGAATGTTACATTATGGCATCATAATAGAATTTTACATTATGACATCATAATGGAGTTTTACATTATGACATCATAATGGAATTTTGCATTATGACATCATAATGGAATATTACATTATGACATCATAATGGAATTTTGCATTATGACATCATAATGGAGTTTTACATTATGACATCATAATGGAATTTTACATTATGACATCATAATGGAATTTTGCATTATGACATCATAATGGAATTTTACATTATGACATCATAATGGAATTTTGCATTATGACATCATAATGGAATGTTACATTATGACATAATAATGGAATGTTACATTATGACATCATAATGGAATTTTGCATTATGACATCATAATGGAATTTTACATTATGACATCATAATGGAATTTTACATTATGACATCATAATGGAGTTTTACATTATGACATCATAATGGAATTTTGCATTATGACATCATAATGGAGTTTTACATTATGACATCATAATGGAATTTTGCATTATGACATCATAATGGAATTTTAACATTATGACATCATAATGGAATTTTACATTATGACATCATAATGGAGTTTTGCATTATGACATCATAATGGAATTTTACATTATGACATCATAATGGAGTTTTACATTATGACCTCATAATGGAGTTTTACATTATGACATCATAATGGAGTTTTACATTATGACATCATAATGGAATGTTACATTATGACATCATAATAGAATGCTACATTATGACATCATAATGGAATTTTATATTACATCATAATGGAATGTTACATTATGACATCATAATGTAATTTTGCATTATGACATCATAATGGAATTTTACATTATGACATCATAATGGAATTTTACATTATGACATCATAATGGAAATTTGCATTATGACATCATAATGGAATTTTACATTATGACATAATGGAATTTTGCATTATGACATCATAATGGAATTTTACATTGTGACATCATAATGGAATTTTACATTATGACATCATAATGGAATGTTACATTATGACATCATAATGGAATGTTGCATTATGACATCATAATGGAATGTTGCATTATGACATCATAATGGAATGTTGCATTATGACATCATAATGGAATTTTGCATTATGACATCATAATGGAATTTTGCTTTATATCATCATAATTGAATGTACATTATGACATCATAATGAAGTTTTACATTATGACATCATAATGGAATTTTACATTATTACATCATAATGGAATTTTGCATTATGACATCATAATGGAATTTTGCATTATGACATCATATTGGAATGTTACATTATGACATCATAATAGAATTTTACAGTATGACATCATAATGGAATTTTGCATTATGACATCATAATGGAATTTTGCATTATGACATCATAATGGAATGTTGCATTATGACATCATAATGGAATTTTGCATTATGACATCATTATGGAATTTTGCATTATGACATCATAATTGAATGTTACATTATGACATCATAATGGAATTTTGCATTATGACATCATAATTGAATGTACATTATGACATCATAATGGAATTTTGCATTATGACATCATAATGGAATTTTCCATTATGACATCATAATGGATTGTTACATTATGACATCATAATAGAATTTTACAGTATGACATCATAATGGAGTTATACATTATGACATCATAATGGAATTTTGCATTATGACATCATAATGGAATGTTACATTATGACATCATAATGGAATTTTGCATTATGACATCATAATGGAGTTTTTCATTATGACATCATAATGGAATTTTTTTTACATTATGACATCATAATGGAATTTTACATTATGACATCATAATGGAATTTTACATTATGACATCATAATGGAGTTTTGCATTATGACATCATAATGGAATTTTACATTATGACATCATAATGGAGTTTTACATTATGACATCATAATGGAGTTTTACATTATGACATCATAATGGAATGTTACATTATGACATCATAATGGAATGTTACATTATGACATCATAATGGAATTTTGCATTATGACATCATAATGGAATGTTGCATTATGATATCATAATGGAATATTGCATTATGTCATCATAATGGAATTTTGCATTATGACATCATAATTGAATGTTACATTATGACATCATAATTGAATGTTACATTATGACATCATAATGGAATTTTGCATTATGACATCATAATGGAATGTTACATTATGACATCATAATGGAATTTTGCATTATGACATCATAATGGAATGTTACATTATGACATCATAATAGAATGTTGCATTATGACATCATAATGGAATGTTACATTATGACATCATAATGGAATTTTGCATTATGACATCATAATGGAATGTTACATTATGACATCATAATAGAATGTTGCATTATGACATCATAATGGAATGTTACATTATGACATCATAATAGAATGTTGCATTATGACATCATAATGGAATTTTGCATTATGACATCATTATGGAATTTTGCATTATGACATCATAATTGAATGTTACATTATGACATCATAATGGAATTTTGCATTATGACATCATAATTGAATGTACATTATGACATCATAATGGAATTTTGCATTATGACATCATAATGGAATTTTCCATTATGACATCATAATGGAATGTTACATTATGACATCATAATAGAATTTTACATTATGACATCATAATGGAGTTTTACATTATGACATCATAACGGAATTTTGCATTATGACATCATAATGGAATGTTACATTATGACATCATAATAGAATTTTACATTATGACATCATAATGGAGTTTTACATTATGACATCATAATGGAATTTTGCATTATGACATCATAATGGAACGTTACATTATGACATCATAATGGAATTTTGCATTATGACATCATAATGGAGTTTTACATTATGACATCATAATGGAATTTTACATTATGACATCAAAATGGAATTTTGCATTATGACATCATAATGGAATTTTACATTATGACATCATAATGGAATTTTGCATTATGACAACATAATGGAATGTTACATTATGACATCATAATGGAATTTGCATTATGACATCATAATGGAATGTTACATTATGACATCATAATGGAATGTTACATTATGACATCATAATGGAATTTTGCATTATTACATCATAATGGAATTTTACATTATGACATCATAATGGAGTGTTACATTATGACATCATAATGGAATTTTGCATTGTGACATCTTAATGAAGTTTTACATTATGACATCATAATGGAATTTTACATTATGACATCATAATGGAATTTTGCATTATGACATCATAATGGAATTTTGCATTATGACATCATATTGGAATGTTACATTATGGCATCATAATAGAATTTTACATTATGACATCATAATGGAGTTTTACATTATGACATCATAATGGAATTTTACATTATGACATCATAATGGAGTTTTGCATTATGACATCATAATGGAGTTTTTCATTATGACATCATAATGGAATTTTTTTTACATTATGACATCATAATGGAATTTTACATTATGACATCATAATGGAATTTTACATTATGACATCATAATGGAGTTTTGCATTATGACATCATAATGGAATTTTACATTATGACATCATAATGGAGTTTTACATTATGACATCATAATGGAGTTTTACATTATGACATCATAATGGAATGTTACATTATGACATCATAATGGAATGTTACATTATGACATCATAATGGAATTTTGCATTATGACATCATAATGGAATGTTGCATTATGATATCATAATGGAATATTGCATTATGTCATCATAATGGAATTTTGCATTATGACATCATAATTGAATGTTACATTATGACATCATAATTGAATGTTACATTATGACATCATAATGGAATTTTGCATTATGACATCATAATGGAATGTTACATTATGACATCATAATGGAATTTTGCATTATGACATCATAATGGAATGTTACATTATGACATCATAATAGAATGTTGCATTATGACATCATAATGGAATGTTGCATTATGACATCATAATGGAATTTTGCATTATGACATCATAATGGAATGTTGCATTATGACATCATAATGGAATTTTGCATTATGACATCATTATGGAATTTTGCATTATGACATCATAATTGAATGTTACATTATGACATCATAATGGAATTTTGCATTATGACATCATAATTGAATGTACATTATGACATCATAATGGAATTTTGCATTATGACATCATAATGGAATTTTCCATTATGACATCATAATGGAATGTTACATTATGACATCATAATAGAATTTTACATTATGACATCATAATGGAGTTTTACATTATGACATCATAACGGAATTTTGCATTATGACATCATAATGGAATGTTACATTATGACATCATAATAGAATTTTACATTATGACATCATAATGGAGTTTTACATTATGACATCATAATGGAATTTTGCATTATGACATCATAATGGAACGTTACATTATGACATCATAATGGAATTTTGCATTATGACATCATAATGGAGTTTTACATTATGACATCATAATGGAATTTTACATTATGACATCAAAATGGAATTTTGCATTATGACATCATAATGGAATTTTACATTATGACATCATAATGGAATTTTGCATTATGACATCATAATGGAATTTGCATTATGACATCATAATGGAATGTTACATTATGACATCATAATGGAATGTTACATTATGACATCATAATGGAATTTTGCATTATTACATCATAATGGAATTTTACATTATGACATCATAATGGAGTGTTACATTATGACATCATAATGGAATTTTGCATTGTGACATCTTAATGAAGTTTTACATTATGACATCATAATGGAATTTTACATTATGACATCATAATGGAATTTTGCATTATGACATCATAATGGAATTTTGCATTATGACATCATATTGGAATGTTACATTATGGCATCATAATAGAATTTTACATTATGACATCATAATGGAGTTTTACATTATGACATCATAATGGAATTTTGCATTATGACATCATAATGGAATATTAGATTATGACATCATAATGGAATTTTGCATTATGACATCATAATGGAGTTTTACATTATGACATCATAATGGAATTTTACATTATGACATCATAATGGAATTTTACATTATGACATCATAATGGAAATTTGCATTATGACATCATAATGGAATTTTACATTATGACATAATAGAATTTTGCATTATGACATCATAATGAAGTTTTACATTATGACATCATAATGGAATTTTACATTATGACATCATAATGGAATTTTGCATTATGACATCATATTGGAATGTTACATTATGGCATCATAATAGAATTTTACATTATGACATCATAATGGAGTTTTACATTATGACATCATAATGGAATTTTGCATTATGACAACATAATGGAATGTTACATTATGACATCATAATGGAATTTGCATTATGACATCATAATGGAATGTTACATTATGACATCATAATGGAATATTAGATTATGACATCATAATGGAATTTTGCATTATGACATCATAATGGAGTTTTACATTATGACATCATAATGGAATTTTGCATTATGACATCATAATGGAATTTTACATTATGACATCATAATGGAATTTTGCATTATGACAACATAATGGAATGTTACATTATGACATCATAATGGAATTTTACATTATGACATAATAGAATTTTGCATTATGACATCATAATGAAGTTTTACATTATGACATCATAATGGAATTTTACATTATGACATCATAATGGAATTTTGCATTATGACATCATAATGGAATTTTGCATCATGACATCATATTGGAATGTTACATTATGACATCATAATAGAATTTTACATTATGACATCATAATGGAGTTTTACATTATGACATCATAATGGAATTTTGCATTATGACATCATAATGGAATGTTACATTATGATATCATAATGGAATTTTGCATTATGACATCATAATGGAGTTTTACATTATGACATCATAATGGAATTTTACATTATGACATCAAAATGGAATTTTGCATTATGACATCATAATGGAATTTTACATTATGACATCATAATGGAATTTTGCATTATGACAACATAATGGAATGTTACATTATGACATCATAATGGAATTTGCATTATGACATCATAATGGAATGTTACATTATGACATCATAATGGAATTTTGCATTATGACATCATTATGGAATTTTGCATTATGACATCATAATTGAATGTTACATTATGACATCATAATGGAATTTTGCATTATGACATCATAATTGAATGTACATTATGACATCATAATGGAATTTTGCATTATGACATCATAATGGAATTTTCCATTATGACATCATAATGGATTGTTACATTATGACATCATAATAGAATTTTACAGTATGACATCATAATGGAGTTATACATTATGACATCATAATGGAATTTTGCATTATGACATCATAATGGAATGTTACATTATGACATCATAATGGAATTTTGCATTATGACATCATAATGGAGTTTTTCATTATGACATCATAATGGAATTTTTTTTACATTATGACATCATAATGGAATTTTACATTATGACATCATAATGGAATTTTACATTATGACATCATAATGGAGTTTTGCATTATGACATCATAATGGAATTTTACATTATGACATCATAATGGAGTTTTACATTATGACATCATAATGGAGTTTTACATTATGACATCATAATGGAATGTTACATTATGACATCATAATGGAATGTTACATTATGACATCATAATGGAATTTTGCATTATGACATCATAATGGAATGTTGCATTATGATATCATAATGGAATATTGCATTATGTCATCATAATGGAATTTTGCATTATGACATCATAATTGAATGTTACATTATGACATCATAATTGAATGTTACATTATGACATCATAATGGAATTTTGCATTATGACATCATAATGGAATGTTACATTATGACATCATAATGGAATTTTGCATTATGACATCATAATGGAATGTTACATTATGACATCATAATAGAATGTTGCATTATGACATCATAATGGAATGTTGCATTATGACATCATAATGGAATTTTGCATTATGACATCATAATGGAATGTTGCATTATGACATCATAATGGAATTTTGCATTACGACATCATTATGGAATTTTGCATTATGACATCATAATTGAATGTTACATTATGACATCATAATGGAATTTTGCATTATGACATCATAATTGAATGTACATTATGACATCATAATGGAATTTTGCATTATGACATCATAATGGAATTTTTCATTATGACATCGTAATGGAATGTTACATTATGACATCATAATAGAATTTTACATTATGACATCATAATGGAGTTTTACATTATGACATCATAACGGAATTTTGCATTATGACATCATAATGGAATGTTACATTATGACATCATAATAGAATTTTGCATTATGACATCATAATGAAGTTTTACATTATGACATCATAATGGAATTTTACATTATGACATCATAATGGAATTTTGCATTATGACATCATAATGGAATTTTGCATTATGACATCATATTGGAATGTTACATTATGACATCATAATAGAATTTTACATTATGACATCATAATGGAGTTTTACATTATGACATCATAATGGAATTTTGCATTATGACATCATAATGGAACGTTACATTATGACATCATAATGGAATTTTGCATTATGACATCATAATGGAGTTTTACATTATGACATCATAATGGAATTTTACATTATGACATCAAAATGGAATTTTGCATTATGACATCATAATGGAATTTTACATTATGACATCATAATGGAATTTTGCATTATGACAACATAATGGAATGTTACATTATGACATCATAATGGAATTTGCATTATGACATCATAATGGAATGTTACATTATGACATCATAATGGAATGTTACATTATGACATCATAATGGAATTTTGCATTATTACATCATAATGGAATTTTACATTATGACATCATAATGGAATGTTACATTATGACATCATAATGGAATTTTGCATTGTGACATCTTAATGAAGTTTTACATTATGACATCATAATGGAATTTTACATTATGACATCATAATGGAATTTTGCATTATGACATCATAATAGAATTTTGCATTATGACATCATATTGGAATGTTACATTATGGCATCATAATAGAATTTTACATTATGACATCATAATGGAGTTTTACATTATGACATCATAATGGAATTTTGCATTATGACATCATAATGGAATATTAGATTATGACATCATAATGGAATTTTGCACTATGACATCATAATGGAGTTTTACATTATGACATCATAATGGAATTTTACATTATGACATCATAATGGAATTTTACATTATGACATCATAATGGAAATTTGCATTATGACATCATAATGGAATTTTACATTATGACATAATAGAATTTTGCATTATGACATCATAATGAAGTTTTACATTATGACATCATAATGGAATTTTACATTATGACATCATAATGGAATTTTGCATTATGACATCATATTGGAATGTTACATTATGGCATTATAATAGAATTTTACATTATGACATCATAATGGAGTTTTACATTATGACATCATAATGGAATTTTGCATTATGACATCATAATGGAATATTAGATTATGACATCATAATGGAATTTTGCATTATGACATCATAATGGAGTTTTACATTATGACATCATAATGGAATTTTACATTATGACATCATAATGGAATTTTACATTATGACATCATAATGGAAAATTGCATTATGACATCATAATGGAATTTTACATTATGACATAATAGAATTTTGCATTATGACATCATAATGAAGTTTTACATTATGACATCATAATGGAATTTTACATTATGACATCATAATGGAATTTTGCATTATGACATCATAATGGAATTTTGCATTATGACATCATATTGGAATGTTACATTATGACATCATAATAGAATTTTACATTATGACATCATAATGGAGTTTTACATTATGACATCATAATGGAATTTTGCATTATGACATCATTATGGAATTTTGCATTATGACATCATAATTGAATGTTACATTATGACATCATAATGGAATTTTGCATTATGACATCATAATTGAATGTACATTATGACATCATAATGGAATTTTGCATTATGACATCATAATGGAATTTTCCATTATGACATCATAATGGATTGTTACATTATGACATCATAATAGAATTTTACAGTATGACATCATAATGGAGTTATACATTATGACATCATAATGGAATTTTGCATTATGACATCATAATGGAATGTTACATTATGACATCATAATGGAATTTTGCATTATGACATCATAATGGAGTTTTTCATTATGACATCATAATGGAATTTTTTTTACATTATGACATCATAATGGAATTTTACATTATGACATCATAATGGAATTTTACATTATGACATCATAATGGAGTTTTGCATTATGACATCATAATGGAATTTTACATTATGACATCATAATGGAGTTTTACATTATGACATCATAATGGAGTATTACATTATGACATCATAATGGAATGTTACATTATGACATCATAATAGAATGTTACATTATGACATCATAATGGTATGTTGCATTATGACATCATAATGGAATTTTGCATTATGACATCATAATGGAATGTTACATTATGACATCATAATGGAATGTTACATTATGACATCATAATAGAATGTTACATTATGACGTCATAATGGTATGTTGCATTATGACATCATAATGGAATTTTGCATTATGGCATCATAATGGAATGTTACATTATGACATCATAATGGAATTTTGCATTATGACATCATAATAGAATGTTACATTATGACATCATAATGGAATTTTACATTATGACATCAAAATGGAATTTTGCATTATGACATCATAATGTAACGTTGCATTATGACATCATAATAGAATGTTACATTATGACATCATAATGGAATGTTGCATTGTGACATCATAATGGAATTTTGCATTATGACATCATAATGGAGTTTTACATTATGACATCAAAATGGAATTTTACATTATGACATCATAATGGAATTTTACATTATGACATCATAATGGAAATTTGCATTATGACATCATAATGGAATTTTACATTATGACATAATAGAATTTTGCATTATGACATCATAATGAAGTTTTACATTATGACATCATAATGGAATTTTACATTATGACATCATAATGGAATGTTACATTATGACATCATAATAGAATGTTACATTATGACATCATAATGGAATGTTGCATTATGACATCATAATGGAATTTTGCATTATGACATCATAATGGAATGTTACATTATGACATCATAATGGAATTTTACATTATGACATCATAATGGAGTTTTACATTATGACATCATAATGGAATTTTGCATTATGACATCATAATGGAATTTTGCATTATGGCATCATAATGGAATGTTACATTATGACATCATAATGGAATTTTGCATTATGACATCATAATAGAATGTTACATTATGACATCATAATGGAATTTTACATTATGACATCAAAATGGAATTTTGCATTATGACATCATAATGTAACGTTGCATTATGACATCATAATAGAATGTTACATTATGACATCATAATGGAATGTTGCATTATGACATCATAATGGATTTTTTTTTACATTATGACATCATAATGGAATTTTACATTATGACATCATAATGGAATTTTACATTATGACATCATAATGGAGTTTTGCATTATGACATCATAATGGAGTTTTACATTATGACATCATAATGGAGTTTTACATTATGACATCATAATGGAATATTACATTATGACATCATAATGGAATTTTGCATTATGACATCATAATGGAGTTTTACATTATGACATCATAATGGAATTTTACATTATGACATCATAATGGAATTTTGCATTATGACATCATAATGGAATTTTACATTATGACATCATAATGGAATTTTGCATTATGACAACATAATGGAATGTAACATTATGACATCATAATGGAATTTTGCATTATGACATCATAATGGAATGTTACATTATGACATAATAATGGAATTTTACATTATGACATCATAATGGAGTTTTACATTATGACATCATAATGGAATTTTGCATTATGACTTCATAATGGAGTTTTACATTATGACATCATAATGGAATTTTGCATTATGACATCATAATGGAATTTTAACATTATGACATCATAATGGAATTTTACATTATGACATCATAATGGAGTTTTGCATTATGACATCATAATGGAATTTTACATTATGACATCATAATGGAGTTTTACATTATGACCTCATAATGGAGTTTTACATTATGACATCATAATGGAGTTTTACATTATGACATCATAATGGAATGTTACATTATGACATCATAATAGAATGCTACATTATGACATCATAATGGAATTTTATATTACATCATAATGGAATGTTACATTATGACATCATAATGGAATGTTACATTATGACATCATAATGTAATTTTGCATTATGACATCATAATGGAATTTTACATTATGACATCATAATGGAATTTTACATTATGACATCATAATGGAAATTTGCATTATGACATCATAATGGAATTTTACATTATGACATAATGGAATTTTGCATTATGACATCATAATGGAATTTTACATTGTGATATCATAATGGAATTTTACATTATGACATCATAATGGAATGTTACATTATGACATCATAATGGAATGTTGCATTATGACATCATAATGGAATGTTGCATTATGACATCATAATGGAATGTTGCATTATGACATCATAATGGAATTTTGCATTATGACATCATAATGGAATTTTGCTTTATATCATCATAATTGAATGTACATAATGACATCATAATGAAGTTTTACATTATGACATCATAATGGAATTTTACATTATTACATCATAATGGAATTTTGCATTATGACATCATAATGGAATTTTGCATTATGACATCATATTGGAATGTTACATTATGACATCATAATAGAATTTTACAGTATGACATCATAATGGAATTTTGCATTATGACATCATAATGGAATTTTGCATTATGACATCATAATGGAATGTTGCATTATGACATCATAATGGAATTTTGCATTATGACATCATTATGGAATTTTGCATTATGACATCATAATTGAATGTTACATTATGACATCATAATGGAATGTTGCATTATGACATCATAATGGAATTTTGCATTATGACATCATAATGGAGTTTTACATTATGACATCATAATGGAATTTTACATTATGACATCATAATGGAATTTTACATTATGACATCATAATGGAAATTTGCATTATGACATCATAATAGAATTTTACATTATGACTAGAGATGAGCGAACACCAAAATGTTCGGGTGTTCGTTATTCGTAACGAACTTCCCGTGATGCTCGAGGGTTCGTTTCGAACAACGAACCCCATTGAAGTCAATGGGCGACCAGAACATTTTTGTATTTCGCCGATGCTCGCTAAGGTTTTCATGTGTGAAAATCTGGGCAATTCAGGAAAGTGATGGGAATGACACAGTGACGGATAGGGCAGGCGAGGGGCTACATGTTGGGCTGCATCCTAAGTTCACAGGTCCCACTATTAAGCCACAATAGCGGCAAGAGTGGGCCCCCCCCCCTCCCAACAACTTTTACTTCTGAAAAGCGCTCATTAGCATGGCATACCTTTGCTAAGCACCACACTACCTCCAACAAAGCACAATCACTGCCTGCATGGCCCTCCACTGCCACTTCTCCTGAGTTACATGCTGCCCAACCGCACCCCCTCCCCCCCACAGCGCACACCAAACTGTCCCTGCGCAGCCTTCAGCTGCCCTCATGCCACACCACCCTCATGTCTATTTATAAGTGCGTCTGCCACGACGAGGGACCGCAGGCACACACTGCACAGGGTTGGCACGGCTAGGTAGCGACCCTCTTTAATAGGGGCGGGGCGATAGCCCACAATGCTGTACAGAAGCAATGAGAAATACAATCCTGTGCCACCGCCATCAGGAGCTGCACACGTGGGCATAGCAATGGGGAACCTATGTGCCACACACTATTCATTCTGTCAAGGTGTCTGCATGCCCCAGTCAGACTGGTTATATGCACCTTAACAGTAACCGCGTTGGTGGTAATGTGGTGGTGACTGCGGACCTAGTACCACGGTTGTATTTTGTTGGTTTTCGGAATGTGGCCAGGATTAAGTGGGCCGTGGCGGGGGGATGGTGGGGGGGCTCTCTTGTAGTGTCGGTAAAGGTGAAATTCTTGGACTGCCGCCAGACGAACCAATGCAAAGGCATTTGCCAACAATGTTTTCCCTGTTGGAGGAGGAGGGGGATGTTTTTGAGGCACTACGTGTCCTCTCCACGTGTCCGTGGTTATATGCACCTTAACAGTAACCGCGTTGGTGGTAATGTGGTGGTGACTGCGGACCTAGTACCACGGTTGTATTTTGTTGGTTTTCGGAATGTGGCCAGGATTAAGTGGGCCGTGGCGGGGGGATGGTGGGGGGGCTCTCTTGTAGTGTCGGTAAAGGTGAAATTCTTGGACTGCCGCCAGACGAACCAATGCAAAGGCATTTGCCAACAATGTTTTCCCTGTTGGAGGAGGAGGGGGATGTTTTTGAGGCACTACGTGTCCTCTCCACGTGTCCGTTCCATGTAAGCAATAGTAGCACTCAAGACAGGCCCCAGTAACAATTCTGAAGCAGCAGTATAGCGGGAGCGCAGTCTTCGTTCCATGTAAGCAATAGTAGCACTCAAGACAGGCCCCAGTAACAATTCTGAAGCAGCAGTATAGCGGGAGCGCAGTCTTCGTTCCATGTAAGCAAAAGTAGCACTCAAGACAGGCCCCAGTAACAATTCTGAAGCAGCAGTATAGCGGGAGCGCAGTCTTCGTTCCATGTAAGCAATAGTAGCACTCAAGACAGGCCCCAGTAACAATTCTGAAGCAGCAGTATAGCGGGAGCGCAGTCTTCGTTCCATGTAAGCAATAGTAGCACTCAAGACAGGCCCCAGTAACAATTCTGAAGCAGCAGTATAGCGGGAGCGCAGTCTTCGTTCCATTTCAGTAGCCTTAGTATAGCCAAGGCACCAGTGACATTTATGTAGCTAAACTGTAGGCCAACCCCACACACCTTTCTGTACCATGAGTGCAGGCGAAGAACATAGAAATTACTATGATTACACTGTAGGTGAGGGCCCCAAAAAATTGGTGTACCAACAGTACTAATGTACCTCAGTAAAAATTGGCCATGCCCAACCAAGATGGCAGGTGAATCGCTTTGGTTAATGTGGCTTAAGTGGTAACTAGGCCTGGAGGCAGCCCAGTGTAACGAAAAATTGGTTCAAGTTAAAGTTCCAACGCTTTTAAGCTAATTGAAACTTATAAAAATTGTTCTGAAAAATTATTTGAGTGAGCCTTGTGGCCCTAAGAAAAATTGCCCGTTCAGCGTGATTACGTGAGGTTTCAGGAGGAGGAGCAGGAGGAGGAGGAGGAGGAATATTAGACACAGATTGATGAAGCACAAATGTCCCCGTTTTGGATGGTGAGAGAGAACGTAGCTTCCATCCGCGGGTGCAGCCTACGTATTGCTTACGTATCGCTGCTGTCCGCTGGTGGAGAACAGAAGTCTGGCGAAATCCAGCCTTTGTTCATCTTGATGAGTGTTAGCCTGTCGGCACTGTCGGTTGACAAGCGGCTACGCTTATCGGTGATGATTCCCCCAGCCGCACTAAACACCCTCTCCGACAACACGCTAGCCGCAGGACAAGCAAGCACCTCAAGGGCATACAGGGCTAGTTCAGGCCACGTGTCCAGCTTCGACACCCAGTAGTTGTAGGGGGCAGAGGCGTCACCAAGGATGGTCGTGCGATCCGCTACGTACTCCCTCACCATCCTTTTGCAGTGCTCCCGCCGACTCAGCCGTGACTGGGGAGCGGTGACACAGTCTTGGTGGGGAGCCATAAAGCTGGCCAGGCCCTTAAAGACTGTTGCACTGCCTGGGATGTACATGCTGCTCGATCTACGCACATCCCCTGCAACATGGCCCTCGGAACTGCGCCTTCTGCCACTAGCGCTGTCGGCTGGGAATTTTACCATCAGCTTGTCCGCAAGGGTCCTGTGGTATAGCAACACTCTCGAACCCCTTTCCTCTTCGGGAATCAGAGTGGGCAGGTTCTCCTTATACCGTGGATCGAGCAGTGTGTACACCCAGTAATCCGTAGTGGCCAGAATGCGTGCAACGCGAGGGTCACGAGAAAGGCATCCTAACATGAAGTCAGCCATGTGTGCCAGGGTACCTGTACGCAACACATGGCTGTCTTCACTAGGAAGATCACTTTCAGGATCCTCCTCCTCCTCCTCAGGCCATACACGCTGAAAGGATGACAGGCAATCAGCCGGTGTACCGTCAGCAGCGGGCCAAGCTGTCTCTTCCCCCTCCTCCTCATCCTCCTCATGCTCCTCCTCCTCCTCCTGTACGCGCTGAGAAATAGACAGGAGGGTGCCCTGACTATCCAGCGGCATACTGTCTTCCCCCGCCCCCGTTTCCGAGCGCAAAGCAGCTGCCTTTATGGTTTGCAGGGAATTTCTCAAGATGCATAGCAGAGGAATGGTGACGCTAATGATTGTAGCATCGCCGCTCACCACCTGGGTAGACTCCTCAAAATTACCAAGGACATGGCAGATGTCTGCCAACCAGGCCCACTCTTCTGAAAGGAATTGAGGAGGCTGACTCCCACTGCGCCGCCCATGTTGGAGTTGGTATTCGACTATAGCTCTACGCTGTTCATAGAGCCTGGCCAACATGTGGAGCGTAGAGTTCCACCGTGTGGGCACGTCGCACAGCAGTCGGTGCACTGGCAGCTTAAAGTGATGTTGCAGGGTGCGCAGGGTGGCAGCGTCCGTGTGGGACTTGCGGAAATGTGCGCAGAGCCGGCGCGCCTTTACGAGCAGGTCTGACAAGCGTGGGTAGCTTTTCAGAAACCGCTGAACCACCAAATTAAAGACGTGGGCCAGGCATGGCACGTGCGTGAGGCTGCCGAGCTGCAGAGCCGCCACCAGGTTACGGCCGTTGTCACACACGACCATGCCCGGTTGGAGGCTCAGCGGCGCAAGCCAGCGGTCGGTCTGCTGTGTCAGACCCTGCAGCAGTTCGTGGGCCGTGTGCCTCTTATCGCCTAAGCTGAGTAGTTTCAGCACGGCCTGCTGACGCTTGCCCACCGCTGTGCTGCCACACCGCGCGACACCGACTGCTGGCGACATGCTGCTGCTAACACATCTTGATTGTGAGACAGAGGAGGAGGAGGAGGAGGAGGGTGCTTTAGTGGAGGAAGCATACACCTCCGCAGATACCACCACCGAGCTGGGGCCCGCAATTCTGGGGGTGGGTAGGACGTGAGCGGTCCCAGGCTCTGACTCTGTCCCAGCCTCCACTAAATTCACCCAATGTGCCGTCAGGGAGATGTAGTGGCCCTGCCCGCCTGTGCTTGTCCACGTGTCCGTAGTTAAGTGGACCGTGGCAGTAACCGCGTTGGTGAGGGCGCGCACAATGTTGCGGGAGACGTGGTCGTGCAGGGCTGGGACGGCACATCGGGAAAAGTAGTGGCGACTGGGAACTGAGTAGCGCGGGGCCGCCGCCTCCATGATACTTTTGAAGGACTCCGTTTCCACAACCCTATACGGCAGCATCTCAAGGCTGATGAATTTTGCGATGCGGACGGTTAACGTTTGAGCGTGCGGATGCGTGGCGGCGTACTTGCGCTTGCGCTCGAACACTTGCGCAAGCGACGGCTGAACGGTGCGCTGAACTACACTGCTGGATGGGGCCGAGGACAGCGGAGATGAGGGTGTGGGTGCAGGCCATGAGGCGGTAGTGCCTGTGTCCTGAGAGGGGGGTTGCATCTCAGTGGCAGGTTGGGGCACAGGGGGAGAGGCAGGGGTGCAAACCGGAGGCGGTGAACGGCCTTTGTCCCACCTTGCGGGGTGCTTGGCCATCATATGTCTGCGCATGGTGGTGGTGGTGAGGCTGTTGGTGTTGGCTCCCCGGCTGAGCTTTGCGCGACAAAGGTTGCACACCACTGTTCGTCGGTCGTCAGGCGTCTCTGTGAAAAACTGCCAGACCTTAGAGCACCTCGGCCTCCGCAGGGTGGCATGGCGCGAGGGGGCGCTTTGGGAAACACTTGGTGGATTATTCGGTCTGGCCCTGCCTCTACCCCTGGCCACTGCACTGCCTCTTGCAACCTGCCCTGCTGATGCCCTTGACTCCCCCTCTGAAGACCTGTCCTCCTGAGTAAGCGTTGCACACCAGGTGGGGTCAGTCACCTCATCGTCCTGCTGCTCTTCCTCCGAATCCTCTGTGCGCTGCTCCCTGGGACTTACTGCCCTTACTACTACCTCACTGCAAGACAACTGTGTCTGATCGTCATCGTCCTCCTCACCCACAGAAAGTTGTTGAGACAGTTGGCGGAAGTCCCCAGCCTCTTCCCCCGGACCCCGGGAACTTTCGAATGGTTGGGCATCAGTGACGATAAACTCCTCTGGTGGGAGAGGAACCGCTGCTGCCCAATCTAAGCAGGGGCCCGAGAACAGTTCCTGGGAGTGTTCCCGCTCCTGAGCAGGTGTCATTGTAGTGGAGTGAGGAGGCTGGGAGGAAGGAGGAGCAGCAGACAGAGGATTCGGATTGGCAGCAGTGGACGGCGCAGAACTGCGGGTAGACGATAGGTTGCTCGAAGCACTTTCTGCCATCCAGGACAGGACCTGCTCACACTGCTCATTTTCTAATAACCGTCTCCCGCGTGGACCCATTAATTGGGCGATGAATGTGGGGACGCCAGAAACGTGCCTCTCTCCTAATCGCGCAGCAGACAGCTGCGACACACCTGGATCAGGAGCTTGGCCTGTGCCCACACCCTCACTTGGCCCTCCACGTCCTCGGCCACGTCCACGTCCACGTCCTCTAGGCTTACCCCTACCCCTCAGCATGCTGTATTACCAGTGATTAGATTTCCCAGGCAGGAAATAAATTGGCGCAAGACTGCAGGCCAAATATAATTTTTGCCCTTTTTGGAAAACGAAAGGCCCCACTGCCTCTAGTGAATGAATTATCTAAGTTTAATAACTGTGCTGTGTCCCTGCTTATGTGTCACAGAACGTGAGGGTAGCAGAGTTATTAACTGTGGCAGAGCAGGTATTTTTTTTTCCCAATTAAGGAAAGCAAATGGCGAAGCCAGCAGTAAAGCGTAGCTGGGTGCGTATGATTTAGCAATGTTTTTCACGCAGCTCACACGTCTCCACAGGCGTAAGGACGGACACAGGCTGGACAAATAGATTTCTTTTCAGTTTTTTCCCACCAACAGGCAGCACTGCGTATATTCAATGAACCTGAGAAGTTTAATAACTGTGCTGTGTCCCTGCTTATGTGTCACAGAACGTGAGGGTAGCAGAGTTATTAACTGTGGCAGAGCAGGTATTTTTTTTTCCCAATTAAGGAAAGCAAATGGCGAAGCCAGCAGTAAAGCGTAGCTGGGTGCGTATGATTTAGCAATGTTTTTCACGCAGCTCACACGTCTCCACAGGCGTAAGGACGGACACAGGCTGGACAAATAGATTTCTTTTCAGTTTTTTCCCACCAACAGGCAGCACTGCGTATATTCAATGAACCTGCGAAGTTTAATAACTGCGCTGTGTCCCTGCTTATGTGTCACAGAACGTGAGGGTAGCAGAGTTATTATAACTCTTGGAGAGCAGGTATTTTTTTTCCAATTAAGGAAAGCAAATGGCGAACCCAGCAGTAAAGCGTAGCTGGCTGCGTATGATTTAGCAATGTTTTTCACGCAGCTCACACGTCTCCACAGGCGTAAGGACGGACACAGGCTGGACAAATAGATTTCTTTTCAGTTTTTTCCCACCAACAGGCAGCACTGCGTATATTCAATGAACCTGCGAAGTTTAATAACTGTGCTGTGTCCCTGCTTATGTGTCACAGAACGTGAGGGTAGCAGAGTTATTAACTGTGGCAGAGCAGGTATTTTTTTTCCCAATTAAGGAAAGCAAATGGCGAAGCCAGCAGTAAAGCGTAGCTGGGTGCGTATGATTTAGCAATGTTTTTCACGCAGCTCACACGTCTCCACCGCCCGTAAGGACGGACACAGGCTGGACAAATAGATTTCTTTTCAGTTTTTTCCCACCAACAGGCAGCACTGCGTATATTCAATGAACCTGCGAAGTTTAATAACTGCGCTGTGTCCCTGCTTATGTGTCACAGAACGTGAGGGTAGCAGAGTTATTATAACTCTTGGAGAGCAGGTATTTTTTTTCCCAATTAAGGAAAGCAAATGGCGAACCCAGCAGTAAAGCGTAGCTGGCTGCGTATGATTTAGCAATGTTTTTCACGCAGCTCACACGTCTCCACAGGCGTAAGGACGGACACAGGCTGGACAAATAGATTTCTTTTCAGTTTTTTCCCACCAACAGGCAGCACTGCGTATATTCAATGAACCTGCGAAGTTTAATAACTGTGCTGTGTCCCTGCTTATGTGTCACAGAACGTGAGGGTAGCACAGTTATTAACTGTGGCAGAGCAGGTATTTTTTTTCCCAATTAAGGAAAGCAAATGGCGAAGCCAGCAGTAAAGCGTAGCTGGGTGCGTATGATTTAGCAATGTTTTTCACGCAGCTCACACGTCTCCACCGCCCGTAAGGACGGACACAGGCTGGACAAATAGATTTCTTTTCAGTTTTTTCCCACCAACAGGCAGCACTGCGTATATTCAATGAACCTGCGAAGTTTAATAACTGCGCTGTGTCCCTGCTTATGTGTCACAGAACGTGAGGGTAGCAGAGTTATTATAACTCTTGGAGAGCAGGTATTTTTTTTCCCAATTAAGGAAAGCAAATGGCGAACCCAGCAGTAAAGCGTAGCTGGCTGCGTATGATTTAGCAATGTTTTTCACGCAGCTCACACGTCTCCACAGGCGTAAGGACGGACACAGGCTGGACAAATAGATTTCTTTTCAGTTTTTTCCCACCAACAGGCAGCACTGCGTATATTCAATGAACCTGCGAAGTTTAATAACTGCGCTGTGTCCCTGCTTATGTGTCACAGAACGTGAGGGTAGCAGAGTTATTATAACTCTTGGAGAGCAGGTATTTTTTTTCCCAATTAAGGAAAGCAAATGGCGAAGCCAGCAGTAAAGCGTAGCTGGGTGCGTATGATTTAGCAATGTTTTTCACGCAGCTCACACGTCTCCACCGCCCGTAAGGACGGACACAGGCTGGACAAATAGATTTCTTTTCAGTTTTTTCCCACCAACAGGCAGCACTGCGTATATTCTATGAATAATAACTGTGTTGTGGCCCTGCCTATACAATTCTTTCCCTGCAGTATCAATGGAGGGTGGAATGCTCTGCAGAGGCGATTTTGAGAAGCCCAAAAAAAATGCAGCACAGCCAACAGCAGCCTGGACAGTACTGCACACGGATAAATATGGCCCTAGAAAGGACCGTTGAGGTTCTTGAAGGCTACACTCACTCCTAACACTCTCCCTGCCTATGCAGCACTTCTGTCCCTAATGCCAGGTGCAACGGTCTGCAGAGGCGATTTTGAGAAAAAAAAATGCCACTGCTAACAGCAGCCAACACACAGCTATCAGTGGCCCTAATAAGGACCTTTGGGGGGTCTTGAAGCCTACACTAACTACCAATTCTTTCCCTACAGCAGCTCCGGTATAAACAGCACTGTCCCTCATCTAACTCACACCGCATCTGAGGCGAGCCGCGGGAGGGGCCGACTTTTATATTAGGCGAACACCTGATCTCGCCAGCCACTCACAGCAGGGGGGTGGTATAGGGCTTAAACGTTGCAGGGGGAAGTTGTAATGCCTTCCCTGTCTTTCAATTGGCCAGAAAAGCGCGCTAACGTCTCAGGGAAGGAAGTGAAAGTAACCAGAACACCGCATGGTGTTCGTCACGAATAACGAACATCCCGAACACCCTAATATTCGCACGAATATCAAGCTCGGACGAACGCGTTCGCTCATCTCTAATTATGACATAATAGAATTTTGCATTATGACATCATAATGAAGTTTTACATTATGACATCATAATGGAATTTTACATTATGACATCATAATGGAATTTTGCATTATGACATCATATTGGAATGTTACATTATGGCATCATAATAGAATTTTACATTATGACATCATAATGGAGTTTTACATTATGACATCATAATGGAATTTTGCATTATGACATCATAATGGAATATTAGATTATGACATCATAATGGAATTTTGCATTATGACATCATAATGGAGTTTTACATTATGACATCATAATGGAATTTTACATTATGACATCATAATGGAATTTTACATTATGACATCATAATGGAAAATTGCATTATGACATCATAATGGAATTTTACATTATGACATAATAGAATTTTGCATTATGACATCATAATGAAGTTTTACATTATGACATCATAATGGAATTTTACATTATGACATCATAATGGAATTTTGCATTATGACATCATAATGGAATTTTGCATTATGACATCATATTGGAATGTTACATTATGACATCATAATAGAATTTTACATTATGACATCATAATAGAGTTTTACATTATGACATCATAATGGAATTTTACATTATGACATCAAAATGGAATTTTGCATAATGACATCATAATGGAATTTTACATTATGACATCATAATGGAATTTTGCATTATGACAACATAATGGAATGTTACATTATGACATCATAATGGAATTTGCATTATGACATCATAATGGAATGTTACATTATGACATCATAATGGAATGTTACATTATGACATCATAAAGGAATTTTGCATTATTACATCATAATGGAATTTTACATTATGACATCATAATGGAATGTTACATTATGACATCATAATGGAATTTTGCATTGTGACATCTTAATGAAGTTTTACATTATGACATCATAATGGAATTTTACATTATGACATCATAATGGAATTTTGCATTATGACATCATAATGGAATTTTGCATTATGACATCATATTGGAATGTTACATTATGGCATCATAATAGAATTTTACATTATGACATCATAATGGAGTTTTACATTATGACATCATAATGGAATTTTGCATTATGACATCATAATGGAATATTACATTATGACATCATAAAGGAATTTTGCATTATGACATCATAATGGAGTTTTACATTATGACATCATAATGGAATTTTACATTATGACATCATAATGGAATTTTGCATTATGACATCATAATGGAATTTTACATTATGACATCATAATGGAATTTTGCATTATGACATCATAATGGAATGTTACATTATGACATAATAATGGAATGTTACATTATGACATCATAATGGAATTTTGCATTATGACATCATAATGGAATTTTACATTATGACATCATAATGGAATTTTACATTATGACATCATAATGGAGTTTTACATTATGACATCATAATGGAATTTTGCATTATGACATCATAATGGAGTTTTACATTATGACATCATAATGGAATTTTGCATTATGACATCATAATGGAATTTTAACATTATGACATCATAATGGAATTTTACATTATGACATCATAATGGAGTTTTGCATTATGACATCATAATGGAATTTTACATTATGACATCATAATGGAGTTTTACATTATGACCTCATAATGGAGTTTTACATTATGACATCATAATGGAGTTTTACATTATGACATCATAATGGAATGTTACATTATGACATCATAATAAAATGCTACATTATGACATCATAATGGAATGTTACATTATGACATCATAATGTAATTTTGCATTATGACATCATAATGGAATTTTACATTATGACATCATAATGGAATTTTACATTATGACATCATAATGGAAATTTGCATTATGACATCATAATGGAATTTTACATTATGACATAATGGAATTTTGCATTATGACATCATAATGGAATTTTACATTGTGACATCATAATGGAATTTTACATTATGACATCATAATGGAATGTTACATTATGACATCATAATGGAATGTTGCATTATGACATCATAATGGAATGTTGCATTATGACATCATAATGGAATGTTGCATTATGACATCATAATGGAATTTTGCATTATGACATCATAATGGAATTTTGCTTTATATCATCATAATTGAATGTACATTATGACATCATAATGAAGTTTTACATTATGACATCATAATGGAATTTTACATTATTACATCATAATGGAATTTTGCATTATGACATCATAATGGAATTTTGCATTATGACATCATATTGGAATGTTACATTATGACATCATAATAGAATTTTACAGTATGACATCATAATGGAATTTTGCATTATGACATCATAATGGAATTTTGCATTATGACATCATAATGGAATGTTGCATTATGACATCATAATGGAATTTTGCATTATGACATCATTATGGAATTTTGCATTATGACATCATAATTGAATGTTACATTATGACATCATAATGGAATTTTGCATTATGACATCATAATTGAATGTACATTATGACATCATAATGGAATGTTACATTATGACATCATAATGGAATTTTGCATTGTGACATCTTAATGAAGTTTTACATTATGACATCATAATGGAATTTTACATTATGACATCATAATGGAATTTTGCATTATGACATCATAATGGAATTTTGTATTATGACATCATATTGGAATGTTACATTATGGCATCATAATAGAATTTTACATTATGACATCATAATGGAGTTTTACATTATGACATCATAATGGAATTTTGCATTATGACATCATAATGGAATATTACATTATGACATCATAATGGAATTTTGCATTATGACATCATAATGGAGTTTTACATTATGACATCATAATGGAATTTTACATTATGACATCATAATGGAATTTTGCATTATGACATCATAATGGAATTTTACATTATGACATCATAATGGAATTTTGCATTATGACATCATAATGGAATGTTACATTATGACATAATAATGGAATGTTACATTATGACATCATAATGGAATTTTGCATTATGACATCATAATGGAATTTTACATTATGACATCATAATGGAATTTTACATTATGACATCATAATGGAGTTTTACATTATGACATCATAATGGAATTTTGCATTATGACATCATAATGGAGTTTTACATTATGACATCATAATGGAATTTTGCATTATGACATCATAATGGAATTTTAACATTATGACATCATAATGGAATTTTACATTATGACATCATAATGGAGTTTTGCATTATGACATCATAATGGAATTTTACATTATGACATCATAATGGAGTTTTACATTATGACCTCATAATGGAGTTTTACATTATGACATCATAATGGAGTTTTACATTATGACATCATAATGGAATGTTACATTATGACATCATAATAGAATGCTACATTATGACATCATAATGGAATTTTATATTACATCATAATGGAATGTTACATTATGACATCATAATGTAATTTTGCATTATGACATCATAATGGAATTTTACATTATGACATCATAATGGAATTTTACATTATGACATCATAATGGAAATTTGCATTATGACATCATAATGGAATTTTACATTATGACATAATGGAATTTTGCATTATGACATCATAATGGAATTTTACATTGTGACATCATAATGGAATTTTACATTATGACATCATAATGGAATGTTACATTATGACATCATAATGGAATGTTGCATTATGACATCATAATGGAATGTTGCATTATGACATCATAATGGAATGTTGCATTATGACATCATAATGGAATTTTGCATTATGACATCATAATGGAATTTTGCTTTATATCATCATAATTGAATGTACATTATGACATCATAATGAAGTTTTACATTATGACATCATAATGGAATTTTACATTATTACATCATAATGGAATTTTGCATTATGACATCATAATGGAATTTTGCATTATGACATCATATTGGAATGTTACATTATGACATCATAATAGAATTTTACAGTATGACATCATAATGGAATTTTGCATTATGACATCATAATGGAATTTTGCATTATGACATCATAATGGAATGTTGCATTATGACATCATAATGGAATTTTGCATTATGACATCATTATGGAATTTTGCATTATGACATCATAATTGAATGTTACATTATGACATCATAATGGAATTTTGCATTATGACATCATAATTGAATGTACATTATGACATCATAATGGAATTTTGCATTATGACATCATAATGGAATTTTCCATTATGACATCATAATGGATTGTTACATTATGACATCATAATAGAATTTTAGAGTATGACATCATAATGGAGTTATACATTATGACATCATAATGGAATTTTGCATTATGACATCATAATGGAATGTTACATTATGACATCATAATGGAATTTTGCATTATGACATCATAATGGAGTTTTTCATTATGACATCATAATGGAATTTTTTTTACATTATGACATCATAATGGAATTTTACATTATGACATCATAATGGAATTTTACATTATGACATCATAATGGAGTTTTGCATTATGACATCATAATGGAATTTTACATTATGACATCATAATGGAGTTTTACATTATGACATCATAATGGAGTTTTACATTATGACATCATAATGGAATGTTACATTATGACATCATAATGGAATGTTACATTATGACATCATAATGGAATTTTGCATTATGACATCATAATGGAATGTTGCATTATGATATCATAATGGAATATTGCATTATGTCATCATAATGGAATTTTGCATTATGACATCATAATTGAATGTTACATTATGACATCATAATTGAATGTTACATTATGACATCATAATGGAATTTTGCATTATGACATCATAATGGAATGTTACATTATGACATCATAATGGAATTTTGCATTATGACATCATAATGGAATGTTACATTATGACATCATAATAGAATGTTGCATTATGACATCATAATGGAATGTTACATTATGACATCATAATGGAATTTTGCATTATGACATCATAATGGAATGTTACATTATGACATCATAATAGAATGTTGCATTATGACATCATAATGGAATGTTACATTATGACATCATAATAGAATGTTGCATTATGACATCATACTGGAATTTTGCATTATGACATCATTATGGAATTTTGCATTATGACATCATAATTGAATGTTACATTATGACATCATAATGGAATTTTGCATTATGACATCATAATTGAATGTACATTATGACATCATAATGGAATTTTGCATTATGACATCATAATGGAATTTTCCATTATGACATCATAATGGAATGTTACATTATGACATCATAATAGAATTTTACATTATGACATCATAATGGAGTTTTACATTATGACATCATAACGGAATTTTGCATTATGACATCATAATGGAATGTTACATTATGACATCATAATAGAATTTTACATTATGACATCATAATGGAGTTTTACATTATGACATCATAATGGAATTTTGCATTATGACATCATAATGGAACGTTACATTATGACATCATAATGGAATTTTGCATTATGACATCATAATGGAGTTTTACATTATGACATCATAATGGAATTTTACATTATGACATCAAAATGGAATTTTGCATTATGACATCATAATGGAATTTTACATTATGACATCATAATGGAATTTTGCATTATGACAACATAATGGAATGTTACATTATGACATCATAATGGAATTTGCATTATGACATCATAATGGAATGTTACATTATGACATCATAATGGAATGTTACATTATGACATCATAATGGAATTTTGCATTATTACATCATAATGGAATTTTACATTATGACATCATAATGGAGTGTTACATTATGACATCATAATGGAATTTTGCATTGTGACATCTTAATGAAGTTTTACATTATGACATCATAATGGAATTTTACATTATGACATCATAATGGAATTTTGCATTATGACATCATAATGGAATTTTGCATTATGACATCATATTGGAATGTTACATTATGGCATCATAATAGAATTTTACATTATGACATCATAATGGAGTTTTACATTATGACATCATAATGGAATTTTACATTATGACATCATAATGGAGTTTTGCATTATGACATCATAATGGAGTTTTTCATTATGACATCATAATGGAATTTTTTTTACATTATGACATCATAATGGAATTTTACATTATGACATCATAATGGAATTTTACATTATGACATCATAATGGAGTTTTGCATTATGACATCATAATGGAATTTTACATTATGACATCATAATGGAGTTTTACATTATGACATCATAATGGAGTTTTACATTATGACATCATAATGGAATGTTACATTATGACATCATAATGGAATGTTACATTATGACATCATAATGGAATTTTGCATTATGACATCATAATGGAATGTTGCATTATGATATCATAATGGAATATTGCATTATGTCATCATAATGGAATTTTGCATTATGACATCATAATTGAATGTTACATTATGACATCATAATTGAATGTTACATTATGACATCATAATGGAATTTTGCATTATGACATCATAATGGAATGTTACATTATGACATCATAATGGAATTTTGCATTATGACATCATAATGGAATGTTACATTATGACATCATAATAGAATGTTGCATTATGACATCATAATGGAATGTTGCATTATGACATCATAATGGAATTTTGCATTATGACATCATAATGGAATGTTGCATTATGACATCATAATGGAATTTTGCATTATGACATCATTATGGAATTTTGCATTATGACATCATAATTGAATGTTACATTATGACATCATAATGGAATTTTGCATTATGACATCATAATTGAATGTACATTATGACATCATAATGGAATTTTGCATTATGACATCATAATGGAATTTTCCATTATGACATCATAATGGAATGTTACATTATGACATCATAATAGAATTTTACATTATGACATCATAATGGAGTTTTACATTATGACATCATAACGGAATTTTGCATTATGACATCATAATGGAATGTTACATTATGACATCATAATAGAATTTTACATTATGACATCATAATGGAGTTTTACATTATGACATCATAATGGAATTTTGCATTATGACATCATAATGGAACGTTACATTATGACATCATAATGGAATTTTGCATTATGACATCATAATGGAGTTTTACATTATGACATCATAATGGAATTTTACATTATGACATCAAAATGGAATTTTGCATTATGACATCATAATGGAATTTTACATTATGACATCATAATGGAATTTTGCATTATGACATCATAATGGAATTTGCATTATGACATCATAATGGAATGTTACATTATGACATCATAATGGAATGTTACATTATGACATCATAATGGAATTTTGCATTATTACATCATAATGGAATTTTACATTATGACATCATAATGGAGTGTTACATTATGACATCATAATGGAATTTTGCATTGTGACATCTTAATGAAGTTTTACATTATGACATCATAATGGAATTTTACATTATGACATCATAATGGAATTTTGCATTATGACATCATAATGGAATTTTGCATTATGACATCATATTGGAATGTTACATTATGGCATCATAATAGAATTTTACATTATGACATCATAATGGAGTTTTACATTATGACATCATAATGGAATTTTGCATTATGACATCATAATGGAATATTAGATTATGACATCATAATGGAATTTTGCATTATGACATCATAATGGAGTTTTACATTATGACATCATAATGGAATTTTACATTATGACATCATAATGGAATTTTACATTATGACATCATAATGGAAATTTGCATTATGACATCATAATGGAATTTTACATTATGACATAATAGAATTTTGCATTATGACATCATAATGAAGTTTTACATTATGACATCATAATGGAATTTTACATTATGACATCATAATGGAATTTTGCATTATGACATCATATTGGAATGTTACATTATGGCATCATAATAGAATTTTACATTATGACATCATAATGGAGTTTTACATTATGACATCATAATGGAATTTTGCATTATGACATCATAATGGAATATTAGATTATGACATCATAATGGAATTTTGCATTATGACATCATAATGGAGTTTTACATTATGACATCATAATGGAATTTTGCATTATGACATCATAATGGAATTTTACATTATGACATCATAATGGAATTTTGCATTATGACAACATAATGGAATGTTACATTATGACATCATAATGGAATTTTACATTATGACATAATAGAATTTTGCATTATGACATCATAATGAAGTTTTACATTATGACATCATAATGGAATTTTTTTTACATTATGACATCATAATGGAATTTTGCATTATGACATCATAATGGAATTTTGCATCATGACATCATATTGGAATGTTACATTATGACATCATAATAGAATTTTACATTATGACATCATAATGGAGTTTTACATTATGACATCATAATGGAATTTTGCATTATGACATCATAATGGAATGTTACATTATGATATCATAATGGAATTTTGCATTATGACATCATAATGGAGTTTTACATTATGACATCATAATGGAATTTTACATTATGACATCAAAATGGAATTTTGCATTATGACATCATAATGGAATTTTACATTATGACATCATAATGGAATTTTGCATTATGACAACATAATGGAATGTTACATTATGATATCATAATGGAATTTGCATTATGACATCATAATGGAATGTTACATTATGACATCATAATGGAATTTTGCATTATGACATCATTATGGAATTTTGCATTATGACATCATAATTGAATGTTACATTATGACATCATAATGGAATTTTGCATTATGACATCATAATTGAATGTACATTATGACATCATAATGGAATTTTGCATTATGACATCATAATGGAATTTTCCATTATGACATCATAATGGATTGTTACATTATGACATCATAATAGAATTTTACAGTATGACATCATAATGGAGTTATACATTATGACATCATAATGGAATTTTGCATTATGACATCATAATGGAATGTTACATTATGACATCATAATGGAATTTTGCATTATGACATCATAATGGAGTTTTTCATTATGACATCATAATGGAATTTTTTTTACATTATGACATCATAATGGAATTTTACATTATGACATCATAATGGAATTTTACATTATGACATCATAATGGAGTTTTGCATTATGACATCATAATGGAATTTTACATTATGACATCATAATGGAGTTTTACATTATGACATCATAATGGAGTTTTACATTATGACATCATAATGGAATGTTACATTATGACATCATAATGGAATGTTACATTATGACATCATAATGGAATTTTGCATTATGACATCATAATGGAATGTTGCATTATGATATCATAATGGAATATTGCATTATGTCATCATAATGGAATTTTGCATTATGACATCATAATTGAATGTTACATTATGACATCATAATTGAATGTTACATTATGACATCATAATGGAATTTTGCATTATGACATCATAATGGAATGTTACATTATGACATCATAATGGAATTTTGCATTATGACATCATAATGGAATGTTACATTATGACATCATAATAGAATGTTGCATTATGACATCATAATGGAATGTTGCATTATGACATCATAATGGAATTTTGCATTATGACATCATAATGGAATGTTGCATTATGACATCATAATGGAATTTTGCATTACGACATCATTATGGAATTTTGCATTATGACATCATAATTGAATGTTACATTATGACATCATAATGGAATTTTGCATTATGACATCATAATTGAATGTACATTATGACATCATAATGGAATTTTGCATTATGACATCATAATGGAATTTTTCATTATGACATCATAATGGAATGTTACATTATGACATCATAATAGAATTTTACATTATGACATCATAATGGAGTTTTACATTATGACATCATAATGGAATTTTGCATTATGACATCATAATGGAACGTTACATTATGACATCATAATGGAATTTTGCATTATGACATCATAATGGAGTTTTACATTATGACATCATAATGGAATTTTACATTATGACATCAAAATGGAATTTTGCATTATGACATCATAATGGAATTTTACATTATGACATCATAATGGAATTTTGCATTATGACAACATAATGGAATGTTACATTATGACATCATAATGGAATTTGCATTATGACATCATAATGGAATGTTACATTATGACATCATAATGGAATGTTACATTATGACATCATAATGGAATTTTGCATTATTACATCATAATGGAATTTTACATTATGACATCATAATGGAATGTTACATTATGACATCATAATGGAATTTTGCATTGTGACATCTTAATGAAGTTTTACATTATGACATCATAATGGAATTTTACATTATGACATCATAATGGAATTTTGCATTATGACATCATAATAGAATTTTGCATTATGACATCATATTGGAATGTTACATTATGGCATCATAATAGAATTTTACATTATGACATCATAATGGAGTTTTACATTATGACATCATAATGGAATTTTGCATTATGACATCATAATGGAATATTAGATTATGACATCATAATGGAATTTTGCACTATGACATCATAATGGAGTTTTACATTATGACATCATAATGGAATTTTACATTATCACATCATAATGGAATTTTACATTATGACATCATAATGGAAATTTGCATTATGACATCATAATGGAATTTTACATTATGACATAATAGAATTTTGCATTATGACATCATAATGAAGTTTTACATTATGACATCATAATGGAATTTTACATTATGACATCATAATGGAATTTTGCATTATGACATCATATTGGAATGTTACATTATGGCATTATAATAGAATTTTACATTATGACATCATAATGGAGTTTTACATTATGACATCATAATGGAATTTTGCATTATGACATCATAATGGAATATTAGATTATGACATCATAATGGAATTTTGCATTATGACATCATAATGGAGTTTTACATTATGACATCATAATGGAATTTTACATTATGACATCATAATGGAATTTTACATTATGACATCATAATGGAAAATTGCATTATGACATCATAATGGAATTTTACATTATGACATAATAGAATTTTGCATTATGACATCATAATGAAGTTTTACATTATGACATCATAATGGAATTTTACATTATGACATCATAATGGAATTTTGCATTATGACATCATAATGGAATTTTGCATTATGACATCATATTGGAATGTTACATTATGACATCATAATAGAATTTTACATTATGACATCATAATGGAGTTTTACATTATGACATCATAATGGAATTTTGCATTATGACATCATTATGGAATTTTGCATTATGACATCATAATTGAATGTTACATTATGACATCATAATGGAATTTTGCATTATGACATCATAATTGAATGTACATTATGACATCATAATGGAATTTTGCATTATGACATCATAATGGAATTTTCCATTATGACATCATAATGGATTGTTACATTATGACATCATAATAGAATTTTACAGTATGACATCATAATGGAGTTATACATTATGACATCATAATGGAATTTTGCATTATGACATCATAATGGAATGTTACATTATGACATCATAATGGAATTTTGCATTATGACATCATAATGGAGTTTTTCATTATGACATCATAATGGAATTTTTTTTACATTATGACATCATAATGGAATTTTACATTATGACATCATAATGGAATTTTACATTATGACATCATAATGGAGTTTTGCATTATGACATCATAATGGAATTTTACATTATGACATCATAATGGAGTTTTACATTATGACATCATAATGGAGTATTACATTATGACATCATAATGGAATGTTACATTATGACATCATAATAGAATGTTACATTATGACATCATAATGGTATGTTGCATTATGACATCATAATGGAATTTTGCATTATGACATCATAATGGAATGTTACATTATGACATCATAATGGAATGTTACATTATGACATCATAATAGAATGTTACATTATGACGTCATAATGGTATGTTGCATTATGACATCATAATGGAATTTTGCATTATGGCATCATAATGGAATGTTACATTATGACATCATAATGGAATTTTGCATTATGACATCATAATAGAATGTTACATTATGACATCATAATGGAATTTTACATTATGACATCAAAATGGAATTTTGCATTATGACATCATAATGTAACGTTGCATTATGACATCATAATAGAATGTTACATTATGACATCATAATGGAATGTTGCATTGTGACATCATAATGGAATTTTGCATTATGACATCATAATGGAGTTTTACATTATGACATCATAATGGAATTTTACATTATGACATCATAATGGAATTTTACATTATGACATCATAATGGAAATTTGCATTATGACATCATAATGGAATTTTACATTATGACATAATAGAATTTTGCATTATGACATCATAATGAAGTTTTACATTATGACATCATAATGGAATTTTACATTATGACATCATAATGGAATGTTACATTATGACATCATAATAGAATGTTACATTATGACATCATAATGGAATGTTGCATTATGACATCATAATGGAATTTTGCATTATGACATCATAATGGAATGTTACATTATGACATCATAATGGAATTTTACATTATGACATCATAATGGAGTTTTACATTATGACATCATAATGGAATTTTGCATTATGACATCATAATGGAATTTTGCATTATGGCATCATAATGGAATGTTACATTATGACATCATAATGGAATTTTGCATTATGACATCATAATAGAATGTTACATTATGACATCATAATGGAATTTTACATTATGACATCAAAATGGAATTTTGCATTATGACATCATAATGTAACGTTGCATTATGACATCATAATAGAATGTTACATTATGACATCATAATGGAATGTTGCATTATGACATCATAATGGATTTTTTTTTACATTATGACATCATAATGGAATTTTACATTATGACATCATAATGGAATTTTACATTATGACATCATAATGGAGTTTTGCATTATGACATCATAATGGAGTTTTACATTATGACATCATAATGGAGTTTTACATTATGACATCATAATGGAATATTACATTATGACATCATAATGGAATTTTGCATTATGACATCATAATGGAGTTTTACATTATGACATCATAATGGAATTTTACATTATGACATCATAATGGAATTTTGCATTATGACATCATAATGGAATTTTACATTATGACATCATAATGGAATTTTGCATTATGACAACATAATGGAATGTAACATTATGACATCATAATGGAATTTTGCATTATGACATCATAATGGAATGTTACATTATGACATAATAATGGAATGTTACATTATGACATCATAATGGAATTTTGCATTATGACATCATAATGGAATTTTACATTATGACATCATAATGGAATTTTACATTATGACATCATAATGGAGTTTTACATTATGACATCATAATGGAATTTTGCATTATGACTTCATAATGGAGTTTTACATTATGACATCATAATGGAATTTTGCATTATGACATCATAATGGAATTTTAACATTATGACATCATAATGGAATTTTACATTATGACATCATAATGGAGTTTTGCATTATGACATCATAATGGAATTTTACATTATGACATCATAATGGAGTTTTACATTATGACCTCATAATGGAGTTTTACATTATGACATCATAATGGAGTTTTACATTATGACATCATAATGGAATGTTACATTATGACATCATAATAGAATGCTACATTATGACATCATAATGGAATTTTATATTACATCATAATGGAATGTTACATTATGACATCATAATGGAATGTTACATTATGACATCATAATGTAATTTTGCATTATGACATCATAATGGAATTTTACATTATGACATCATAATGGAATTTTACATTATGACATCATAATGGAAATTTGCATTATGACATCATAATGGAATTTTACATTATGACATAATGGAATTTTGCATTATGACATCATAATGGAATTTTACATTGTGATATCATAATGGAATTTTACATTATGACATCATAATGGAATGTTACATTATGACATCATAATGGAATGTTGCATTATGACATCATAATGGAATGTTGCATTATGACATCATAATGGAATGTTGCATTATGACATCATAATGGAATTTTGCATTATGACATCATAATGGAATTTTGCTTTATATCATCATAATTGAATGTACATAATGACATCATAATGAAGTTTTACATTATGACATCATAATGGAATTTTACATTATGACATCATAATGGAATTTTACATTATGACATCATAATGGAGTTTTACATTATGACATCATAATGGAATTTTGCATTATGACTTCATAATGGAGTTTTACATTATGACATCATAATGGAATTTTGCATTATGACATCATAATGGAATTTTAACATTATGACATCATAATGGAATTTTACATTATGACATCATAATGGAGTTTTGCATTATGACATCATAATGGAATTTTACATTATGACATCATAATGGAGTTTTACATTATGACCTCATAATGGAGTTTTACATTATGACATCATAATGGAGTTTTACATTATGACATCATAATGGAATGTTACATTATGACATCATAATAGAATGCTACATTATGACATCATAATGGAATTTTATATTACATCATAATGGAATGTTACATTATGACATCATAATGGAATGTTACATTATGACATCATAATGTAATTTTGCATTATGACATCATAATGGAATTTTACATTATGACATCATAATGGAATTTTACATTATGACATCATAATGGAAATTTGCATTATGACATCATAATGGAATTTTACATTATGACATAATGGAATTTTGCATTATGACATCATAATGGAATTTTACATTGTGATATCATAATGGAATTTTACATTATGACATCATAATGGAATGTTACATTATGACATCATAATGGAATGTTGCATTATGACATCATAATGGAATGTTGCATTATGACATCATAATGGAATGTTGCATTATGACATCATAATGGAATTTTGCATTATGACATCATAATGGAATTTTGCTTTATATCATCATAATTGAATGTACATAATGACATCATAATGAAGTTTTACATTATGACATCATAATGGAATTTTACATTATTACATCATAATGGAATTTTGCATTATGACATCATAATGGAATTTTGCATTATGACATCATATTGGAATGTTACATTATGACATCATAATAGAATTTTACAGTATGACATCATAATGGAATTTTGCATTATGACATCATAATGGAATTTTGCATTATGACATCATAATGGAATGTTGCATTATGACATCATAATGGAATTTTGCATTATGACATCATTATGGAATTTTGCATTATGACATCATAATTGAATGTTACATTATGACATCATAATGGAATGTTGCATTATGACATCATAATGGAATTTTGCATTATGACATCATAATGGAGTTTTACATTATGACATCATAATGGAATTTTACATTATGACATCATAATGGAATTTTACATTATGACATCATAATGGAAATTTGCATTATGACATCATAATAGAATTTTACATTATGACTAGAGATGAGCGAACACCAAAATGTTCGGGTGTTCGTTATTCGTAACGAACTTCCCGTGATGCTCGAGGGTTCGTTTCGAACAACGAACCCCATTGAAGTCAATGGGCGACCAGAACATTTTTGTATTTCGCCGATGCTCGCTAAGGTTTTCATGTGTGAAAATCTGGGCAATTCAGGAAAGTGATGGGAATGACACAGTGACGGATAGGGCAGGCGAGGGGCTACATGTTGGGCTGCATCCTAAGTTCACAGGTCCCACTATTAAGCCACAATAGCGGCAAGAGTGGGCCCCCCCCCCTCCCAACAACTTTTACTTCTGAAAAGCGCTCATTAGCATGGCATACCTTTGCTAAGCACCACACTACCTCCAACAAAGCACAATCACTGCCTGCATGGCCCTCCACTGCCACTTCTCCTGAGTTACATGCTGCCCAACCGCACCCCCTCCCCCCCACAGCGCACACCAAACTGTCCCTGCGCAGCCTTCAGCTGCCCTCATGCCACACCACCCTCATGTCTATTTATAAGTGCGTCTGCCACGACGAGGGACCGCAGGCACACACTGCACAGGGTTGGCACGGCTAGGTAGCGACCCTCTTTAATAGGGGCGGGGCGATAGCCCACAATGCTGTACAGAAGCAATGAGAAATACAATCCTGTGCCACCGCCATCAGGAGCTGCACACGTGGGCATAGCAATGGGGAACCTATGTGCCACACACTATTCATTCTGTCAAGGTGTCTGCATGCCCCAGTCAGACTGGTTATATGCACCTTAACAGTAACCGCGTTGGTGGTAATGTGGTGGTGACTGCGGACCTAGTACCACGGTTGTATTTTGTTGGTTTTCGGAATGTGGCCAGGATTAAGTGGGCCGTGGCGGGGGGATGGTGGGGGGGCTCTCTTGTAGTGTCGGTAAAGGTGAAATTCTTGGACTGCCGCCAGACGAACCAATGCAAAGGCATTTGCCAACAATGTTTTCCCTGTTGGAGGAGGAGGGGGATGTTTTTGAGGCACTACGTGTCCTCTCCACGTGTCCGTGGTTATATGCACCTTAACAGTAACCGCGTTGGTGGTAATGTGGTGGTGACTGCGGACCTAGTACCACGGTTGTATTTTGTTGGTTTTCGGAATGTGGCCAGGATTAAGTGGGCCGTGGCGGGGGGATGGTGGGGGGGCTCTCTTGTAGTGTCGGTAAAGGTGAAATTCTTGGACTGCCGCCAGACGAACCAATGCAAAGGCATTTGCCAACAATGTTTTCCCTGTTGGAGGAGGAGGGGGATGTTTTTGAGGCACTACGTGTCCTCTCCACGTGTCCGTTCCATGTAAGCAATAGTAGCACTCAAGACAGGCCCCAGTAACAATTCTGAAGCAGCAGTATAGCGGGAGCGCAGTCTTCGTTCCATGTAAGCAATAGTAGCACTCAAGACAGGCCCCAGTAACAATTCTGAAGCAGCAGTATAGCGGGAGCGCAGTCTTCGTTCCATGTAAGCAATAGTAGCACTCAAGACAGGCCCCAGTAACAATTCTGAAGCAGCAGTATAGCGGGAGCGCAGTCTTCGTTCCATGTAAGCAATAGTAGCACTCAAGACAGGCCCCAGTAACAATTCTGAAGCAGCAGTATAGCGGGAGCGCAGTCTTCGTTCCATGTAAGCAATAGTAGCACTCAAGACAGGCCCCAGTAACAATTCTGAAGCAGCAGTATAGCGGGAGCGCAGTCTTCGTTCCATTTCAGTAGCCTTAGTATAGCCAAGGCACCAGTGACATTTATGTAGCTAAACTGTAGGCCAACCCCACACACCTTTCTGTACCATGAGTGCAGGCGAAGAACATAGAAATTACTATGATTACACTGTAGGTGAGGGCCCCAAAAAATTGGTGTACCAACAGTACTAATGTACCTCAGTAAAAATTGGCCATGCCCAACCAAGATGGCAGGTGAATCGCTTTGGTTAATGTGGCTTAAGTGGTAACTAGGCCTGGAGGCAGCCCAGTGTAACGAAAAATTGGTTCAAGTTAAAGTTCCAACGCTTTTAAGCTAATTGAAACTTATAAAAATTGTTCTGAAAAATTATTTGAGTGAGCCTTGTGGCCCTAAGAAAAATTGCCCGTTCAGCGTGATTACGTGAGGTTTCAGGAGGAGGAGCAGGAGGAGGAGGAGGAGGAATATTAGACACAGATTGATGAAGCACAAATGTCCCCGTTTTGGATGGTGAGAGAGAACGTAGCTTCCATCCGCGGGTGCAGCCTACGTATTGCTTACGTATCGCTGCTGTCCGCTGGTGGAGAACAGAAGTCTGGCGAAATCCAGCCTTTGTTCATCTTGATGAGTGTTAGCCTGTCGGCACTGTCGGTTGACAAGCGGCTACGCTTATCGGTGATGATTCCCCCAGCCGCACTAAACACCCTCTCCGACAACACGCTAGCCGCAGGACAAGCAAGCACCTCAAGGGCATACAGGGCTAGTTCAGGCCACGTGTCCAGCTTCGACACCCAGTAGTTGTAGGGGGCAGAGGCGTCACCAAGGATGGTCGTGCGATCCGCTACGTACTCCCTCACCATCCTTTTGCAGTGCTCCCGCCGACTCAGCCGTGACTGGGGAGCGGTGACACAGTCTTGGTGGGGAGCCATAAAGCTGGCCAGGCCCTTAAAGACTGTTGCACTGCCTGGGATGTACATGCTGCTCGATCTACGCACATCCCCTGCAACATGGCCCTCGGAACTGCGCCTTCTGCCACTAGCGCTGTCGGCTGGGAATTTTACCATCAGCTTGTCCGCAAGGGTCCTGTGGTATAGCAACACTCTCGAACCCCTTTCCTCTTCGGGAATCAGAGTGGGCAGGTTCTCCTTATACCGTGGATCGAGCAGTGTGTACACCCAGTAATCCGTAGTGGCCAGAATGCGTGCAACGCGAGGGTCACGAGAAAGGCATCCTAACATGAAGTCAGCCATGTGTGCCAGGGTACCTGTACGCAACACATGGCTGTCTTCACTAGGAAGATCACTTTCAGGATCCTCCTCCTCCTCCTCCTCCTCAGGCCATACACGCTGAAAGGATGACAGGCAATCAGCCGGTGTACCGTCAGCAGCGGGCCAAGCTGTCTCTTCCCCCTCCTCCTCATCCTCCTCATGCTCCTCCTCCTCCTCCTGTACGCGCTGAGAAATAGACAGGAGGGTGCCCTGACTATCCAGCGGCATACTGTCTTCCCCCGCCCCCGTTTCCGAGCGCAAAGCAGCTGCCTTTATGGTTTGCAGGGAATTTCTCAAGATGCATAGCAGAGGAATGGTGACGCTAATGATTGTAGCATCGCCGCTCACCACCTGGGTAGACTCCTCAAAATTACCAAGGACATGGCAGATGTCTGCCAACCAGGCCCACTCTTCTGAAAGGAATTGAGGAGGCTGACTCCCACTGCGCCGCCCATGTTGGAGTTGGTATTCGACTATAGCTCTACGCTGTTCATAGAGCCTGGCCAACATGTGGAGCGTAGAGTTCCACCGTGTGGGCACGTCGCACAGCAGTCGGTGCACTGGCAGCTTAAAGTGATGTTGCAGGGTGCGCAGGGTGGCAGCGTCCGTGTGGGACTTGCGGAAATGTGCGCAGAGCCGGCGCGCCTTTACGAGCAGGTCTGACAAGCGTGGGTAGCTTTTCAGAAACCGCTGAACCACCAAATTAAAGACGTGGGCCAGGCATGGCACGTGCGTGAGGCTGCCGAGCTGCAGAGCCGCCACCAGGTTACGGCCGTTGTCACACACGACCATGCCCGGTTGGAGGCTCAGCGGCGCAAGCCAGCGGTCGGTCTGCTGTGTCAGACCCTGCAGCAGTTCGTGGGCCGTGTGCCTCTTATCGCCTAAGCTGAGTAGTTTCAGCACGGCCTGCTGACGCTTGCCCACCGCTGTGCTGCCACACCGCGCGACACCGACTGCTGGCGACATGCTGCTGCTAACACATCTTGATTGTGAGACAGAGGAGGAGGAGGAGGAGGAGGGTGCTTTAGTGGAGGAAGCATACACCTCCGCAGATACCACCACCGAGCTGGGGCCCGCAATTCTGGGGGTGGGTAGGACGTGAGCGGTCCCAGGCTCTGACTCTGTCCCAGCCTCCACTAAATTCACCCAATGTGCCGTCAGGGAGATGTAGTGGCCCTGCCCGCCTGTGCTTGTCCACGTGTCCGTAGTTAAGTGGACCGTGGCAGTAACCGCGTTGGTGAGGGCGCGCACAATGTTGCGGGAGACGTGGTCGTGCAGGGCTGGGACGGCACATCGGGAAAAGTAGTGGCGACTGGGAACTGAGTAGCGCGGGGCCGCCGCCTCCATGATACTTTTGAAGGACTCCGTTTCCACAACCCTATACGGCAGCATCTCAAGGCTGATGAATTTTGCGATGCGGACGGTTAACGTTTGAGCGTGCGGATGCGTGGCGGCGTACTTGCGCTTGCGCTCGAACACTTGCGCAAGCGACGGCTGAACGGTGCGCTGAACTACACTGCTGGATGGGGCCGAGGACAGCGGAGATGAGGGTGTGGGTGCAGGCCATGAGGCGGTAGTGCCTGTGTCCTGAGAGGGGGGTTGCATCTCAGTGGCAGGTTGGGGCACAGGGGGAGAGGCAGGGGTGCAAACCGGAGGCGGTGAACGGCCTTTGTCCCACCTTGCGGGGTGCTTGGCCATCATATGTCTGCGCATGGTGGTGGTGGTGAGGCTGTTGGTGTTGGCTCCCCGGCTGAGCTTTGCGCGACAAAGGTTGCACACCACTGTTCGTCGGTCGTCAGGCGTCTCTGTGAAAAACTGCCAGACCTTAGAGCACCTCGGCCTCCGCAGGGTGGCATGGCGCGAGGGGGCGCTTTGGGAAACACTTGGTGGATTATTCGGTCTGGCCCTGCCTCTACCCCTGGCCACTGCACTGCCTCTTGCAACCTGCCCTGCTGATGCCCTTGACTCCCCCTCTGAAGACCTGTCCTCCTGAGTAAGCGTTGCACACCAGGTGGGGTCAGTCACCTCATCGTCCTGCTGCTCTTCCTCCGAATCCTCTGTGCGCTGCTCCCTGGGACTTACTGCCCTTACTACTACCTCACTGCAAGACAACTGTGTCTGATCGTCATCGTCCTCCTCACCCACAGAAAGTTGTTGAGACAGTTGGCGGAAGTCCCCAGCCTCTTCCCCCGGACCCCGGGAACTTTCGAATGGTTGGGCATCAGTGACGATAAACTCCTCTGGTGGGAGAGGAACCGCTGCTGCCCAATCTAAGCAGGGGCCCGAGAACAGTTCCTGGGAGTGTTCCCGCTCCTGAGCAGGTGTCATTGTAGTGGAGTGAGGAGGCTGGGAGGAAGGAGGAGCAGCAGACAGAGGATTCGGATTGGCAGCAGTGGACGGCGCAGAACTGCGGGTAGACGATAGGTTGCTCGAAGCACTTTCTGCCATCCAGGACAGGACCTGCTCACACTGCTCATTTTCTAATAACCGTCTCCCGCGTGGACCCATTAATTGGGCGATGAATGTGGGGACGCCAGAAACGTGCCTCTCTCCTAATCGCGCAGCAGACAGCTGCGACACACCTGGATCAGGAGCTTGGCCTGTGCCCACACCCTCACTTGGCCCTCCGCGTCCTCGGCCACGTCCACGTCCACGTCCTCTAGGCTTACCCCTACCCCTCAGCATGCTGTATTACCAGTGATTAGATTTCCCAGGCAGGAAATAAATTGGCGCAAGACTGCAGGCCAAATATAATTTTTGCCCTTTTTGGAAAACGAAAGGCCCCACTGCCTCTAGTGAATGAATTATCTAAGTTTAATAACTGTGCTGTGTCCCTGCTTATGTGTCACAGAACGTGAGGGTAGCAGAGTTATTAACTGTGGCAGAGCAGGTATTTTTTTTTCCCAATTAAGGAAAGCAAATGGCGAAGCCAGCAGTAAAGCGTAGCTGGGTGCGTATGATTTAGCAATGTTTTTCACGCAGCTCACACGTCTCCACAGGCGTAAGGACGGACACAGGCTGGACAAATAGATTTCTTTTCAGTTTTTTCCCACCAACAGGCAGCACTGCGTATATTCAATGAACCTGAGAAGTTTAATAACTGTGCTGTGTCCCTGCTTATGTGTCACAGAACGTGAGGGTAGCAGAGTTATTAACTGTGGCAGAGCAGGTATTTTGTCTTTCCCAATTAAGGAAAGCAAATGGCGAAGCCAGCAGTAAAGCGTAGCTGGGTGCGTATGATTTAGCAATGTTTTTCACGCAGCTCACACGTCTCCACAGGCGTAAGGACGGACACAGGCTGGACAAATAGATTTCTTTTCAGTTTTTTCCCACCAACAGGCAGCACTGCGTATATTCAATGAACCTGCGAAGTTTAATAACTGCGCTGTGTCCCTGCTTATGTGTCACAGAACGTGAGGGTAGCAGAGTTATTATAACTCTTGGAGAGCAGGTATTTTTTTTCCCAATTAAGGAAAGCAAATGGCGAACCCAGCAGTAAAGCGTAGCTGGCTGCGTATGATTTAGCAATGTTTTTCACGCAGCTCACACGTCTCCACAGGCGTAAGGACGGACACAGGCTGGACAAATAGATTTCTTTTCAGTTTTTTCCCACCAACAGGCAGCACTGCGTATATTCAATGAACCTGCGAAGTTTAATAACTGTGCTGTGTCCCTGCTTATGTGTCACAGAACGTGAGGGTAGCAGAGTTATTAACTGTGGCAGAGCAGGTATTTTTTTTCCCAATTAAGGAAAGCAAATGGCGAAGCCAGCAGTAAAGCGTAGCTGGGTGCGTATGATTTAGCAATGTTTTTCACGCAGCTCACACGTCTCCACCGCCCGTAAGGACGGACACAGGCTGGACAAATAGATTTCTTTTCAGTTTTTTCCCACCAACAGGCAGCACTGCGTATATTCAATGAACCTGCGAAGTTTAATAACTGCGCTGTGTCCCTGCTTATGTGTCACAGAACGTGAGGGTAGCAGAGTTATTATAACTCTTGGAGAGCAGGTATTTTTTTTCCCAATTAAGGAAAGCAAATGGCGAACCCAGCAGTAAAGCGTAGCTGGCTGCGTATGATTTAGCAATGTTTTTCACGCAGCTCACACGTCTCCACAGGCGTAAGGACGGACACAGGCTGGACAAATAGATTTCTTTTCAGTTTTTTCCCACCAACAGGCAGCACTGCGTATATTCAATGAACCTGCGAAGTTTAATAACTGCACTGTGTCCCTGCTTATGTGTCACAGAACGTGAGGGTAGCAGAGTTATTATAACTCTTGGAGAGCAGGTATTTTTTTTCCCAATTAAGGAAAGCAAATGGCGAAGCCAGCAGTAAAGCGTAGCTGGGTGCGTATGATTTAGCAATGTTTTTCACGCAGCTCACACGTCTCCACCGCCCGTAAGGACGGACACAGGCTGGACAAATAGATTTCTTTTCAGTTTTTTCCCACCAACAGGCAGCACTGCGTATATTCTATGAATAATAACTGTGTTGTGGCCCTGCCTATACAATTCTTTCCCTGCAGTATCAATGGAGGGTGGAATGCTCTGCAGAGGCGATTTTGAGAAGCCCAAAAAAAATGCAGCACAGCCAACAGCAGCCTGGACAGTACTGCACACGGATAAATATGGCCCTAGAAAGGACCGTTGAGGTTCTTGAAGGCTACACTCACTCCTAACACTCTCCCTGCCTATGCAGCACTTCTGTCCCTAATGCCAGGTGCAACGGTCTGCAGAGGCGATTTTGAGAAAAAAAAATGCCACTGCTAACAGCAGCCAACACACAGCTATCAGTGGCCCTAATAAGGACCTTTGGGGGGTCTTGAAGCCTACACTAACTACCAATTCTTTCCCTACAGCAGCTCCGGTATAAACAGCACTGTCCCTCATCTAACTCACACCGCATCTGAGGCGAGCCGCGGGAGGGGCCGACTTTTATATTAGGCGAACACCTGATCTCGCCAGCCACTCACAGCAGGGGGGTGGTATAGGGCTTAAACGTTGCAGGGGGAAGTTGTAATGCCTTCCCTGTCTTTCAATTGGCCAGAAAAGCGCGCTAACGTCTCAGGGAAGGAAGTGAAAGTAACCAGAACACCGCATGGTGTTCGTCACGAATAACGAACATCCCGAACACCCTAATATTCGCACGAATATCAAGCTCGGACGAACGCGTTCGCTCATCTCTAATTATGACATAATAGAATTTTGCATTATGACATCATAATGAAGTTTTACATTATGACATCATAATGGAATTTTACATTATGACATCATAATGGAATTTTGCATTATGACATCATATTGGAATGTTACATTATGGCATCATAATAGAATTTTACATTATGACATCATAATGGAGTTTTACATTATGACATCATAATGGAATTTTGCATTATGACATCATAATGGAATATTAGATTATGACATCATAATGGAATTTTGCATTATGACATCATAATGGAGTTTTACATTATGACATCATAATGGAATTTTACATTATGACATCATAATGGAATTTTACATTATGACATCATAATGGAAAATTGCATTATGACATCATAATGGAATTTTGCATTATGACATCATATTGGAATGTTACATTATGACATCATAATAGAATTTTACATTATGACATCATAATAGAGTTTTACATTATGACATCATAATGGAAATTTGCATTATGACATCATAATGGAATGTTACATTATGATATCATAATGGAATTTTGCATTATGACATCATAATGGAGTTTTACATTATGACATCATAATGGAATTTTACATTATGACATCAAAATGGAATTTTGCATTATGACATCATAATGGAATTTTACATTATGACATCATAATGGAATTTTGCATTATGACAACATAATGGAATGTTACATTATGACATCATAATGGAATTTGCATTATGACATCATAATGGAATGTTACATTATGACATCATAATGGAATGTTACATTATGACATCATAATGGAATTTTGCATTATTACATCATAATGGAATTTTACATTATGACATCATAATGGAATGTTACATTATGACATCATAATGGAATTTTGCATTGTGACATCTTAATGAAGTTTTACATTATGACATCATAATGGAATTTTACATTATGACATCATAATGGAATTTTGCATTATGACATCATAATGGAATTTTGCATTATGACATCATATTGGAATGTTACATTATGGCATCATAATAGAATTTTACATTATGACATCATAATGGAGTTTTACATTATGACATCATAATGGAATTTTGCATTATGACATCATAATGGAATATTACATTATGACATCATAAAGGAATTTTGCATTATGACATCATAATGGAGTTTTACATTATGACATCATAATGGAATTTTACATTATGACATCATAATGGAATTTTGCATTATGACATCATAATGGAATTTTACATTATGACATCATAATGGAATTTTGCATTATGACATCATAATGGAATGTTACATTATGACATAATAATGGAATGTTACATTATGACATCATAATGGAATTTTGCATTATGACATCATAATGGAATTTTACATTATGACATCATAATGGAATTTTACATTATGACATCATAATGGAGTTTTACATTATGACATCATAATGGAATTTTGCATTATGACATCATAATGGAGTTTTACATTATGACATCATAATGGAATTTTGCATTATGACATCATAATGGAATTTTAACATTATGACATCATAATGGAATTTTACATTATGACATCATAATGGAGTTTTGCATTATGACATCATAATGGAATTTTACATTATGACATCATAATGGAGTTTTACATTATGACCTCATAATGGAGTTTTACATTATGACATCATAATGGAGTTTTACATTATGACATCATAATGGAATGTTACATTATGACATCATAATAAAATGCTACATTATGACATCATAATGGAATGTTACATTATGACATCATAATGTAATTTTGCATTATGACATCATAATGGAATTTTACATTATGACATCATAATGGAATTTTACATTATGACATCATAATGGAAATTTGCATTATGACATCATAATGGAATTTTACATTATGACATAATGGAATTTTGCATTATGACATCATAATGGAATTTTACATTGTGACATCATAATGGAATTTTACATTATGACATCATAATGGAATGTTACATTATGACATCATAATGGAATGTTGCATTATGACATCATAATGGAATGTTGCATTATGACATCATAATGGAATGTTGCATTATGACATCATAATGGAATTTTGCATTATGACATCATAATGGAATTTTGCTTTATATCATCATAATTGAATGTACATTATGACATCATAATGAAGTTTTACATTATGACATCATAATGGAATTTTACATTATTACATCATAATGGAATTTTGCATTATGACATCATAATGGAATTTTGCATTATGACATCATATTGGAATGTTACATTATGACATCATAATAGAATTTTACAGTATGACATCATAATGGAATTTTGCATTATGACATCATAATGGAATTTTGCATTATGACATCATAATGGAATGTTGCATTATGACATCATAATGGAATTTTGTATTATGACATCATTATGGAATTTTGCATTATGACATCATAATTGAATGTTACATTATGACATCATAATGGAATTTTGCATTATGACATCATAATTGAATGTACATTATGACATCATAATGGAATTTTGCATTATGACATCATAATGGAATTTTCCATTATGACATCATAATGGAATGTTACATTATGACATCATAATAGAATTTTACAGTATGACATCATAATGGAGTTATACATTATGACATCATAATGGAATTTTGCATTATGACATCATAATGGAATGTTACATTATGACATCATAATGGAATTTTGCATTATGACATCATAATGGAGTTTTTCATTATGACATCATAATGGAATTTTTTTTACATTATGACATCATAATGGAATTTTACATTATGACATCATAATGGAATTTTACATTATGACATCATAATGGAGTTTTGCATTATGACATCATAATGGAATTTTACATTATGACATCATAATGGAGTTTTACATTATGACATCATAATGGAGTTTTACATTATGACATCATAATGGAATGTTACATTATGACATCATAATAGAATGTTACATTATGACATCATAATGGTATGTTGCATTATGACATCATAATGGAATTTTGCATTATGACATCATAATGGAATGTTACATTATGACATCATAATGGAATGTTACATTATGACATCATAATAGAATGTTACATTATGACGTCATAATGGTATGTTGCATTATGACATCATAATGGAATTTTGCATTATGGCATCATAATGGAATGTTACATTATGACATCATAATGGAATTTTGCATTATGACATCATAATAGAATGTTACATTATGACATCATAATGGAATTTTACATTATGACATCAAAATGGAATTTTGCATTATGACATCATAATGTAACGTTGCATTATGACATCATAAGAGAATGTTACATTATGACATCATAATGGAATGTTGCATTATGACATCATAATGGAATTTTGCATTATGACATCATAATGGAGTTTTACATTATGACATCATAATGGAATTTTACATTATGACATCATAATGGAATTTTACATTATGACATCATAATGGAAATTTGCATTATGACATCATAATGGAATTTTACATTATGACATAATAGAATTTTGCATTATGACATCATAATGAAGTTTTACATTATGACATCATAATGGAATTTTACATTATGACATCATAATGGAATTTTGCATTATGACATCATATTGGAATGTTACATTATGGCATCATAATAGAATTTTACATTATGACATCATAATGGAGTTTTACATTATGACATCATAATGGAATTTTGCATTATGACATCATAATGGAATATTAGATTATGACATCATAATGGAATTTTGCATTATGACATCATAATGGAGTTTTACATTATGACATCATAATGGAATTTTACATTATGACATCATAATGGAATTTTACATTATGACATCATAATGGAAAATTGCATTATGACATCATAATGGAATTTTACATTATGACATAATAGAATTTTGCATTATGACATCATAATGAAGTTTTACATTATGACATCATAATGGAATTTTACATTATGACATCATAATGGAATTTTGCATTATGACATCATAATGGAATTTTGCATTATGACATCATATTGGAATGTTACATTATGACATCATAATAGAATTTTACATTATGACATCATAATAGAGTTTTACATTATGACATCATAATGGAATTTTGCATTATGACATCATAATGGAATGTTACATTATGATATCATAATGGAATTTTGCATTATGACATCATAATGGAGTTTTACATTATGACATCATAATGGAATTTTACATTATGACATCAAAATGGAATTTTGCATTATGACATCATAATGGAATTTTACATTATGACATCATAATGGAATTTTGCATTATGACAACATAATGGAATGTTACATTATGACATCATAATGGAATTTGCATTATGACATCATAATGGAATGTTACATTATGACATCATAATGGAATGTTACATTATGACATCATAATGGAATTTTGCATTATTACATCATAATGGAATTTTACATTATGACATCATAATGGAATGTTACATTATGACATCATAATGGAATTTTGCATTGTGACATCTTAATGAAGTTTTACATTATGACATCATAATGGAATTTTACATTATGACATCATAATGGAATTTTGCATTATGACATCATAATGGAATTTTGTATTATGACATCATATTGGAATGTTACATTATGGCATCATAATAGAATTTTACATTATGACATCATAATGGAGTTTTACATTATGACATCATAATGGAATTTTGCATTATGACATCATAATGGAATATTACATTATGACATCATAATGGAATTTTGCATTATGACATCATAATGGAGTTTTACATTATGACATCATAATGGAATTTTACATTATGACATCATAATGGAATTTTGCATTATGACATCATAATGGAATTTTACATTATGACATCATAATGGAATTTTGCATTATGACATCATAATGGAATGTTACATTATGACATAATAATGGAATGTTACATTATGACATCATAATGGAATTTTGCATTATGACATCATAATGGAATTTTACATTATGACATCATAATGGAATTTTACATTATGACATCATAATGGAATTTTGCATTATGACATCATAATGGAGTTTTACATTATGACATCATAATGGAATTTTGCATTATGACATCATAATGGAATTTTAACATTATGACATCATAATGGAATTTTACATTATGACATCATAATGGAGTTTTGCATTATGACATCATAATGGAATTTTACATTATGACATCATAATGGAGTTTTACATTATGACCTCATAATGGAGTTTTACATTATGACATCATAATGGAGTTTTACATTATGACATCATAATGGAATGTTACATTATGACATCATAATAAAATGCTACATTATGACATCATAATGGAATGTTACATTATGACATCATAATGTAATTTTGCATTATGACATCATAATGGAATTTTACATTATGACATCATAATGGAATTTTACATTATGACATCATAATGGAAATTTGCATTATGACATCATAATGGAATTTTACATTATGACATAATGGAATTTTGCATTATGACATCATAATGGAATTTTACATTGTGACATCATAATGGAATTTTACATTATGACATCATAATGGAATGTTACATTATGACATCATAATGGAATGTTGCATTATGACATCATAATGGAATGTTGCATTATGACATCATAATGGAATGTTGCATTATGACATCATAATGGAATTTTGCATTATGACATCATAATGGAATTTTGCTTTATATCATCATAATTGAATGTACATTATGACATCATAATGAAGTTTTACATTATGACATCATAATGGAATTTTACATTATTACATCATAATGGAATTTTGCATTATGACATCATAATGGAATTTTGCATTATGACATCATATTGGAATGTTACATTATGACATCATAATAGAATTTTACAGTATGACATCATAATGGAATTTTGCATTATGACATCATAATGGAATTTTGCATTATGACATCATAATGGAATTTTGCATTATGACATCATAATGGAATTTTGCATTATGACATCATTATGGAATTTTGCATTATGACATCATAATTGAATGTTACATTATGACATCATAATGGAATTTTGCATTATGACATCATAATTGAATGTACATTATGACATCATAATGGAATTTTGCATTATGACATCATAATGGAATTTTAACATTATGACATCATAATGGAATTTTACATTATGACATCATAATGGAGTTTTGCATTATGACATCATAATGGAATTTTACATTATGACATCATAATGGAGTTTTACATTATGACCTCATAATGGAGTTTTACATTATGACATCATAATGGAGTTTTACATTATGACATCATAATGGAATGTTACATTATGACATCATAATAAAATGCTACATTATGACATCATAATGGAATGTTACATTATGACATCATAATGTAATTTTGCATTATGACATCATAATGGAATTTTACATTATGACATCATAATGGAATTTTACATTATGACATCATAATGGAAATTTGCATTATGACATCATAATGGAATTTTACATTATGACATAATGGAATTTTGCATTATGACATCATAATGGAATTTTACATTGTGACATCATAATGGAAATTTACATTATGACATCATAATGGAATGTTACATTATGACATCATAATGGAATGTTGCATTATGACATCATAATGGAATGTTGCATTATGACATCATAATGGAATGTTGCATTATGACATCATAATGGAATTTTGCATTATGACATCATAATTGAATGTACATTATGACATCATAATGAAGTTTTACATTATGACATCATAATGGAATTTTACATTATTACATCATAATGGAATTTTGCATTATGACATCATAATGGAATTTTGCATTATGACATCATATTGGAATGTTACATTATGACATCATAATAGAATTTTACAGTATGACATCATAATGGAATTTTGCATTATGACATCATAATGGAATTTTGCATTATGACATCATAATGGAATGTTGCATTATGACATCATAATGGAATTTTGCATTATGACATCATTATGGAATTTTGCATTATGACATCATAATTGAATGTTACATTATGACATCATAATGGAATTTTGCATTATGACATCATAATTGAATGTACATTATGACATCATAATGGAATTTTGCATTATGACATCATAATGGAATTTTCCATTATGACATCATAATGGAATGTTACATTATGACATAATAATAGAATTTTACAGTATGACATCATAATGGAGTTATACATTATGACATCATAATGGAATTTTGCATTATGACATCATAATGGAATTTTGCATTATGACATCATAATGGAGTTTTTCATTATGACATCATAATGGAATTTTTTTTACATTATGACATCATAATGGAATTTTACATTATGACATCATAATGGAGTTTTGCATTATGACATCATAATGGAATTTTACATTATGACATCATAATGGAGTTTTACATTATGACATCATAATGGAGTTTTACATTATGACATCATAATGGAATGTTACATTATGACATCATAATAGAATGTTACATTATGACATCATAATGGTATGTTGCATTATGACATCATAATGGAATTTTGCATTATGACATCATAATGGAATGTTACATTATGACATCATAATGGAATGTTACATTATGACATCATAATAGAATGTTACATTATGATATCATAATGGAATTTTACATTATGACATCAAAATGGAATTTTGCATTATGACATCATAATGTAACGTTGCATTATGACATCATAACAGAATGTTACATTATGACATCATAATGGAATGTTGCATTATGACATCATAATAGAATTTTGCATTATGGCATCATAATGGAATGTTACATTATGACATCATAATGGAATTTTGCATTATGACATCATAATGGAATTTTGCATTATGACATCATAATGGAATTTTACATTATGACATCATAATGGAATTTTGCATTATGACATCATAATGGAATGTTACATTATGACATCATAATAGAATTTTACATTATGACATCATAATGGAGTTTTACATTATGACATCATAACGGAATTTTGCATTTTGACATCATAATGGAATGTTACTTTATGACATCATAATAGAATTTTGCATTATGACATCATAATGAAGTTTTACATTATGACATCATAATGGAATTTTACATTATGACATCATAATGGAATTTTGCATTATGACATCATAATGGAATTTTGCATTATGACATCATATTGGAATGTTACATTATGACATCATAATAGAATTTTACATTATGACATCATAATGGAGTTTTACATTATGACATCATAATGGAATTTTGCATTATGACATCATAATGGAATGTTACATTATGACATCATAATGGAATTTTGCATTATGACATCATAATGGAGTTTTACATTATGACATCATAATGGAATTTTACATTATGACATCAAAATGGAATTTTGCATTATGACATCATAATGGAATTTTACATTATGACATCATAATGGAATTTTGCATTATGACATCATAATGGAATTTTGTATTATGACATCATATTGGAATGTTACATTATGGCATCATAATAGAATTTTACATTATGACATCATAATGGAGTTTTACATTATGACATCATAATGGAATTTTGCATTATGACATCATAATGGAATATTACATTATGACATCATAATGGAATTTTGCATTATGACATCATAATGGAGTTTTACATTATGACATCATAATGGAATTTTACATTATGACATCATAATGGAATTTTGCATTATGACATCATAATGGAATTTTACATTATGACATCATAATGGAATTTTGCATTATGACATCATAATGGAATGTTACATTATGACATAATAATGGAATGTTACATTATGACATCATAATGGAATTTTGCATTATGACATCATAATGGAATTTTACATTATGACATCATAATGGAATTTTACATTATGACATCATAATGGAATTTTGCATTATGACATCATAATGGAGTTTTACATTATGACATCATAATGGAATTTTGCATTATGACATCATAATGGAATTTTAACATTATGACATCATAATGGAATTTTACATTATGACATCATAATGGAGTTTTGCATTATGACATCATAATGGAATTTTACATTATGACATCATAATGGAGTTTTACATTATGACCTCATAATGGAGTTTTACATTATGACATCATAATGGAGTTTTACATTATGACATCATAATGGAATGTTACATTATGACATCATAATAAAATGCTACATTATGACATCATAATGGAATGTTACATTATGACATCATAATGTAATTTTGCATTATGACATCATAATGGAATTTTACATTATGACATCATAATGGAATTTTACATTATGACATCATAATGGAAATTTGCATTATGACATCATAATGGAATTTTACATTATGACATAATGGAATTTTGCATTATGACATCATAATGGAATTTTACATTGTGACATCATAATGGAATTTTACATTATGACATCATAATGGAATGTTACATTATGACATCATAATGGAATGTTGCATTATGACATCATAATGGAATGTTGCATTATGACATCATAATGGAATGTTGCATTATGACATCATAATGGAATTTTGCATTATGACATCATAATGGAATTTTGCTTTATATCATCATAATTGAATGTACATTATGACATCATAATGAAGTTTTACATTATGACATCATAATGGAATTTTACATTATTACATCATAATGGAATTTTGCATTATGACATCATAATGGAATTTTGCATTATGACATCATATTGGAATGTTACATTATGACATCATAATAGAATTTTACAGTATGACATCATAATGGAATTTTGCATTATGACATCATAATGGAATTTTGCATTATGACATCATAATGGAATTTTGCATTATGACATCATAATGGAATTTTGCATTATGACATCATTATGGAATTTTGCATTATGACATCATAATTGAATGTTACATTATGACATCATAATGGAATTTTGCATTATGACATCATAATTGAATGTACATTATGACATCATAATGGAATTTTGCATTATGACATCATAATGGAATTTTAACATTATGACATCATAATGGAATTTTACATTATGACATCATAATGGAGTTTTGCATTATGACATCATAATGGAATTTTACATTATGACATCATAATGGAGTTTTACATTATGACCTCATAATGGAGTTTTACATTATGACATCATAATGGAGTTTTACATTATGACATCATAATGGAATGTTACATTATGACATCATAATAAAATGCTACATTATGACATCATAATGGAATGTTACATTATGACATCATAATGTAATTTTGCATTATGACATCATAATGGAATTTTACATTATGACATCATAATGGAATTTTACATTATGACATCATAATGGAAATTTGCATTATGACATCATAATGGAATTTTACATTATGACATAATGGAATTTTGCATTATGACATCATAATGGAATTTTACATTGTGACATCATAATGGAAATTTACATTATGACATCATAATGGAATGTTACATTATGACATCATAATGGAATGTTGCATTATGACATCATAATGGAATGTTGCATTATGACATCATAATGGAATGTTGCATTATGACATCATAATGGAATTTTGCATTATGACATCATAATTGAATGTACATTATGACATCATAATGAAGTTTTACATTATGACATCATAATGGAATTTTACATTATTACATCATAATGGAATTTTGCATTATGACATCATAATGGAATTTTGCATTATGACATCATATTGGAATGTTACATTATGACATCATAATAGAATTTTACAGTATGACATCATAATGGAATTTTGCATTATGACATCATAATGGAATTTTGCATTATGACATCATAATGGAATGTTGCATTATGACATCATAATGGAATTTTGCATTATGACATCATTATGGAATTTTGCATTATGACATCATAATTGAATGTTACATTATGACATCATAATGGAATTTTGCATTATGACATCATAATTGAATGTACATTATGACATCATAATGGAATTTTGCATTATGACATCATAATGGAATTTTCCATTATGACATCATAATGGAATGTTACATTATGACATAATAATAGAATTTTACAGTATGACATCATAATGGAGTTATACATTATGACATCATAATGGAATTTTGCATTATGACATCATAATGGAATTTTGCATTATGACATCATAATGGAGTTTTTCATTATGACATCATAATGGAATTTTTTTTACATTATGACATCATAATGGAATTTTACATTATGACATCATAATGGAGTTTTGCATTATGACATCATAATGGAATTTTACATTATGACATCATAATGGAGTTTTACATTATGACATCATAATGGAGTTTTACATTATGACATCATAATGGAATGTTACATTATGACATCATAATAGAATGTTACATTATGACATCATAATGGTATGTTGCATTATGACATCATAATGGAATTTTGCATTATGACATCATAATGGAATGTTACATTATGACATCATAATGGAATGTTACATTATGACATCATAATAGAATGTTACATTATGATATCATAATGGAATTTTACATTATGACATCAAAATGGAATTTTGCATTATGACATCATAATGTAACGTTGCATTATGACATCATAACAGAATGTTACATTATGACATCATAATGGAATGTTGCATTATGACATCATAATAGAATTTTGCATTATGGCATCATAATGGAATGTTACATTATGACATCATAATGGAATTTTGCATTATGACATCATAATGGAATTTTGCATTATGACATCATAATGGAATTTTACATTATGACATCATAATGGAATTTTGCATTATGACATCATAATGGAATGTTACATTATGACATCATAATAGAATTTTACATTATGACATCATAATGGAGTTTTACATTATGACATCATAACGGAATTTTGCATTTTGACATCATAATGGAATGTTACTTTATGACATCATAATAGAATTTTGCATTATGACATCATAATGAAGTTTTACATTATGACATCATAATGGAATTTTACATTATGACATCATAATGGAATTTTGCATTATGACATCATAATGGAATTTTGCATTATGACATCATATTGGAATGTTACATTATGACATCATAATAGAATTTTACATTATGACATCATAATGGAGTTTTACATTATGACATCATAATGGAATTTTGCATTATGACATCATAATGGAATGTTACATTATGACATCATAATGGAATTTTGCATTATGACATCATAATGGAGTTTTACATTATGACATCATAATGGAATTTTACATTATGACATCAAAATGGAATTTTGCATTATGACATCATAATGGAATTTTACATTATGACATCATAATGGAATTTTGCATTATGACAACATAATGGAATGTTACATTATGACATCATAATGGAATTTGCATTATGACATCATAATGGAATGTTACATTATGACATCATAATGGAATGTTACATTATGACATCATAATGGAATTTTGCATTATTACATCATAATGGAATTTTACATTATGACATCATAATGGAATGTTACATTATGACATCATAATGGAATTTTGCATTGTGACATCTTAATGAAGTTTTACATTATGACATCATAATGGAATTTTACATTATGACATCATAATGGAATTTTGCATTATGACATCATAATGGAATTTTGCATTATGACATCATATTGGAATGTTACATTATGGCATCATAATAGAATTTTACATTATGACATCATAATGGAGTTTTACATTATGACATCATAATGGAATTTTGCATTATGACATCATAATGGAATTTTGCATTATGACATCATAATGGAGTTTTACATTATGACATCATAATGGAATTTTGCATTATGACATCATAATGGAGTTTTACATTATGACATCATAATGGAATTTTGCATTATGACATCATAATGGAATTTTAACATTATGACATCATAATGGAATTTTACATTATGACATCATAATGGAGTTTTGCATTATGACATCATAATGGAATTTTACATTATGACATCATAATGGAGTTTTACATTATGACCTCATAATGGAGTTTTACATTATGTCATCATAATAGAATGCTACATTATGACATCATAATGGAATTTTATATTACATCATAATGGAATGTTACATTATGACATCATAATGGAATGTTACATTATGACATCATAATGTAATTTTGCATTATGACATCATAATGGAATATTACATTATGACATCATAATGGAATTTTACATTATGACATCATAATGGAAATTTGCATTATGACATCATAATGGAATTTTACATTATGACATAATGGAATTTTGCATTATGACATCATAATGGAATTTTACATTATGACATCATAATGGAATGTTACATTATGACATCATAATGGAATGTTACATTATGACATCATAATGGAATGTTGCATTATGACATCATAATGGAATGTTGCATTATGACATCATAATGGAATGTTGCATTATGACATCATAATGGAATTTTGCATTATGACATCATAATGGAATTTTGCTTTATATCATCATAATTGAATGTACATTATGACATCATAATGAAGTTTTACATTATGACATCATAATGGAATTTTACTATATTACATCATAATGGAATTTTGCATTATGACATCATAATGGAATTTTGCATTATGACATCATATTGGAATGTTACATTATGACATCATAATAGAATTTTACAGTATGACATCATAATGGAATTTTGCATTATGACATCATAATGGAATTTTGCATTATGACATCATAATGGAATGTTGCATTATGACATCATAATGGAATTTTGCATTATGACATCATTATGGAATTTTGCATTATGACATCATAATTGAATGTTACATTATGACATCATAATGGAATTTTGCATTATGACATCATAATTGAATGTACATTATGACATCATAATGGAATTTTGCATTATGACATCATAATGGAATTTTCCATTATGACATCATAATGGAATGTTACATTATGACATCATAATAGAATTTTACATTATGACATCATAATGGAGTTTTACATTATGACATCATAACTGAATTTTGCATTATGACATCATAATGGAATGTTACATTATGACATCATAATAGAATTTTGCATTATGACATCATAATGAAGTTTTACATTATGACATCATAATGGAATTTTACATTATGACATCATAATGGAATTTTGCATTATGACATCATAATGGAATTTTGCATTATGACATCATATTGGAATGTTACATTATGACATCATAATAGAATTTTACATTATGACATCATAATGGAGTTTTACATTATGACATCATAATAGAATTTTGCATTATGACATCATAATGGAATGTTACATTATGACATCATAATGGAATTTTGCATTATGACATCATAATGGAGTTTTACATTATGACATCATAATGGAATTTTACATTATGACATCAAAATGGAATTTTGCATTATGACATCATAATGGAATTTTGCATTATGACATCATATTGGAATGTTACATTATGACATCATAATAGAATTTTACATTATGACATCATAATGGAGTTTTACATTATGACATCATAATGGAATTTTGCATTATGACATCATAATGGAATGTTACATTATGACATCATAATGGAATTTTGCATTATGACATCATAATGGAGTTTTACATTATGACATCATAATGGAATTTTACATTATGACATCAAAATGGAATTTTGCATTATGACATCATAATGGAATTTTACATTATGACATCATAATGGAATTTTGCATTATGACAACATAATGGAATGTTACATTATGACATCATAATGGAATTTGCATTATGACATCATAATGGAATGTTACATTATGACATCATAATGGAATGTTACATTATGACATCATAATGGAATTTTGCATTATTACATCATAATGGAATTTTACATTATGACATCATAATGGAATGTTACATTATGACATCATAATGGAATTTTGCATTGTGACATCTTAATGAAGTTTTACATTATGACATCATAATGGAATTTTACATTATGACATCATAATGGAATTTTGCATTATGACATCATAATGGAATTTTGCATTATGACATCATATTGGAATGTTACATTATGGCATCATAATAGAATTTTACATTATGACATCATAATGGAGTTTTACATTATGACATCATAATGGAATTTTGCATTATGACATCATAATGGAATTTTGCATTATGACATCATAATGGAGTTTTACATTATGACATCATAATGGAATTTTGCATTATGACATCATAATGGAGTTTTACATTATGACATCATAATGGAATTTTGCATTATGACATCATAATGGAATTTTAACATTATGACATCATAATGGAATTTTACATTATGACATCATAATGGAGTTTTGCATTATGACATCATAATGGAATTTTACATTATGACATCATAATGGAGTTTTACATTATGACCTCATAATGGAGTTTTACATTATGTCATCATAATAGAATGCTACATTATGACATCATAATGGAATTTTACATTATGTCATCATAATAGAATGCTACATTATGACATCATAATGGAATTTTATATTACATCATAATGGAATGTTACATTATGACATCATAATGGAATGTTACATTATGACATCATAATGTAATTTTGCATTATGACATCATAATGGAATATTACATTATGACATCATAATGGAATTTTACATTATGACATCATAATGGAAATTTGCATTATGACATCATAATGGAATTTTACATTATGACATAATGGAATTTTGCATTATGACATCATAATGGAATTTTACATTATGACATCATAATGGAATGTTACATTATGACATCATAATGGAATGTTACATTATGACATCATAATGGAATGTTGCATTATGACATCATAATGGAATGTTGCATTATGACATCATAATGGAATGTTGCATTATGACATCATAATGGAATTTTGCATTATGACATCATAATGGAATTTTGCTTTATATCATCATAATTGAATGTACATTATGACATCATAATGAAGTTTTACATTATGACATCATAATGGAATTTTACTATATTACATCATAATGGAATTTTGCATTATGACATCATAATGGAATTTTGCATTATGACATCATATTGGAATGTTACATTATGACATCATAATAGAATTTTACAGTATGACATCATAATGGAATTTTGCATTATGACATCATAATGGAATTTTGCATTATGACATCATAATGGAATGTTGCATTATGACATCATAATGGAATTTTGCATTATGACATCATTATGGAATTTTGCATTATGACATCATAATTGAATGTTACATTATGACATCATAATGGAATTTTGCATTATGACATCATAATTGAATGTACATTATGACATCATAATGGAATTTTGCATTATGACATCATAATGGAATTTTCCATTATGACATCATAATGGAATGTTACATTATGACATCATAATAGAATTTTACATTATGACATCATAATGGAGTTTTACATTATGACATCATAACTGAATTTTGCATTATGACATCATAATGGAATGTTACATTATGACATCATAATAGAATTTTGCATTATGACATCATAATGAAGTTTTACATTATGACATCATAATGGAATTTTACATTATGACATCATAATGGAATTTTGCATTATGACATCATAATGGAATTTTGCATTATGACATCATATTGGAATGTTACATTATGACATCATAATAGAATTTTACATTATGACATCATAATGGAGTTTTACATTATGACATCATAATAGAATTTTGCATTATGACATCATAATGGAATGTTACATTATGACATCATAATGGAATTTTGCATTATGACATCATAATGGAGTTTTACATTATGACATCATAATGGAATTTTACATTATGACATCATAATGGAATTTTACATTATGACATCATAATGGAATTTTGCATTATGACAACATAATGGAATGTTACATTATGACATCATAATGGAATTTGCATTATGACATCATAATGGAATGTTACATTATGACATCATAATGGAATGTTACATTATGACATCATAATGGAATTTTGCATTATGACATCATAATGGAATTTTGCATTATGACATCATATTGGAATGTTACATTATGGCATCATAATAGAATTTTACATTATGACATCATAATGGAGTTTTACATTATGATATCATAATGGAATTTTGCATTATGACATCATAATGGAATATTACATTATGACATCATAATGGAATTTTGCATTATGACATCATAATGGAGTTTTACATTATGACATCATAATGGAATTTTACATTATGACATCATAATGGAATTTTGCATTATGACATCATAATGGAATTTTACATTATGACATCATAATGGAATTTTGCATTATGACAACATAATGGAATGTTACATTATAACATCATAATGGAATTTTGCATTATGACATCATAATGGAATGTTACATTATGACATAATAATGGAATGTTACATTATGACATCATAATGGAATTTTGCATTATGACATCATAATGGAATTTTACATTATGACATCATAATGGAATTTTACATTATGACATCATAATGGAGTTTTACATTATGACATCATAATGGAGTTTTACATTATGACATCATAATGGAATTTTGCATTATGACATCATAATGGAGTTTTACATTATGACATCATAATGGAATTTTGCATTATGACATCATAATGGAATTGTAACATTATGACATCATAATGGAATTTTACATTATGACATCATAATGGAGTTTTGCATTATGACATCATAATGGAATTTTACATTATGACATCATAATGGAGTTTTACATTATGACATCATAATGGAATGTTACATTATGACATCATAATAGAATGCTACATTATGACATCATAATGGAATTTTATATTACATCATAATGGAATGTTACATTATGACATCATAATGGAATGTTACATTATGACATCATAATGTAATTATGCATTATGACATCATAATGGAATTTTACATTATGACATCATAATGGAATTTTACATTATGACATCATAATGGAAATTTGCATTATGACATCATAATGGAATTTTACATTATGACATCATAATGGAATGTTACATTATGACATCATAATGGAATGTTGCATTATGACATCATAATGGAATGTTGCATTATGACATCATAATGGAATGTTGCATTATGACATCATAATGGAATTTTGCATTATGACATCATAATGGAATTTTGCTTTATATCATCATAATTGAATGTACATTATGACATCATAATGAAGTTTTACATTATGACATCATAATGGAATTTTACATTATGACATCATAATGGAATTTTGCATTATGACATCATAATGGAATTTTGCATTATGACATCATATTGGAATGTTACATTATGACATCATAATAGAATTTTACAGTATGACATCATAATGGAGTTATATATTATGACATCATAATGGAATTTTGCATTATGACATCATAATGGAATGTTACATTATGACATCATAATGGAATTTTGCACTATGACATCATAACAGAGTTTTACATTATGACATCATAATGGAATTTTACATTATGACATCAAAATGGAATTTTGCATTATGACATCATAATGGAATTTTACATTATGACATCATAATGGAATTTTGCATTATGACAACATAATGGAATGTTACATTATGACATCATAATGGAATTTTGCATTATGACATCATAATGGAATGTTACATTATGACATCATAATGGAATGTTACATTATGACATCTTCATGGAATTTTGCATTATTACATCATAATGGAATTTTACATTATGACATCATAATGGAATGTTACATTATGACATCATAATGGAATTTTGCATTATGACATCATAATGAAGTTTTACATTATGACATCATAATGGAATTTTACATTATGACATCATAATGGAATTTTGCATTATGACATCATAATGGAATTTTGCATTATGACATCATATTGGAATGTTACATTATGACATCATAATAGAATTTTACATTATGACATCATAATGGAGTTTTACATTATGACATCATAATGGAGTTTTACATTATGACATCATAATGGAATTTTACATTATGACATCATAATGGAGTTTTACATTATGACATCATAATGGAGTTTTACATTATGACATCATAATGGAATTTTACATTATGACATCATAATGGAATTTTGCATTATGACATCATAATGGAATTTTACATTATGACATCATAGTGGAATTTTGCATTATGACAACGTAATGGAATGTTACATTATGACATCATAATGGAATTTTGCATTATGACATCAAAATGGAATGTAACATTATGACATCATAATGGAATGTTACATTATGACATCATAATGGAATGTTGCATTATGACATCATAATGGAATGTTGCATTATGACATCATAATGGAATGTTGCATTATGACATCATAATGGAATTTTGCATTATGACATCATAATGGAATTTTGCTTTATATCATCATAATTGAATGTACATTATGACATCATAATGAAGTTTTACATTATGACATCATAATGGAATTTTACATTATTACATCATAATGGAATTTTGCATTATGACATCATATTGGAATGTTACATTATGACATCATAATAGAATTTTACAGTATGACATCATAATGGAATTTTGCATTATGACATCATAATGGAATTTTGCATTATGACATCATAATGGAATGTTGCATTATGACATCATAATGGAATTTTGCATTATGACATCATTATGGAATTTTGCATTATGACATCATAATTGAATGTTACATTATGACATCATAATGGAATTTTGCATTATGACATCATAATTGAATGTACATTATGACATCATAATGGAATTTTGCATTATGACATCATAATGGAATTTTGCATTATGACATCACATTGGAATGTTACATTATGACATCATAATAGAATTTTACATTATGGCATCATAGTGGAGTTTTACATTATGACATCATAATGGAATTTTGCATTATGACATCATAATGGAATTTTACATTATGACATCATAATGGAATGTTACATTATGACATCATAATGGAATGTTGCATTATGACATCATAATGGAATGTTGCATTATGACATCATAATGGAATGTTGCATTATGACATCATAATGGAATTTTGCATTATGACATCATAATGGAATTTTGCTTTATATCATCATAATTGAATGTACATTATGACATCATAATGAAGTTTTACATTATGACATCATAATGGAATTTTACATTATGACATCATAATGGAATTTTGCATTATGACATCATAATGGAATTTTGCATTATGACATCATATTGGAATGTTACATTATGACATCATAATAGAATTTTACAGTATGACATCATAATGGAGTTATATATTATGACATCATAATGGAATTTTGCATTATGACATCATAATGGAATGTTACATTATGACATCATAATGGAATTTTGCACTATGACATCATAATGGAGTTTTACATTATGACATCATAATGGAATTTTACATTATGACATCAAAATGGAATTTTGCATTATGACATCATAATGGAATTTTACATTATGACATCATAATGGAATTTTGCATTATGACAACATAATGGAATGTTACATTATGACATCATAATGGAATTTTGCATTATGACATCATAATGGAATGTTACATTATGACATCATAATGGAATGTTACATTATGACATCATAATGGAATTTTGCATTATTACATCATAATGGAATTTTACATTATGACATCATAATGGAATGTTACATTATGACATCATAATGGAATTTTGCATTATGACATCATAATGAAGTTTTACATTATGACATCATAATGGAATTTTACATTATGACATCATAATGGAATTTTGCATTATGACATCATAATGGAATTTTGCATTATGACATCATATTGGAATGTTACATTATGACATCATAATAGAATTTTACATTATGACATCATAATGGAGTTTTACATTATGACATCATAATGGAGTTTTACATTATGACATCATAATGGAATTTTACATTATGACATCATAATGGAGTTTTACATTATGACATCATAATGGAATTTTACATTATGACATCATAATGGAATTTTGCATTATGACATCATAATGGAATTTTACATTATGACATCATAGTGGAATTTTGCATTATGACAACGTAATGGAATGTTACATTATGACATCATAATGGAATTTTGCATTATGACATCAAAATGGAATGTAACATTATGACATCATAATGGAATGTTACATTATGACATCATAATGGAATGTTGCATTATGACATCATAATGGAATGTTGCATTATGACATCATAATGGAATGTTGCATTATGACATCATAATGGAATTTTGCATTATGACATCATAATGGAATTTTGCTTTATATCATCATAATTGAATGTACATTATGACATCATAATGAAGTTTTACATTATGACATCATAATGGAATTTTACATTATTACATCATAATGGAATTTTGCATTATGACATCATAATGGAATTTTGCATTATGACATCATATTGGAATGTTACATTATGACATCATAATAGAATTTTACAGTATGACATCATAATGGAATTTTGCATTATGACATCATAATGGAATTTTGCATTATGACATCATAATGGAATGTTGCATTATGACATCATAATGGAATTTTGCATTATGACATCATTATGGAATTTTGCATTATGACATCATAATTGAATGTTACATTATGACATCATAATGGAATTTTGCATTATGACATCATAATTGAATGTACATTATGACATCATAATGGAATTTTGCATTATGACATCATAATGGAATTTTGCATTATGACATCATAATGGAATTTTGCATTATGACATCATATTGGAATGTTACATTATGACATCATAATAGAATTTTACATTATGGCATCATAATGGAGTTTTACATTATGACATCATAATGGAATTTTGCATTATGACATCATAATGGAATGTTACATTATGACATCATAATGGAATTTTGCATTATGACATCATAATGGAGTTTTACATTATGACATCATAATGGAATTTTACATTATGACATCAAAATGGAATTTTGCATTATGACATCATAATGGAATTTTACATTATGAGATCATAATGGAATTTTGCATTATGACAACATAATGGAATGTTACATTATGACATCATAATGGAATTTGCATTATGACATCATAATGGAATGTTACATTATGACATCATAATGGAATGTTACATTATGACATCATAATGGAATTTTGCATTATTACATCATAATGGAATTTTACATTATGACATCATAATGGAATGATACATTATGACATCATAATGGAATTTTGCAGTGTGACATCTTAATGAAGTTTTACATTATGACATCATAATGGAATTTTGCAGTGTGACATCTTAATGAAGTTTTACATTATGACATCATAATGGAATTTTACATTATGACATCATAATGGAATTTTGCATTATGACATCATAATGAAATTTTGCATTATGACATCATATTGGAATGTTACATTATGGCATCATAATAGAATTTTACATTATGACATCATAATGGAGTTTTACATTATGACATCATAATGAAATTTTGCATTATGACATCATAATGGAGTTTTACATTATGACATCATAATGGAATATTACATTATGACATCATAATGGAATTTTGCATTATGACATCATAATGGAGTTTTACATTATGACATCATAATATAATTTTGCATTATGACATCATAATGGAATTTTACATTATGACATCATAATGGAATTTTGCATTATGACAACATAATGGAATGTTACATTATGACATCATAATGTAATTTTGCATTATGACATCATAATGGAATGTTACATTATGACATAATAATGGAATGTTACATTATGACATCATAATGGAATTTTGCATTATGACATCAAAATGGAATGTAACATTATGACATCATAATGGAATGTTACAATTTGACATCATAATGGAATGTTGCATTATGACATCATAATGGAATGTTGCATTATGACATCATAATGGAATGTTGCATTATGACATCATAATGGAATTTTGCATTATGACATCATAATGGAATTTTGCTTTATATCATCATAATTGAATGTACATTATGACATCATAATGACGTTTTACATTATGACATCATAATGGAATTTTACATTATTACATCATAATGGAATTTTGCATTATGACATCATAATGGAATTTTGCATTATGACATCATAATGGAATGTTGCATTATGACATCATAATGGAATGTTGCATTATGACATCATAATGGAATTTTGCATTATGACATCATTATGGAATTTTGCATTATGACATCATAATTGAATGTTACATTATGACATCATAATGGAATTTTGCATTATGACATCATAATTGAATGTACATTATGACATCATAATGGAATTTTGCATTATGACATCATAATTGAATGTACATTATGACATCATAATGGAATTTTGCATTATGACATCATAATGGAATTTTCCATTATGACATCATAATGGAATGTTACATTATGACATCATAATAGAATTTTACATTATGACATCATAATGGAGTTTTACATTATGACATCATAACGGAATTTTGCATTATGACATCATAATGGAATGTTACATTATGACATCATAATAGAATTTTGCATTATGACATCATAATGAAGTTTTACATTATGACATCATAATGGAATTTTACATTATGACATCATAATGGAATTTTGCATTATGACATCATAATGGAATTTTGCATTATGACATCATATTGGAATGTTACATTATGACATCATAATAGAATTTTACATTATGGCATCATAATGGAGTTTTACATTATGACATCATAATGGAATTTTGCATTATGACATCATAATGGAATGTTACATTATGACATCATAATGGAATTTTGCATTATGACATCATAATGGAGTTTTACATTATGACATCATAATGGAATTTTACATTATGACATCAAAATGGAATTTTGCATTATGACATCATAATGGAATTTTACATTATGAGATCATAATGGAATTTTGCATTATGACAACATAATGGAATGTTACATTATGACATCATAATGGAATTTGCATTATGACATCATAATGGAATGTTACATTATGACATCATAATGGAATGTTACATTATGACATCATAATGGAATTTTGCATTATTACATCATAATGGAATTTTACATTATGACATCATAATGGAATGTTACATTATGACATCATAATGGAATTTTGCAGTGTGACATCTTAATGAAGTTTTACATTATGACATCATAATGGAATTTTACATTATGACATCATAATGGAATTTTGCATTATGACATCATAATGGAATTTTGCATTATGACATCATATTGGAATGTTACATTATGGCATCATAATAGAATTTTACATTATGACATCATAATGGAGTTTTACATTATGACATCATAATGGAATTTTGCATTATGACATCATAATTGAATATTACATTATGACATCATAATGGAATTTTGCATTATGACATCATAATGGAGTTTTACATTATGACATCATAATAGAATTTTGCATTATGACATCATAATGGAATTTTACATTATGACATCATAATGGAATTTTGCATTATGACAACATAATGGAATGTTACATTATGACATCATAATGGAATTTTGCATTATGACATCATAATGGAATGTTACATTATGACATCATAATGGAATGTTACATTATGACATCATAATGGAATTTTGCATTATGACATCAAAATGGAATGTAACATTATGACATCATAATGGAATGTTACATTATGACATCATAATGGAATGTTGCATTATGACATCATAATGGAATGTTGCATTATGACATCATAATGGAATGTTGCATTATGACATCATAATGGAATTTTGCATTATGACATCATAATAGAATTTTGCTTTATATCATCATAATTGAATGTACATTATGACATCATAATGACGTTTTAGATTATGACATCATAATGGAATTTTACATTATTACATCATAATGGAATTTTGCATTATGACATCATAATGGAATTTTGCATTATGACATCATATTGGAATGTTACATTATGACATCATAATAGAATTTTACAGTATGACATCATAATGGAATTTTGCATTATGGCATCATAATGGAATTTTGCATTATGACATCATAATGGAATGTTGCATTATGACATCATAATGGAATTTTGCATTATGACATCATTATGGAATTTTGCATTATGACATCATAATTGAATGTTACATTATGACATCATAATGGAATTTTGCATTATGACATCATAATTGAATGTCCATTATGACATCATAATGGAATTTTGCATTATGACATCATAATGGAATTTTGCATTATGACATCATAATTGAATGTCCATTATGACATCATAATGGAATTTTGCATTATGACATCATAATGGAATGTTACATTATGAGATCATAATGGAATTTTGCATTATGACAACATAATGGAATGTTACATTATGACATCATAATGGAATTTTGCATTATGACATCATAATGGAATTTTGCATTATGACATCATAATGGAATGTTGCATTATGACATCATAATGGAATTTTGCATTATGACATCATTATGGAATTTTGCATTATGACATCATAATTGAATGTCCATTATGACATCATAATGGAATTTTGCATTATGACATCATAATGGAATTTTGCATTATGACATCATAATGGAATTTTCCATTATGACATCATAATGGAATTTTACATTATGAGATCATAATGGAATTTTGCATTATGACAACATAATGGAATGTTACATTATGACATCATAATGGAATTTGCATTATGACATCATAATGGAATGTTACATTATGACATCATAATGGAATGTTACATTATGACATCATAATGGAATTTTGCATTATTACATCATAATGGAATTTTACATTATGACATCATAATGGAATGTTACATTATGACATCATAATGGAATTTTGCAGTGTGACATCTTAATGAAGTTTTACATTATGACATCATAATGGAATTTTACATTATGACATCATAATGGAATTTTGCATTATGACATCATAATGGAATTTTGCATTATGACATCATATTGGAATGTTACATTATGGCATCATAATAGAATTTTACATTATGACATCATAATGGAGTTTTACATTATGACATCATAATGGAATTTTGCATTATGACATCATAATGGAATTTTGCATTATGACATCATAATGGAGTTTTACATTATGACATCATAATGGAATTTTGCATTATGACATCATAATGGAGTTTTACATTATGACATCATAATGGAATTTTGCATTATGACATCATAATGGAATTTTACATTATGACATCATAATGGAGTTTTGCATTATGACATCATAATGGAATTTTACATTATGACATCATAATGGAGTTTTACATTATGACCTCATAATGGAGTTTTACATTATGTCATCATAATAGAATGCTACATTATGACATCATAATGGAATTTTACATTATGTCATCATAATAGAATGCTACATTATGACATCATAATGGAATTTTATATTACATCATAATGGAATGTTACATTATGACATCATAATGGAATGTTACATTATGACATCATAATGTAATTTTGCATTATGACATCATAATGGAATATTACATTATGACATCATAATGGAATTTTACATTATGACATCATAATGGAAATTTGCATTATGACATCATAATGGAATTTTACATTATGACATAATGGAATTTTGCATTATGACATCATAATGGAATTTTACATTATGACATCATAATGGAATGTTACATTATGACATCAAAATGGAATGTTACATTATGACATCATAATGGAATGTTGCATTATGACATCATAATGGAATGTTGCATTATGACATCATAATGGAATGTTGCATTATGACATCATAATGGAATTTTGCATTATGACATCATAATGGAATTTTGCTTTATATCATCATAATTGAATGTACATTATGACATCATAATGAAGTTTTACATTATGACATCATAATGGAATTTTACTATATTACATCATAATGGAATTTTGCATTATGACATCATAATGGAATTTTGCATTATGACATCATATTGGAATGTTACATTATGACATCATAATAGAATTTTACAGTATGACATCATAATGGAATTTTGCATTATGACATCATAATGGAATTTTGCATTATGACATCATAATGGAATGTTGCATTATGACATCATAATGGAATTTTGCATTATGACATCATTATGGAATTTTGCATTATGACATCATAATTGAATGTTACATTATGACATCATAATGGAATTTTGCATTATGACATCATAATTGAATGTACATTATGACATCATAATGGAATTTTGCATTATGACATCATAATGGAATTTTCCATTATGACATCATAATGGAATGTTACATTATGACATCATAATAGAATTTTACATTATGACATCATAATGGAGTTTTACATTATGACATCATAACTGAATTTTGCATTATGACATCATAATGGAATGTTACATTATGACATCATAATAGAATTTTGCATTATGACATCATAATGAAGTTTTACATTATGACATCATAATGGAATTTTACATTATGACATCATAATGGAATTTTGCATTATGACATCATAATGGAATTTTGCATTATGACATCATATTGGAATGTTACATTATGACATCATAATAGAATTTTACATTATGACATCATAATGGAGTTTTACATTATGACATCATAATAGAATTTTGCATTATGACATCATAATGGAATGTTACATTATGACATCATAATGGAATTTTGCATTATGACATCATAATGGAGTTTTACATTATGACATCATAATGGAATTTTACATTATGACATCAAAATGGAATTTTGCATTATGACATCATAATGGAATTTTACATTATGACATCATAATGGAATTTTGCATTATGACAACATAATGGAATGTTACATTATGACATCATAATGGAATTTGCATTATGACATCATAATGGAATGTTACATTATGACATCATAATGGAATGTTACATTATGACATCATAATGGAATTTTGCAGTGTGACATCTTAATGAAGTTTTACATTATGACATCATAATGGAATTTTACATTATGACATCATAATGGAATTTTGCATTATGACATCATAATGGAATTTTGCATTATGACATCATATTGGAATGTTACATTATGGCATCATAATAGAATTTTACATTATGACATCATAATGGAGTTTTACATTATGATATCATAATGGAATTTTGCTTTATATCATCATAATTGAATGTACATTATGACATCATAATGAAGTTTTACATTATGACATCATAATGGAATTTTACATTATGACATCATAATGGAATTTTGCATTATGACATCATAATGGAATTTTGCATTATGACATCATATTGGAATGTTACATTATGACATCATAATAGAATTTTACAGTATGACATCATAATGGAGTTATATATTATGACATCATAATGGAATTTTGCATTATGACATCATAATGGAATGTTACATTATGACATCATAATGGAATTTTGCACTATGACATCATAATGGAGTTTTACATTATGACATCATAATGGAATTTTACATTATGACATCAAAATGGAATTTTGCATTATGACATCATAATGGAATTTTACATTATGACATCATAATGGAATTTTGCATTATGACAACATAATGGAATGTTACATTATGACATCATAATGGAATTTTGCATTATGACATCATAATGGAATGTTACATTATGACATCATAATGGAATGTTACATTATGACATCATAATGGAATTTTGCATTATTACATCATAATGGAATTTTACATTATGACATCATAATGGAATGTTACATTATGACATCATAATGGAATTTTGCATTATGACATCATAATGAAGTTTTACATTATGACATCATAATGGAATTTTACATTATGACATCATAATGGAATTTTGCATTATGACATCATAATGGAATTTTGCATTATGACATCATATTGGAATGTTACATTATGACATCATAATAGAATTTTACATTATGACATCATAATGGAGTTTTACATTATGACATCATAATGGAGTTTTACATTATGACATCATAATGGAATTTTACATTATGACATCATAATGGAGTTTTACATTATGACATCATAATGGAGTTTTACATTATGACATCATAATGGAATTTTACATTATGACATCATAATGGAATTTTGCATTATGACATCATAATGGAATTTTACATTATGACATCATAGTGGAATTTTGCATTATGACAACGTAATGGAATGTTACATTATGACATCATAATGGAATTTTGCATTATGACATCAAAATGGAATGTAACATTATGACATCATAATGGAATGTTACATTATGACATCATAATGGAATGTTGCATTATGACATCATAATGGAATGTTGCATTATGACATCATAATGGAATGTTGCATTATGACATCATAATGGAATTTTGCATTATGACATCATAATGGAATTTTGCTTTATATCATCATAATTGAATGTACATTATGACATCATAATGAAGTTTTACATTATGACATCATAATGGAATTTTACATTATTACATCATAATGGAATTTTGCATTATGACATCATATTGGAATGTTACATTATGACATCATAATAGAATTTTACAGTATGACATCATAATGGAATTTTGCATTATGACATCATAATGGAATTTTGCATTATGACATCATAATGGAATGTTGCATTATGACATCATAATGGAATTTTGCATTATGACATCATTATGGAATTTTGCATTATGACATCATAATTGAATGTTACATTATGACATCATAATGGAATTTTGCATTATGACATCATAATTGAATGTACATTATGACATCATAATGGAATTTTGCATTATGACATCATAATGGAATTTTGCATTATGACATCACATTGGAATGTTACATTATGACATCATAATAGAATTTTACATTATGGCATCATAATGGAGTTTTACATTATGACATCATAATGGAATTTTGCATTATGACATCATAATGGAATTTTACATTATGACATCATAATGGAATGTTACATTATGACATCATAATGGAATGTTGCATTATGACATCATAATGGAATGTTGCATTATGACATCATAATGGAATGTTGCATTATGACATCATAATGGAATTTTGCATTATGACATCATAATGGAATTTTGCTTTATATCATCATAATTGAATGTACATTATGACATCATAATGAAGTTTTACATTATGACATCATAATGGAATTTTACATTATGACATCATAATGGAATTTTGCATTATGACATCATAATGGAATTTTGCATTATGACATCATATTGGAATGTTACATTATGACATCATAATAGAATTTTACAGTATGACATCATAATGGAGTTATATATTATGACATCATAATGGAATTTTGCATTATGACATCATAATGGAATGTTACATTATGACATCATAATGGAATTTTGCACTATGACATCATAATGGAGTTTTACATTATGACATCATAATGGAATTTTACATTATGACATCAAAATGGAATTTTGCATTATGACATCATAATGGAATTTTACATTATGACATCATAATGGAATTTTGCATTATGACAACATAATGGAATGTTACATTATGACATCATAATGGAATTTTGCATTATGACATCATAATGGAATGTTACATTATGACATCATAATGGAATGTTACATTATGACATCATAATGGAATTTTGCATTATTACATCATAATGGAATTTTACATTATGACATCATAATGGAATGTTACATTATGACATCATAATGGAATTTTGCATTATGACATCATAATGAAGTTTTACATTATGACATCATAATGGAATTTTACATTATGACATCATAATGGAATTTTGCATTATGACATCATAATGGAATTTTGCATTATGACATCATATTGGAATGTTACATTATGACATCATAATAGAATTTTACATTATGACATCATAATGGAGTTTTACATTATGACATCATAATGGAGTTTTACATTATGACATCATAATGGAATTTTACATTATGACATCATAATGGAGTTTTACATTATGACATCATAATGGAATTTTACATTATGACATCATAATGGAATTTTGCATTATGACATCATAATGGAATTTTACATTATGACATCATAGTGGAATTTTGCATTATGACAACGTAATGGAATGTTACATTATGACATCATAATGGAATTTTGCATTATGACATCAAAATGGAATGTAACATTATGACATCATAATGGAATGTAACATTATGACATCATAATGGAATGTTGCATTATGACATCATAATGGAATGTTGCATTATGACATCATAATGGAATTTTGCATTATGACATCATAATGGAATTTTGCTTTATATCATCATAATTGAATGTACATTATGACATCATAATGAAGTTTTACATTATGACATCATAATGGAATTTTACATTATTACATCATAATGGAATTTTGCATTATGACATCATAATGGAATTTTGCATTATGACATCATATTGGAATGTTACATTATGACATCATAATAGAATTTTACAGTATGACATCATAATGGAATTTTGCATTATGACATCATAATGGAATTTTGCATTATGACATCATAATGGAATGTTGCATTATGACATCATAATGGAATTTTGCATTATGACATCATTATGGAATTTTGCATTATGACATCATAATTGAATGTTACATTATGACATCATAATGGAATTTTGCATTATGACATCATAATTGAATGTACATTATGACATCATAATGGAATTTTGCATTATGACATCATAATGGAATTTTGCATTATGACATCATAATGGAATTTTGCATTATGACATCATATTGGAATGTTACATTATGACATCATAATAGAATTTTACATTATGGCATCATAATGGAGTTTTACATTATGACATCATAATGGAATTTTGCATTATGACATCATAATGGAATGTTACATTATGACATCATAATGGAATTTTGCATTATGACATCATAATGGAGTTTTACATTATGACATCATAATGGAATTTTACATTATGACATCAAAATGGAATTTTGCATTATGACATCATAATGGAATTTTACATTATGAGATCATAATGGAATTTTGCATTATGACAACATAATGGAATGTTACATTATGACATCATAATGGAATTTGCATTATGACATCATAATGGAATGTTACATTATGACATCATAATGGAATGTTACATTATGACATCATAATGGAATTTTGCATTATTACATCATAATGGAATTTTACATTATGACATCATAATGGAATGATACATTATGACATCATAATGGAATTTTGCAGTGTGACATCTTAATGAAGTTTTACATTATGACATCATAATGGAATTTTGCAGTGTGACATCTTAATGAAGTTTTACATTATGACATCATAATGGAATTTTACATTATGACATCATAATGGAATTTTGCATTATGACATCATAATGAAATTTTGCATTATGACATCATATTGGAATGTTACATTATGGCATCATAATAGAATTTTACATTATGACATCATAATGGAGTTTTACATTATGACATCATAATGGAATTTTGCATTATGACATCATAATGGAGTTTTACATTATGACATCATAATGGAATATTACATTATGACATCATAATGGAATTTTGCATTATGACATCATAATGGAGTTTTACATTATGACATCATAATATAATTTTGCATTATGACATCATAATGGAATTTTACATTATGACATCATAATGGAATTTTGCATTATGACAACATAATGGAATGTTACATTATGACATCATAATGTAATTTTGCATTATGACATCATAATGGAATGTTACATTATGACATAATAATGGAATGTTACATTATGACATCATAATGGAATTTTGCATTATGACATCAAAATGGAATGTAACATTATGACATCATAATGGAATGTTACAATTTGACATCATAATGGAATGTTGCATTATGACATCATAATGGAATGTTGCATTATGACATCATAATGGAATGTTGCATTATGACATCATAATGGAATTTTGCATTATGACATCATAATGGAATTTTGCTTTATATCATCATAATTGAATGTACATTATGACATCATAATGACGTTTTACATTATGACATCATAATGGAATTTTACATTATTACATCATAATGGAATTTTGCATTATGACATCATAATGGAATTTTGCATTATGACATCATAATGGAATGTTGCATTATGACATCATAATGGAATGTTGCATTATGACATCATAATGGAATTTTGCATTATGACATCATTATGGAATTTTGCATTATGACATCATAATTGAATGTTACATTATGACATCATAATGGAATTTTGCATTATGACATCATAATTGAATGTACATTATGACATCATAATGGAATTTTGCATTATGACATCATAATGGAATTTTCCATTATGACATCATAATGGAATGTTACATTATGACATCATAATAGAATTTTACATTATGACATCATAATGGAGTTTTACATTATGACATCATAATGGAATTTTGCATTATGACATCATAATGGAATGTTACATTATGACATCATAATAGAATTTTGCATTATGACATCATAATGAAGTTTTACATTATGACATCATAATGGAATTTTACATTATGACATCATAATGGAATTTTGCATTATGACATCATAATGGAATTTTGCATTATGACATCATATTGGAATGTTACATTATGACATCATAATAGAATTTTACATTATGGCATCATAATGGAGTTTTACATTATGACATCATAATGGAATTTTGCATTATGACATCATAATGGAATGTTACATTATGACATCATAATGGAATTTTGCATTATGACATCATAATGGAGTTTTACATTATGACATCATAATGGAATTTTACATTATGACATCAAAATGGAATTTTGCATTATGACATCATAATGGAATTTTACATTATGAGATCATAATGGAATTTTGCATTATGACAACATAATGGAATGTTACATTATGACATCATAATGGAATTTGCATTATGACATCATAATGGAATGTTACATTATGACATCATAATGGAATGTTACATTATGACATCATAATGGAATTTTGCATTATTACATCATAATGGAATTTTACATTATGACATCATAATGGAATGTTACATTATGACATCATAATGGAATTTTGCAGTGTGACATCTTAATGAAGTTTTACATTATGACATCATAATGGAATTTTACATTATGACATCATAATGGAATTTTGCATTATGACATCATAATGGAATTTTGCATTATGACATCATATTGGAATGTTACATTATGGCATCATAATAGAATTTTACATTATGACATCATAATGGAGTTTTACATTATGACATCATAATGGAATTTTGCATTATGACATCATAATGGAATATTACATTATGACATCATAATGGAATTTTGCATTATGACATCATAATGGAGTTTTACATTATGACATCATAATAGAATTTTGCATTATGACATCATAATGGAATTTTACATTATGACATCATAATGGAATTTTGCATTATGACAACATAATGGAATGTTACATTATGACATCATAATGGAATTTTGCATTATGACATCATAATGGAATGTTACATTATGACATCATAATGGAATGTTACATTATGACATCATAATGGAATTTTGCATTATGACATCAAAATGGAATGTAACATTATGACATCATAATGGAATGTTACATTATGACATCATAATGGAATGTTGCATTATGACATCATAATGGAATGTTGCATTATGACATCATAATGGAATGTTGCATTATGACATCATAATGGAATTTTGCATTATGACATCATAATGGAATTTTGCTTTATATCATCATAATTGAATGTACATTATGACATCATAATGACGTTTTAGATTATGACATCATAATGGAATTTTACATTATTACATCATAATGGAATTTTGCATTATGACATCATAATGGAATTTTGCATTATGACATCATATTGGAATGTTACATTATGACATCATAATAGAATTTTACAGTATGACATCATAATGGAATTTTGCATTATGACATCATAATGGAATTTTGCATTATGACATCATAATGGAATGTTGCATTATGACATCATAATGGAATTTTGCATTATGACATCATTATGGAATTTTGCATTATGACATCATAATTGAATGTTACATTATGACATCATAATGGAATTTTGCATTATGACATCATAATTGAATGTCCATTATGACATCATAATGGAATTTTGCATTATGACATCATAATGGAATTTTGCATTATGACATCATAATTGAATGTCCATTATGACATCATAATGGAATTTTGCATTATGACATCATAATGGAATGTTACATTATGAGATCATAATGGAATTTTGCATTATGACAACATAATGGAATGTTACATTATGACATCATAATGGAATTTTGCATTATGACATCATAATGGAATTTTGCATTATGACATCATAATGGAATGTTTCATTATGACATCATAATGGAATTTTGCATTATGACATCATTATGGAATTTTGCATTATGACATCATAATTGAATGTCCATTATGACATCATAATGGAATTTTGCATTATGACATCATAATGGAATTTTGCATTATGACATCATAATGGAATTTTCCATTATGACATCATAATGGAATTTTACATTATGAGATCATAATGGAATTTTGCATTATGACAACATAATGGAATGTTACATTATGACATCATAATGGAATTTGCATTATGACATCATAATGGAATGTTACATTATGACATCATAATGGAATGTTACATTATGACATCATAATGGAATTTTGCATTATTACATCATAATGGAATTTTACATTATGACATCATAATGGAATGTTACATTATGACATCATAATGGAATTTTGCAGTGTGACATCTTAATGAAGTTTTACATTATGACATCATAATGGAATTTTACATTATGACATCATAATGGAATTTTGCATTATGACATCAAAATGGAATTTTGCATTATGACATCATATTGGAATGTTACATTATGGCATCATAATAGAATTTTACATTATGACATCATAATGGAGTTTTACATTATGACATCATAATGGAATTTTGCATTATGACATCATAATGGAATATTACATTATGACATCATAATGGAATTTTGCATTATGACATCATAATGGAGTTTTACATTATGACATCATAATAGAATTTTGCATTATGACATCATAATGGAATTTTACATTATGACATCATAATGGAATTTTGCATTATGACAACATAATGGAATGTTACATTATGACATCATAATGGAATTTTGCATTATGACATCATAATGGAATGTTACATTATGACATAATAATGGAATGTTACATTATGACATCATAATGGAATTTTGCATTATGACATCAAAATGGAATGTAACATTATGACATCATAATGGAATGTTACATTATGACATCATAATGGAATGTTGCATTATGACATCATAATGGAATGTTGCATTATGACATCATAATGGAATGTTGCATTATGACATCATAATGGAATTTTGCATTATGACATCATAATGGAATTTTGCTTTATATCATCATAATTGAATGTACATTATGACATCATAATGACGTTTTAGATTATGACATTATAATGGAATTTTACATTATTACATCATAATGGAATTTTGCATTATGACATCATAATGGAATTTTGCATTATGACATCATATTGGAATGTTACATTATGACATCATAATAGAATTTTACAGTATGACATCATAATGGAATTTTGCATTATGACATCATAATGGAATTTTGCATTATGACATCATAATGGAATGTTGCATTATGACATCATAATGGAATTTTGCATTATGACATCATTATGGAATTTTGCATTATGACATCATAATTGAATGTTACATTATGACATCATAATGGAATTTTGCAGTGTGACATCTTAATGAAGTTTTACATTATGACATCATAATGGAATTTTGCAGTGTGACATCTTAATGAAGTTTTACATTATGACATCATAATGGAATTTTGCATTATGACATCATAATGGAATTTTGCATTATGACATCATATTGGAATGTTACATTATGACATCATAATAGAATTTTACATTATGACATCATAATGGAGTTTTACATTATGACATCATAATGGAGTTTTACATTATGACATCATAATGGAATTTTACATTATGACATCATAATGGAGTTTTACATTATGACATCATAATGGAATTTTACATTATGACATCATAATGGAATTTTGCATTATGACATCATAATGGAATTTTACATTATGACATCATAGTGGAATTTTGCATTATGACAACGTAATGGAATGTTACATTATGACATCATAATGGAATTTTGCATTATGACATCAAAATGGAATGTAACATTATGACATCATAATGGAATGTAACATTATGACATCATAATGGAATGTTGCATTATGACATCATAATGGAATGTTGCATTATGACATCATAATGGAATTTTGCATTATGACATCATAATGGAATTTTGCTTTATATCATCATAATTGAATGTACATTATGACATCATAATGAAGTTTTACATTATGACATCATAATGGAATTTTACATTATTACATCATAATGGAATTTTGCATTATGACATCATAATGGAATTTTGCATTATGACATCATATTGGAATGTTACATTATGACATCATAATAGAATTTTACAGTATGACATCATAATGGAATTTTGCATTATGACATCATAATGGAATTTTGCATTATGACATCATAATGGAATGTTGCATTATGACATCATAATGGAATTTTGCATTATGACATCATTATGGAATTTTGCATTATGACATCATAATTGAATGTTACATTATGACATCATAATGGAATTTTGCATTATGACATCATAATTGAATGTACATTATGACATCATAATGGAATTTTGCATTATGACATCATAATGGAATTTTGCATTATGACATCATAATGGAATTTTGCATTATGACATCATATTGGAATGTTACATTATGACATCATAATAGAATTTTACATTATGGCATCATAATGGAGTTTTACATTATGACATCATAATGGAATTTTGCATTATGACATCATAATGGAATGTTACATTATGACATCATAATGGAATTTTGCATTATGACATCATAATGGAGTTTTACATTATGACATCATAATGGAATTTTACATTATGACATCAAAATGGAATTTTGCATTATGACATCATAATGGAATTTTACATTATGAGATCATAATGGAATTTTGCATTATGACAACATAATGGAATGTTACATTATGACATCATAATGGAATTTGCATTATGACATCATAATGGAATGTTACATTATGACATCATAATGGAATGTTACATTATGACATCATAATGGAATTTTGCATTATTACATCATAATGGAATTTTACATTATGACATCATAATGGAATGATACATTATGACATCATAATGGAATTTTGCAGTGTGACATCTTAATGAAGTTTTACATTATGACATCATAATGGAATTTTGCAGTGTGACATCTTAATTAAGTTTTACATTATGACATCATAATGGAATTTTACATTATGACATCATAATGGAATTTTGCATTATGACATCATAATGAAATTTTGCATTATGACATCATATTGGAATGTTACATTATGGCATCATAATAGAATTTTACATTATGACATCATAATGGAGTTTTACATTATGACATCATAATGGAATTTTGCATTATGACATCATAATGGAGTTTTACATTATGACATCATAATGGAATATTACATTATGACATCATAATGGAATTTTGCATTATGACATCATAATGGAGTTTTACATTATGACATCATAATATAATTTTGCATTATGACATCATAATGGAATTTTACATTATGACATCATAATGGAATTTTGCATTATGACAACATAATGGAATGTTACATTATGACATCATAATGTAATTTTGCATTATGACATCATAATGGAATGTTACATTATGACATAATAATGGAATGTTACATTATGACATCATAATGGAATTTTGCATTATGACATCAAAATGGAATGTAACATTATGACATCATAATGGAATGTTACAATTTGACATCATAATGGAATGTTGCATTATGACATCATAATGGAATGTTGCATTATGACATCATAATGGAATGTTGCATTATGACATCATAATGGAATTTTGCATTATGACATCATAATGGAATTTTGCTTTATATCATCATAATTGAATGTACATTATGACATCATAATGACGTTTTACATTATGACATCATAATGGAATTTTACATTATTACATCATAATGGAATTTTGCATTATGACATCATAATGGAATTTTGCATTATGACATCATAATGGAATGTTGCATTATGACATCATAATGGAATGTTGCATTATGACATCATAATGGAATTTTGCATTATGACATCATTATGGAATTTTGCATTATGACATCATAATTGAATGTTACATTATGACATCATAATGGAATTTTGCATTATGACATCATAATTGAATGTACATTATGACATCATAATGGAATTTTGCATTATGACATCATAATTGAATGTACATTATGACATCATAATGGAATTTTGCATTATGACATCATAATGGAATTTTCCATTATGACATCATAATGGAATGTTACATTATGACATCATAATAGAATTTTACATTATGACATCATAATGGAGTTTTACATTATGACATCATAATGGAATTTTGCATTATGACATCATAATGGAATGTTACATTATGACATCATAATAGAATTTTGCATTATGACATCATAATGAAGTTTTACATTATGACATCATAATGGAATTTTACATTATGACATCATAATGGAATTTTGCATTATGACATCATAATGGAATTTTGCATTATGACATCATATTGGAATGTTACATTATGACATCATAATAGAATTTTACATTATGGCATCATAATGGAGTTTTACATTATGACATCATAATGGAATTTTGCATTATGACATCATAATGGAATGTTACATTATGACATCATAATGGAATTTTGCATTATGACATCATAATGGAGTTTTACATTATGACATCATAATGGAATTTTACATTATGACATCAAAATGGAATTTTGCATTATGACATCATAATGGAATTTTACATTATGAGATCATAATGGAATTTTGCATTATGACAACATAATGGAATGTTACATTATGACATCATAATGGAATTTGCATTATGACATCATAATGGAATGTTACATTATGACATCATAATGGAATGTTACATTATGACATCATAATGGAATTTTGCATTATTACATCATAATGGAATTTTACATTATGACATCATAATGGAATGTTACATTATGACATCATAATGGAATTTTGCAGTGTGACATCTTAATGAAGTTTTACATTATGACATCATAATGGAATTTTACATTATGACATCATAATGGAATTTTGCATTATGACATCATAATGGAATTTTGCATTATGACATCATATTGGAATGTTACATTATGGCATCATAATAGAATTTTACATTATGACATCATAATGGAGTTTTACATTATGACATCATAATGGAATTTTGCATTATGACATCATAATGGAATATTACATTATGACATCATAATGGAATTTTGCATTATGACATCATAATGGAGTTTTACATTATGACATCATAATAGAATTTTGCATTATGACATCATAATGGAATTTTACATTATGACATCATAATGGAATTTTGCATTATGACAACATAATGGAATGTTACATTATGACATCATAATGGAATTTTGCATTATGACATCATAATGGAATGTTACATTATGACATCATAATGGAATGTTACATTATGACATCATAATGGAATTTTGCATTATGACATCAAAATGGAATGTAACATTATGACATCATAATGGAATGTTACATTATGACATCATAATGGAATGTTGCATTATGACATCATAATGGAATGTTGCATTATGACATCATAATGGAATGTTGCATTATGACATCATAATGGAATTTTGCATTATGACATCATAATGGAATTTTGCTTTATATCATCATAATTGAATGTACATTATGACATCATAATGACGTTTTAGATTATGACATCATAATGGAATTTTACATTATTACATCATAATGGAATTTTGCATTATGACATCATAATGGAATTTTGCATTATGACATCATATTGGAATGTTACATTATGACATCATAATAGAATTTTACAGTATGACATCATAATGGAATTTTGCATTATGACATCATAATGGAATTTTGCATTATGACATCATAATGGAATGTTGCATTATGACATCATAATGGAATTTTGCATTATGACATCATTATGGAATTTTGCATTATGACATCATAATTGAATGTTACATTATGACATCATAATGGAATTTTGCATTATGACATCATAATTGAATGTCCATTATGACATCATAATGGAATTTTGCATTATGACATCATAATGGAATTTTGCATTATGACATCATAATTGAATGTCCATTATGACATCATAATGGAATTTTGCATTATGACATCATAATGGAATGTTACATTATGAGATCATAATGGAATTTTGCATTATGACAACATAATGGAATGTTACATTATGACATCATAATGGAATTTTGCATTATGACATCATAATGGAATTTTGCATTATGACATCATAATGGAATGTTGCATTATGACATCATAATGGAATTTTGCATTATGACATCATTATGGAATTTTGCATTATGACATCATAATTGAATGTCCATTATGACATCATAATGGAATTTTGCATTATGACATCATAATGGAATTTTGCATTATGACATCATAATGGAATTTTCCATTATGACATCATAATGGAATTTTACATTATGAGATCATAATGGAATTTTGCATTATGACAACATAATGGAATGTTACATTATGACATCATAATGGAATTTGCATTATGACATCATAATGGAATGTTACATTATGACATCATAATGGAATGTTACATTATGACATCATAATGGAATTTTGCATTATTACATCATAATGGAATTTTACATTATGACATCATAATGGAATGTTACATTATGACATCATAATGGAATTTTGCAGTGTGACATCTTAATGAAGTTTTACATTATGACATCATAATGGAATTTTACATTATGACATCATAATGGAATTTTGCATTATGACATCAAAATGGAATTTTGCATTATGACATCATATTGGAATGTTACATTATGGCATCATAATAGAATTTTACATTATGACATCATAATGGAGTTTTACATTATGACATCATAATGGAATTTTGCATTATGACATCATAATGGAATATTACATTATGACATCATAATGGAATTTTGCATTATGACATCATAATGGAGTTTTACATTATGACATCATAATAGAATTTTGCATTATGACATCATAATGGAATTTTACATTATGACATCATAATGGAATTTTGCATTATGACAACATAATGGAATGTTACATTATGACATCATAATGGAATTTTGCATTATGACATCATAATGGAATGTTACATTATGACATAATAATGGAATGTTACATTATGACATCATAATGGAATTTTGCATTATGACATCAAAATGGAATGTAACATTATGACATCATAATGGAATGTTACATTATGACATCATAATGGAATGTTGCATTATGACATCATAATGGAATGTTGCATTATGACATCATAATGGAATGTTGCATTATGACATCATAATGGAATTTTGCATTATGACATCATAATGGAATTTTGCTTTATATCATCATAATTGAATGTACATTATGACATCATAATGACGTTTTAGATTATGACATTATAATGGAATTTTACATTATTACATCATAATGGAATTTTGCATTATGACATCATAATGGAATTTTGCATTATGACATCATATTGGAATGTTACATTATGACATCATAATAGAATTTTACAGTATGACATCATAATGGAATTTTGCATTATGACATCATAATGGAATTTTGCATTATGACATCATAATGGAATGTTGCATTATGACATCATAATGGAATTTTGCATTATGACATCATTATGGAATTTTGCATTATGACATCATAATTGAATGTTACATTATGACATCATAATGGAATTTTGCATTATGACATCATAATTGAATGTCCATTATGACATCATAATGGAATTTTGCATTATGACATCATAATGGAATTTTGCATTATGACATCATAATGGAATTTTCCATTATGACATCATAATGGAATGTTACATTAGGACATCATAATAGAATTTTACATTATGACATCATAATGGAATGTTACATTATGACATCATAATGGAGTTTTACATTATGACATCATAATGGAGTTTTACATTATGACATCATAATGGAGTTTTACATTATGACATCATAATGGAATTTTACATTATGACATCATAATGGAGTTTTACATTATGACATCATAATGGAATTTTACATTATGACATCATAATGGAATTTTGCATTATGACATCATAATGGAATTTTACATTATGACATCATAGTGGAATTTTGCATTATGACAACGTAATGGAATGTTACATTATGACATCATAATGGAATTTTGCATTATGACATCAAAATGGAATGTAACATTATGACATCATAATGGAATGTTACATTATGACATCATAATGGAATGTTGCATTATGACATCATAATGGAATGTTGCATTATGACATCATAATGGAATGTTGCATTATGACATCATAATGGAATTTTGCATTATGACATCATAATGGAATTTTGCTTTATATCATCATAATTGAATGTACATTATGACATCATAATGAAGTTTTACATTATGACATCATAATGGAATTTTACATTATTACATCATAATGGAATTTTGCATTATGACATCATAATGGAATTTTGCATTATGACATCATATTGGAATGTTACATTATGACATCATAATAGAATTTTACAGTATGACATCATAATGGAATTTTGCATTATGACATCATAATGGAATTTTGCATTATGACATCATAATGGAATGTTGCATTATGACATCATAATGGAATTTTGCATTATGACATCATTATGGAATTTTGCATTATGACATCATAATTGAATGTTACATTATGACATCATAATGGAATTTTGCATTATGACATCATAATTGAATGTACATTATGACATCATAATGGAATTTTGCATTATGACATCATAATGGAATTTTGCATTATGACATCATAATGGAATTTTGCATTATGACATCATATTGGAATGTTACATTATGACATCATAATAGAATTTTACATTATGGCATCATAATGGAGTTTTACATTATGACATCATAATGGAATTTTGCATTATGACATCATAATGGAATGTTACATTATGACATCATAATGGAATTTTGCATTATGACATCATAATGGAGTTTTACATTATGACATCATAATGGAATTTTACATTATGACATCAAAATGGAATTTTGCATTATGACATCATAATGGAATTTTACATTATGAGATCATAATGGAATTTTGCATTATGACAACATAATGGAATGTTACATTATGACATCATAATGGAATTTGCATTATGACATCATAATGGAATGTTACATTATGACATCATAATGGAATGTTACATTATGACATCATAATGGAATTTTGCATTATTACATCATAATGGAATTTTACATTATGACATCATAATGGAATGATACATTATGACATCATAATGGAATTTTGCAGTGTGACATCTTAATGAAGTTTTACATTATGACATCATAATGGAATTTTGCAGTGTGACATCTTAATGAAGTTTTACATTATGACATCATAATGGAATTTTACATTATGACATCATAATGGAATTTTGCATTATGACATCATAATGAAATTTTGCATTATGACATCATATTGGAATGTTACATTATGGCATCATAATAGAATTTTACATTATGACATCATAATGGAGTTTTACATTATGACATCATAATGGAATTTTGCATTATGACATCATAATGGAGTTTTACATTATGACATCATAATGGAATATTACATTATGACATCATAATGGAATTTTGCATTATGACATCATAATGGAGTTTTACATTATGACATCATAATATAATTTTGCATTATGACATCATAATGGAATTTTACATTATGACATCATAATGGAATTTTGCATTATGACAACATAATGGAATGTTACATTATGACATCATAATGTAATTTTGCATTATGACATCATAATGGAATGTTACATTATGACATAATAATGGAATGTTACATTATGACATCATAATGGAATTTTGCATTATGACATCAAAATGGAATGTAACATTATGACATCATAATGGAATGTTACAATTTGACATCATAATGGAATGTTGCATTATGACATCATAATGGAATGTTGCATTATGACATCATAATGGAATGTTGCATTATGACATCATAATGGAATTTTGCATTATGACATCATAATGGAATTTTGCTTTATATCATCATAATTGAATGTACATTATGACATCATAATGACGTTTTACATTATGACATCATAATGGAATTTTACATTATTACATCATAATGGAATTTTGCATTATGACATCATAATGGAATTTTGCATTATGACATCATAATGGAATGTTGCATTATGACATCATAATGGAATGTTGCAATATGACATCATAATGGAATTTTGCATTATGACATCATTATGGAATTTTGCATTATGACATCATAATTGAATGTTACATTATGACATCATAATGGAATTTTGCATTATGACATCATAATTGAATGTACATTATGACATCATAATGGAATTTTGCATTATGACATCATAATTGAATGTACATTATGACATCATAATGGAATTTTGCATTATGACATCATAATGGAATTTTCCATTATGACATCATAATGGAATGTTACATTATGACATCATAATAGAATTTTACATTATGACACCATAATGGAGTTTTACATTATGACATCATAACGGAATTTTGCATTATGACATCATAATGGAATGTTACATTATGACATCATAATAGAATTTTGCATTATGACATCATAATGAAGTTTTACATTATGACATCATAATGGAATTTTACATTATGACATCATAATGGAATTTTGCATTATGACATCATAATGGAATTTTGCATTATCACATCATATTGGAATGTTACATTATGACATCATAATAGAATTTTACATTATGGCATCATAATGGAGTTTTACATTATGACATCATAATGGAATTTTGCATTATGACATCATAATGGAATGTTACATTATGACATCATAATGGAATTTTGCATTATGACATCATAATGGAGTTTTACATTATGACATCATAATGGAATTTTACATTATGACATCAAAATGGAATTTTGCATTATGACATCATAATGGAATTTTACATTATGAGATCATAATGGAATTTTGCATTATGACAACATAATGGAATGTTACATTATGACATCATAATGGAATTTGCATTATGACATCATAATGGAATGTTACATTATGACATCATAATGGAATGTTACATTATGACATCATAATGGAATTTTGCATTATTACATCATAATGGAATTTTACATTATGACATCATAATGGAATGTTACATTATGACATCATAATGGAATTTTGCAGTGTGACATCTTAATGAAGTTTTACATTATGACATCATAATGGAATTTTACATTATGACATCATAATGGAATTTTGCATTATGACATCATAATGGAATTTTGCATTATGACATCATATTGGAATGTTACATTATGGCATCATAATAGAATTTTACATTATGACATCATAATGGAGTTTTACATTATGACATCATAATGGAATTTTGCATTATGACATCATAATGGAATATTACATTATGACATCATAATGGAATTTTGCATTATGACATCATAATGGAGTTTTACATTATGACATCATAATAGAATTTTGCATTATGACATCATAATGGAATTTTACATTATGACATCATAATGGAATTTTGCATTATGACAACATAATGGAATGTTACATTATGACATCATAATGGAATTTTGCATTATGACATCATAATGGAATGTTACATTATGACATCATAATGGAATGTTACATTATGACATCATAATGGAATTTTGCATTATGACATCAAAATGGAATGTAACATTATGACATCATAATGGAATGTTACATTATGACATCATAATGGAATGTTGCATTATGACATCATAATGGAATGTTGCATTATGACATCATAATGGAATGTTGCATTATGACATCATAATGGAATTTTGCATTATGACATCATAATGGAATTTTGCTTTATATCATCATAATTGAATGTACATTATGACATCATAATGACGTTTTAGATTATGACATCATAATGGAATTTTACATTATTACATCATAATGGAATTTTGCATTATGACATCATAATGGAATTTTGCATTATGACATCATATTGGAATGTTACATTATGACATCATAATAGAATTTTACAGTATGACATCATAATGGAATTTTGCATTATGACATCATAATGGAATTTTGCATTATGACATCATAATGGAATGTTGCATTATGACATCATAATGGAATTTTGCATTATGACATCATTATGGAATTTTGCATTATGACATCATAATTGAATGTTACATTATGACATCATAATGGAATTTTGCATTATGACATCATAATTGAATGTCCATTATGACATCATAATGGAATTTTGCATTATGACATCATAATGGAATTTTGCATTATGACATCATAATTGAATGTCCATTATGACATCATAATGGAATTTTGCATTATGACATCATAATGGAATGTTACATTATGAGATCATAATGGAATTTTGCATTATGACAACATAATGGAATGTTACATTATGACATCATAATGGAATTTTGCATTATGACATCATAATGGAATTTTGCATTATGACATCATAATGGAATGTTGCATTATGACATCATAATGGAATTTTGCATTATGACATCATTATGGAATTTTGCATTATGACATCATAATTGAATGTCCATTATGACATCATAATGGAATTTTGCATTATGACATCATAATGGAATTTTGCATTATGACATCATAATGGAATTTTCCATTATGACATCATAATGGAATTTTACATTATGAGATCATAATGGAATTTTGCATTATGACAACATAATGGAATGTTACATTATGACATCATAATGGAATTTGCATTATGACATCATAATGGAATGTTACATTATGACATCATAATGGAATGTTACATTATGACATCATAATGGAATTTTGCATTATTACATCATAATGGAATTTTACATTATGACATCATAATGGAATGTTACATTATGACATCATAATGGAATTTTGCAGTGTGACATCTTAATGAAGTTTTACATTATGACATCATAATGGAATTTTACATTATGACATCATAATGGAATTTTGCATTATGACATCAAAATGGAATTTTGCATTATGACATCATATTGGAATGTTACATTATGGCATCATAATAGAATTTTACATTATGACATCATAATGGAGTTTTACATTATGACATCATAATGGAATTTTGCATTATGACATCATAATGGAATATTACATTATGACATCATAATGGAATTTTGCATTATGACATCATAATGGAGTTTTACATTATGACATCATAATAGAATTTTGCATTATGACATCATAATGGAATTTTACATTATGACATCATAATGGAATTTTGCATTATGACAACATAATGGAATGTTACATTATGACATCATAATGGAATTTTGCATTATGACATCATAATGGAATGTTACATTATGACATAATAATGGAATGTTACATTATGACATCATAATGGAATTTTGCATTATGACATCAAAATGGAATGTAACATTATGACATCATAATGGAATGTTACATTATGACATCATAATGGAATGTTGCATTATGACATCATAATGGAATGTTGCATTATGACATCATAATGGAATGTTGCATTATGACATCATAATGGAATTTTGCATTATGACATCATAATGGAATTTTGCTTTATATCATCATAATTGAATGTACATTATGACATCATAATGACGTTTTAGATTATGACATCATAATGGAATTTTACATTATTACATCATAATGGAATTTTGCATTATGACATCATAATGGAATTTTGCATTATGACATCATATTGGAATGTTACATTATGACATCATAATAGAATTTTACAGTATGACATCATAATGGAATTTTGCATTATGACATCATAATGGAATTTTGCATTTTGACATCATAATGGAATGTTGCATTATGACATCATAATGGAATTTTGCATTATGACATCATTATGGAATTTTGCATTATGACATCATAATTGAATGTTACATTATGACATCATAATGGAATTTTGCATTATGACATCATAATTGAATGTCCATTATGACATCATAATGGAATTTTGCATTATGACATCATAATGGAATTTTGCATTATGACATCATAATGGAATTTTCCATTATGACATCATAATGGAATGTTACATTAGGACATCATAATAGAATTTTACATTATGACATCATAATGGAGTTTTACATTATGACATCATAACGGAATTTTGCATTATGACATCATAATGGAATGTTACATTATGACATCATAATAGAATTTTGCATTATGACATCATAATGAAGTTTTACATTATGACATCATAATGGAATTTTACATTATGACATCATAATGGAATTTTGCATTATGACATCATAATGGAATTTTGCATTATGACATCATATTGGAATGTTACATTATGACATCATAATAGAATTTTACATTATGACATCATAATGGAGTTTTACATTATGACATCATAATGGAATTTTGCATTATGACATCATAATGGAATGTTACATGATGACATCATAATGGAATTTGCATTATGACATCATAATGGAATGTTACATTATGACATCATAATGGAATGTTACATTATGACATCATAATGGAATTTTGCATTATTACATCATAATGGAATTTTACATTATGACATCATAATGGAATGTTACATTATGACATCATAATGGAATTTTGCAGTGTGACATCTTAATGAAGTTTTACATTATGACATCATAATGGAATTTTACATTATGACATCAAAATGGAATTTTGCATTATGACATCATAATGGAATTTTGCATTATGACATCATATTGGAATGTTACATTATGGCATCATAATAGAATTTTACATTATGACATCATAATGGAGTTTTACATTATGACATCATAATGGAATTTTGCATTATGACATCATAATGGAATATTACATTATGACATCATAATGGAATTTTGCATTATGACATCATAATGGAGTTTTACATTATGACATCATAATAGAATTTTGCATTATGACATCATAATGGAATTTTACATTATGACATCATAATGGAATTTTGCATTATGACAACATAATGGAATGTTACATTATGACATCATAATGGAATTTTGCATTATGACATCATAATGGAATGTTACATTATGACATAATAATGGAATGTTACATTATGACATCATAATGGAATTTTGCATTATGACATCATAATGGAATTTTACATTATGACATCATAATGGAATTTTGCTTTATATCATCATAATTGAATGTACATTATGACATCATAATGAAGTTTTACATTATGACATCATAATGGAATTTTACATTATTACATCATAATGGAATTTTGCATTATGACATCATAATGGAATTTTGCATTATGACATCATATTGGAATGTTACATTATGACATCATAATAGAATTTTACAGTATGACATCATAATGGAATTTTGCATTATGACATCATAATGGAATTTTGCATTATGACATCATAATGGAATGTTGCATTATGACATCATAATGGAATTTTGCATTATGACATCATTATGGAATTTTGCATTATGACATCATAATTGAATGTTACATTATGACATCATAATGGAATTTTGCATTATGACATCATAATTGAATGTACATTATGACATCATAATGGAATTTTGCATTATGACATCATAATGGAATTTTGCATTATGACATCATAATGGAATTTTCCATTATGACATCATAATGGAATGTTACATTATGACATCATAATAGAATTTTACATTATGACATCATAATGGAGTTTTACATTATGACATCATAATGGAATTTTGCATTATGACATCATAATGGAATGTTACATTATGACATCATAATAGAATTTTGCATTATGACATCATAATGAAGTTTTACATTATGACATCATAATGGAATTTTACATTATGACATCATAATGGAATTTTGCATTATGACATCATAATGGAATTTTGCATTATGACATCATATTGGAATGTTACATTATGACATCATAATAGAATTTTACATTATGACATCATAATGGAGTTTTACATTATGACATCATAATGGAATTTTGCATTATGACATCATAATGGAATGTTACATTATGACATCATAATGGAATGTTACATTATGACATCATAATGGAATTTTGCATTATGACATCAAAATGGAATGTAACATTATGACATCATAATGGAATGTTACATTATGACATCATAATGGAATGTTGCATTATGACATCATAATGGAATGTTGCATTATGACATCATAATGGAATGTTGCATTATGACATCATAATGGAATTTTGCATTATGACATCATAATGGAATTTTGCTTTATATCATCATAATTGAATGTACATTATGACATCATAATGACGTTTTAGATTATGACATCATAATGGAATTTTACATTATTACATCATAATGGAATTTTGCATTATGACATCATAATGGAATTTTGCATTATGACATCATATTGGAATGTTACATTATGACATCATAATAGAATTTTACAGTATGACATCATAATGGAATTTTGCATTATGACATCATAATGGAATTTTGCATTATGACATCATAATGGAATGTTGCATTATGACATCATAATGGAATTTTGCATTATGACATCATTATGGAATTTTGCATTATGACATCATAATTGAATGTCCATTATGACATCATAATGGAATTTTGCATTATGACATCATAATGGAATTTTGCATTATGACATCATAATGGAATTTTCCATTATGACATCATAATGGAATGTTACATTAGGACATCATAATAGAATTTTACATTATGACATCATAATGGAGTTTTACATTATGACATCATAACGGAATTTTGCATTATGACATCATAATGGAATGTTACATTATGACATCATAATAGAATTTTGCATTATGACATCATAATGAAGTTTTACATTATGACATCATAATGGAATTTTACATTATGACATCATAATGGAATTTTGCATTATGACATCATAATGGAATTTTGCATTATGACATCATATTGGAATGTTACATTATGACATCATAATAGAATTTTACATTATGACATCATAATGGAGTTTTACATTATGACATCATAATGGAATTTTGCATTATGACATCATAATGGAATGTTACATGATGACATCATAATGGAATTTGCATTATGACTAGAGATGAGCGAACGCGTTCGTCCGAGCTTGATATTCGTGCGAATATTAGGGTGTTCGGGATGTTCGTTATTCGTGACGAACACCATGCGGTGTTCTGGTTACTTTCACTTCCTTCCCTGAGACGTTAGCGCGCTTTTCTGGCCAATTGAAAGACAGGGAAGGCATTACAACTTCCCCCTGCAACGTTTAAGCCCTATACCACCCCCCTGCTGTGAGTGGCTGGCGAGATCAGGTGTTCGCCTAATATAAAAGTCGGCCCCTCCCGCGGCTCGCCTCAGATGCGGTGTGAGTTAGATGAGGGACAGTGCTGTTTATACCGGAGCTGCTGTAGGGAAAGAATTGGTAGTTAGTGTAGGCTTCAAGACCCCCCAAAGGTCCTTATTAGGGCCACTGATAGCTGTGTGTTGGCTGCTGTTAGCAGTGGGATTTTTTTTTCTTTCTCAAAATCGCCTCTGCAGACCGTTGCACCTGGCATTAGGGACAGAAGTGCTGCATAGGCAGGGAGAGTGTTAGGAGTGAGTGTAGCCTTCAAGAACCTCAACGGTCCTTTCTAGGGCCATATTTATCCGTGTGCAGTACTGTCCAGGCTGCTGTTGGCTGTGCTGCATTTTTTTTTGGGCTTCTCAAAATCGCCTCTGCAGAGCATTCCACCCTCCATTGATACTGCAGGGAAAGAATTGTATAGGCAGGGCCACAACACAGTTATTATTCATAGAATATACGCAGTGCTGCCTGTTGGTGGGAAAAAACTGAAAAGAAATCTATTTGTCCAGCCTGTGTCCGTCCTTACGGGCGGTGGAGACGTGTGAGCTGCGTGAAAAACATTGCTAAATCATACGCACCCAGCTACGCTTTACTGCTGGCTTCGCCATTTGCTTTCCTTAATCGGGAAAAAAAATACCTGCTCTGCCACAGTTAATAACTCTGCTACCCTCACGTTCTGTGACACATAAGCAGGGACACAGCGCAGTTATTAAACTTCTCAGGTTCATTGAATATACGCAGTGCTGCCTGTTGGTGGGAAAAAACTGAAAACAAATCTATTTGTCCAGCCTGTGTCCGTCCTTACGCCTGTGTAGACGTGTGAGCTGCGTGAAAAACATTGCTAAATCATACGCAGCCAGCTACGCTTTACTGCTGGGTTCGCCATTTGCTTTCCTTAATTGGGAAAAAAAATACCTGCTCTGCCACAGTTAATAACTCTGCTACCCTCACGTTCTGTGACACATAAGCAGGGACACAGCGCAGTTATTAAACTTCTCAGGTTCATTGAATATACGCAGTGCTGCCTGTTGGTGGGAAAAAACTGAAAAGAAATCTATTTGTCCAGCCTGTGTCCGTCCTAAGGGCGGTGGACACGTGTGAGCTGCGTGAAAAACATTGCTAAATCATACGCAGCCAGCTACGCTTTACTGCCGGCTTCGCCATTTGCTTTCCTTAATTGGGAAAAAAAATACCTGCTCTCCAAGAGTTATAATAACTCTGCTACCCTCACGTTCTGTGACACATAAGCAGGGACACAGCACAGTTATTAAACTTCTCAGGTTCATTGAATATACGCAGTGCTGCCTGTTGGTGGGAAAAAACTGAAAACAAATCTATTTGTCCAGCCTGTGTCCGTCCTTACGCCTGTGTAGACGTGTGAGCTGCGTGAAAAACATTGCTAAATCATACGCAGCCAGCTACGCTTTACTGCTGGGTTCGCCATTTGCTTTCCTTAATTGGGAAAAAAAATACCTGCTCTGCCACAGTTAATAACTCTGCTACCCTCACGTTCTGTGACACATAAGCAGGGACACAGCGCAGTTATTAAACTTCTCAGGTTCATTGAATATACGCAGTGCTGCCTGTTGGTGGGAAAAAACTGAAAAGAAATCTATTTGTCCAGCCTGTGTCCGTCCTAAGGGCGGTGGACACGTGTGAGCTGCGTGAAAAACATTGCTAAATCATACGCAGCCAGCTACGCTTTACTGCCGGCTTCGCCATTTGCTTTCCTTAATTGGGAAAAAAAATACCTGCTCTCCAAGAGTTATAATAACTCTGCTACCCTCACGTTCTGTGACACATAAGCAGGGACACAGCACAGTTATTAAACTTCTCAGGTTCATTGAATATACGCAGTGCTGCCTGTTGGTGGGAAAAAACTGAAAAGAAATCTATTTGTCCAGCCTGTGTCCGTCCTTACGCCTGTGTAGACGTGTGAGCTGCGTGAAAAACATTGCTAAATCATACGCAGCCAGCTACGCTTTACTGCTGGGTTCGCCATTTGCTTTCCTTAATTGGGAAAAAAAATACCTGCTCTGCCACAGTTAATAACTCTGCTACCCTCACGTTCTGTGACACATAAGCAGGGACACAGCGCAGTTATTAAACTTCTCAGGTTCATTGAATATACGCAGTGCTGCCTGTTGGTGGGAAAAAACTGAAAAGAAATCTATTTGTCCAGCCTGTGTCCGTCCTAAGGGCGGTGGACACGTGTGAGCTGCGTGAAAAACATTGCTAAATCATACGCAGCCAGCTACGCTTTACTGCCGGCTTCGCCATTTGCTTTCCTTAATTGGGAAAAAAAATACCTGCTCTCCAAGAGTTATAATAACTCTGCTACCCTCACGTTCTGTGACACATAAGCAGGGACACAGCACAGTTATTAAACTTCTCAGGTTCATTGAATATACGCAGTGCTGCCTGTTGGTGGGAAAAAACTGAAAACAAATCTATTTGTCCAGCCTCTGTCCGTCCTTACGCCTGTGGAGACGTGTGAGCTGCGTGAAAAACATTGCTAAATCATACGCAGCCAGCTACGCTTTACTGCTGGGTTCGCCATTTGCTTTCCTTAATTGGGAAAAAAAATACCTGCTCTGCCACAGTTAATAACTCTGCTACCCTCACGTTCTGTGACACATAAGCAGGGACACAGCGCAGTTATTAAACTTCTCAGGTTCATTGAATATACGCAGTGCTGCCTGTTGGTGGGAAAAAACTGAAAAGAAATCTATTTGTCCAGCCTGTGTCCGTCCTAAGGGCGGTGGACACGTGTGAGCTGCGTGAAAAACATTGCTAAATCATACGCAGCCAGCTACGCTTTACTGCCGGCTTCGCCATTTGCTTTCCTTAATTGGGAAAAAAAATACCTGCTCTCCAAGAGTTATAATAACTCTGCTACCCTCACGTTCTGTGACACATAAGCAGGGACACAGCACAGTTATTAAACTTCTCAGGTTCATTGAATATACGCAGTGCTGCCTGTTGGTGGGAAAAAACTGAAAAGAAATCTATTTGTCCAGCCTGTGTCCGTCCTAAGGGCGGTGGACACGTGTGAGCTGCGTGAAAAACATTGCTAAATCATACGCAGCCAGCTACGCTTTACTGCCGGCTTCGCCATTTGCTTTCCTTAATTGGGAAAAAAAATACCTGCTCTCCAAGAGTTATAATAACTCTGCTACCCTCACGTTCTGTGACACATAAGCAGGGACACAGCACAGTTATTAAACTTCTCAGGTTCATTGAATATACGCAGTGCTGCCTGTTGGTGGGAAAAAACTGAAAAGAAATCTATTTGTCCAGCCTGTGTCCGTCCTTACGCCTGTGGAGACGTGTGAGCTGCGTGAAAAACATTGCTAAATCATACGCACCCAGCTACGCTTTACTGCTGGCTTCGCCATTTGCTTTCCTTAATTGGGAAAAAAAAATACCTGCTCTGCCACAGTTAATAACTCTGCTACCCTCACGTTCTGTGACACATAAGCAGGGACACAGCACAGTTATTAAACTTAGATAATTCATTCACTAGAGGCAGTGGGGCCTTTCGTTTTCCAAAAAGGGCAAAAATTATATTTGGCCTGCAGTCTTGCGCCAATTTATTTCCTGCCTGGGAAATCTAATCACTGGTAATACAGCATGCTGAGGGGTAGGGGTAAGCCTAGAGGACGTGGACGTGGACGTGGCCGAGGACGCGGAGGGCCAAGTGAGGGTGTGGGCACAGGCCAAGCTCCTGATCCAGGTGTGTCGCAGCTGTCTGCTGCGCGATTAGGAGAGAGGCACGTTTCTGGCGTCCCCACATTCATCGCCCAATTAATGGGTCCACGCGGGAGACGGTTATTAGAAAATGAGCAGTGTGAGCAGGTCCTGTCCTGGATGGCAGAAAGTGCTTCGAGCAACCTATCGTCTACCCGCAGTTCTGCGCCGTCCACTGCTGCCAATCCGAATCCTCTGTCTGCTGCTCCTCCTTCCTCCCAGCCTCCTCACTCCACTACAATGACACCTGCTCAGGAGCGGGAACACTCCCAGGAACTGTTCTCGGGCCCCTGCTTAGATTGGGCAGCAGCGGTTCCTCTCCCACCAGAGGAGTTTATCGTCACTGATGCCCAACCATTCGAAAGTTCCCGGGGTCGGGGGGAAGAGGCTGGGGACTTCCGCCAACTGTCTCAACAACTTTCTGTGGGTGAGGAGGACGATGACGATCAGACACAGTTGTCTTGCAGTGAGGTAGTAGTAAGGGCAGTACGTCCCAGGGAGCAGCGCACAGAGGATTCGGAGGAAGAGCAGCAGGACGATGAGGTGACTGACCCCACCTGGTGTGCAACGCTTACTCAGGAGGACAGGTCTTCAGAGGGGGAGTCAAGGGCATCAGCAGGGCAGGTTGCAAGAGGCAGTGCGGTGGCCAGGGCCAGGGGTAGAGGCAGGGCCAGACCGAATAATCCACCAAGTGTTTCCCAAAGCGCCCCCTCGCGCCATGCCACCCTGCGGAGGCCGAGGTGCTCTAAGGTCTGGCAGTTTTTCACAGAGACGCCTGACGACCGACGAACAGTGGTGTGCAACCTTTGTCGCGCAAAGCTCAGCCGGGGAGCCAACACCAACAGCCTCACCACCACCACCATGCGCAGACATATGATGGCCAAGCACCCCGCAAGGTGGGACAAAGGCCGTTCACCGCCTCTGGTTTGCACCCCTGCCTCTCCCCCTGTGCCCCAACCTGCCACTGAGATGCAACCCCCCTCTCAGGACACAGGCACTACCGCCTCATGGCCTGCACCCACACCCTCATCTCCGCTGTCCTCGGCCCCATCCAGCAGTGTAGTTCAGCGCACCGTTCAGCCGTCGCTTGCGCAAGTGTTCGAGCGCAAGCGCAAGTACGCCGCCACGCACCCGCACGCTCAAACGTTAACCGTCCGCATCGCAAAATTCATCAGCCTTGAGATGCTGCCGTATAGGGTTGTGGAAACGGAGTCCTTCAAAAGTATCATGGAGGCGGCGGCCCCGCGCTACTCAGTTCCCAGTCGCCACTACTTTTCCCGATGTGCCGTCCCAGCCCTGCACGACCACGTCTCCCGCAACATTGTGCGCGCCCTCACCAACGCGGTTACTGCCACGGTCCACTTAACTACAGACACGTGGACAAGCACAGGCGGGCAGGGCCACTACATCTCCCTGACGGCACATTGGGTGAATTTAGTGGAGGCTGGGACAGAGTCAGAGCCTGGGACCGCTCACGTCCTACCCACCCCCAGAATTGCGGGCCCCAGCTCGGTGCTGGTATCTGCGGAGGTGTATGCTTCCTCCACTAAAGCACCCTCCTCCTCCTCCTCCTCCTCTGTCTCACAATCAAGATGTGTTAGCAGCAGCATGTCGCCAGCAGTCGGTGTCGCGCGGTGTGGCAGCACAGCGGTGGGCAAGCGTCAGCAGGCCGTGCTGAAACTACTCAGCTTAGGCGATAAGAGGCACACGGCCCACGAACTGCTGCAGGGTCTGACACAGCAGACCGACCGCTGGCTTGCGCCGCTGAGCCTCCAACCGGGCATGGTCGTGTGTGACAACGGCCGTAACCTGGTGGCGGCTCTGCAGCTCGGCAGCCTCACGCACGTGCCATGCCTGGCCCACGTCTTTAATTTGGTGGTTCAGCGGTTTCTGAAAAGCTACCCACGCTTGTCAGACCTGCTCGTAAAGGCGCGCCGGCTCTGCGCACATTTCCGCAAGTCCCACACGGACGCTGCCACCCTGCGCACCCTGCAACATCACTTTAAGCTGCCAGTGCACCGACTGCTGTGCGACGTGCCCACACGGTGGAACTCTACGCTCCACATGTTGGCCAGGCTCTATGAACAGCGTAGAGCTATAGTCGAATACCAACTCCAACATGGGCGGCGCAGTGGGAGTCAGCCTCCTCAATTCCTTTCAGAAGAGTGGGCCTGGTTGGCAGACATCTGCCATGTCCTTGGTAATTTTGAGGAGTCTACCCAGGTGGTGAGCGGCGATGCTACAATCATTAGCGTCACCATTCCTCTGCTATGCATCTTGAGAAATTCCCTGCAAACCATAAAGGCAGCTGCTTTGCGCTCGGAAACGGGGGCGGGGGAAGACAGTATGCCGCTGGATAGTCAGGGCACCCTCCTGTCTATTTCTCAGCGCGTACAGGAGGAGGAGGAGGAGCATGAGGAGGATGAGGAGGAGGGGGAAGAGACAGCTTGGCCCGCTGCTGACGGTACACCGGCTGATTGCCTGTCATCCTTTCAGCGTGTATGGCCTGAGGAGGAGGAGGAGGAGGAGGATCCTGAAAGTGATCTTCCTAGTGAAGACAGCCATGTGTTGCGTACAGGTACCCTGGCACACATGGCTGACTTCATGTTAGGATGCCTTTCTCGTGACCCTCGCGTTGCACGCATTCTGGCCACTACGGATTACTGGGTGTACACACTGCTCGATCCACGGTATAAGGAGAACCTGCCCACTCTGATTCCCGAAGAGGAAAGGGGTTCGAGAGTGTTGCTATACCACAGGACCCTTGCGGACAAGCTGATGGTAAAATTCCCAGCCGACAGCGCTAGTGGCAGAAGGCGCAGTTCCGAGGGCCATGTTGCAGGGGATGTGCGTAGATCGAGCAGCATGTACATCCCAGGCAGTGCAACAGTCTTTAAGGGCCTGGCCAGCTTTATGGCTCCCCACCAAGACTGTGTCACCGCTCCCCAGTCACGGCTGAGTCGGCGGGAGCACTGCAAAAGGATGGTGAGGGAGTACGTAGCGGATCGCACGACCATCCTTGGTGACGCCTCTGCCCCCTACAACTACTGGGTGTCGAAGCTGGACACGTGGCCTGAACTAGCCCTGTATGCCCTTGAGGTGCTTGCTTGTCCTGCGGCTAGCGTGTTGTCGGAGAGGGTGTTTAGTGCGGCTGGGGGAATCATCACCGATAAGCGTAGCCGCTTGTCAACCGACAGTGCCGACAGGCTAACACTCATCAAGATGAACAAAGGCTGGATTTCGCCAGACTTCTGTTCTCCACCAGCGGACAGCAGCGATACGTAAGCAATACGTAGGCTGCACCCGCGGATGGAAGCTACGTTCTCTCTCACCATCCAAAACGGGGACATTTGTGCTTCATCAATCTGTGTCTAATATTCCTCCTCCTCCTCCTCCTGCTCCTCCTCCTGAAACCTCACGTAATCACGCTGAACGGGCAATTTTTCTTAGGGCCACAAGGCTCACTCAAATAATTTTTCAGAACAATTTTTATAAGTTTCAATTAGCTTAAAAGCGTTGGAACTTTAACTTGAACCAATTTTTCGTTACACTGGGCTGCCTCCAGGCCTAGTTACCACTTAAGCCACATTAACCAAAGCGATTCACCTGCCATCTTGGTTGGGCATGGCCAATTTTTACTGAGGTACATTAGTACTGTTGGTACACCAATTTTTTGGGGCCCTCACCTACAGTGTAATCATAGTAATTTCTATGTTCTTCGCCTGCACTCATGGTACAGAAAGGTGTGTGGGGTTGGCCTACAGTTTAGCTACATAAATGTCACTTGTGCCTTGGCTATACTAAGGCTACTGAAATGGAACGAAGACTGCGCTCCCGCTATACTGCTGCTTCAGAATTGTTACTGGGGCCTGTCTTGAGTGCTACTATTGCTTACATGGAACGAAGACTGCGCTCCCGCTATACTGCTGCTTCAGAATTGTTACTGGGGCCTGTCTTGAGTGCTACTATTGCTTACATGGAACGGACACGTGGAGAGGACACGTAGTGCCTCAAAAACATCCCCCTCCTCCTCCAACAGGGAAAACATTGTTGGCAAATGCCTTTGCATTGGTTCGTCTGGCGGCAGTCCAAGAATTTCACCTTTACCGACACTACAAGAGAGCCCCCCCACCATCCCCCCGCCACGGCCCACTTAATCCTGGCCACATTCCGAAAACCAACAAAATACAACCGTGGTACTAGGTCCGCAGTCACCACCACATTACCACCAACGCGGTTACTGTTAAGGTGCATATAACCACGGACACGTGGAGAGGACACGTAGTGCCTCAAAAACATCCCCCTCCTCCTCCAACAGGGAAAACATTGTTGGCAAATGCCTTTGCATTGGTTCGTCTGGCGGCAGTCCAAGAATTTCACCTTTACCGACACTACAAGAGAGCCCCCCCACCATCCCCCCGCCACGGCCCACTTAATCCTGGCCACATTCCGAAAACCAACAAAATACAACCGTGGTACTAGGTCCGCAGTCACCACCACATTACCACCAACGCGGTTACTGTTAAGGTGCATATAACCACGGACACGTGGAGAGGACACGTAGTGCCTCAAAAACATCCCCCTCCTCCTCCAACAGGGAAAACATTGTTGGCAAATGCCTTTGCATTGGTTCGTCTGGCGGCAGTCCAAGAATTTCACCTTTACCGACACTACAAGAGAGCCCCCCCACCATCCCCCCGCCACGGCCCACTTAATCCTGGCCACATTCCGAAAACCAACAAAATACAACCGTGGTACTAGGTCCGCAGTCACCACCACATTACCACCAACGCGGTTACTGTTAAGGTGCATATAACCACGGACACGTGGAGAGGACACGTAGTGCCTCAAAAACATCCCCCTCCTCCTCCAACAGGGAAAACATTGTTGGCAAATGCCTTTGCATTGGTTCGTCTGGCGGCAGTCCAAGAATTTCACCTTTACCGACACTACAAGAGAGCCCCCCCACCATCCCCCCGCCACGGCCCACTTAATCCTGGCCACATTCCGAAAACCAACAAAATACAACCGTGGTACTAGGTCCGCAGTCACCACCACATTACCACCAACGCGGTTACTGTTAAGGTGCATATAACCACGGACACGTGGAGAGGACACGTAGTGCCTCAAAAACATCCCCCTCCTCCTCCAACAGGGAAAACATTGTTGGCAAATGCCTTTGCATTGGTTCGTCTGGCGGCAGTCCAAGAATTTCACCTTTACCGACACTACAAGAGAGCCCCCCCACCATCCCCCCGCCACGGCCCACTTAATCCTGGCCACATTCCGAAAACCAACAAAATACAACCGTGGTACTAGGTCCGCAGTCACCACCACATTACCACCAACGCGGTTACTGTTAAGGTGCATATAACCAGTCTGACTGGGGCATGCAGACACCTTGACAGAATGAATAGTGTGTGGCACATAGGTTCCCCATTGCTATGCCCACGTGTGCAGCTCCTGATGGCGGTGGCACAGGATTGTATTTCTCATTGCTTCTGTACAGCATTGTGGGCTATCGCCCCGCCCCTATTAAAGAGGGTCGCTACCTAGCCGTGCCAACCCTGTGCAGTGTGTGCCTGCGGTCCCTCGTCGTGGCAGACGCACTTCTAAATAGACATGAGGGTGGTGTGGCATGAGGGCAGCTGAAGGCTGCGCAGGGACAGTTTGCTGTGCGCTGTGGGGGGGAGGGGGTGCGGTTGGGCAGCATATAACTCAGGAGAAGTGGCAGTGGAGTGTCATGCAGGCAGTGATTGTGCTTTGTTGGAGGTAGTGTGGTGCTTAGCAAAGGTATGCCATGCTAATGAGCGCTTTTCAGAAGTAAAAGTTGTTGGGAGGGGGGGGGGCCCACTCTTGCCGGTATTGTGGCTTAATAGTGGGACCTGTGAACTTAGGATGCAGCCCAACATGTAGCCCCTCGCCTGCCCTATCCGTCACTGTGTCATTCCCATCACTTTCCTGAATTGCCCAGATTTTCACACATGAAAACCTTAGCGAGCATCGGCGAAATACAAAAATGTTCTGGTCGCCCATTGACTTCAATGGGGTTCGTTGTTCGAAACGAACCCTCGAGCATCACGGGAAGTTCGTTACGAATAACGAACACCCGAACATTTTGGTGTTCGCTCATCTCTAATTATGACATCATAATGGAATGTTACATTATGACATCATAATGGAATGTTACATTATGACATCATAATGGAATTTTGCATTATTACATCATAATGGAATTTTACATTATGACATCATAATGGAATGTTACATTATGACATCATAATGGAATTTTGCAGTGTGACATCTTAATGAAGTTTTACATTATGACATCATAATGGAATTTTACATTATGACATCAAAATGGAATTTTGCATTATGACATCATAATGGAATTTTGCATTATGACATCATATTGGAATGTTACATTATGGCATCATAATAGAATTTTACATTATGACATCATAATGGAGTTTTACATTATGACATCATAATGGAATTTTGCATTATGACATCATAATGGAATATTACATTATGACATCATAATGGAATTTTGCATTATGACATCATAATGGAGTTTTACATTATGACATCATAATAGAATTTTGCATTATGACATCATAATGGAATTTTACATTATGACATCATAATGGAATTTTGCATTATGACAACATAATGGAATGTTACATTATGACATCATAATGGAATTTTGCATTATGACATCATAATGGAATGTTACATTATGACATAATAATGGAATGTTACATTATGACATCATAATGGAATTTTGCATTATGACATCATAATGGAATTTTACATTATGACATCATAATGGAATTTTGCTTTATATCATCATAATTGAATGTACATTATGACATCATAATGAAGTTTTACATTATGACATCATAATGGAATTTTACATTATTACATCATAATGGAATTTTGCATTATGACATCATAATGGAATTTTGCATTATGACATCATATTGGAATGTTACATTATGACATCATAATAGAATTTTACAGTATGACATCATAATGGAATTTTGCATTATGACATCATAATGGAATTTTGCATTATGACATCATAATGGAATGTTGCATTATGACATCATAATGGAATTTTGCATTATGACATCATTATGGAATTTTGCATTATGACATCATAATTGAATGTTACATTATGACATCATAATGGAATTTTGCATTATGACATCATAATTGAATGTACATTATGACATCATAATGGAATTTTGCATTATGACATCATAATGGAATTTTGCATTATGACATCATAATGGAATTTTCCATTATGACATCATAATGGAATGTTACATTATGACATCATAATAGAATTTTACATTATGACATCATAATGGAGTTTTACATTATGACATCATAATGGAATTTTGCATTATGACATCATAATGGAATGTTACATTATGACATCATAATAGAATTTTGCATTATGACATCATAATGAAGTTTTACATTATGACATCATAATGGAATTTTACATTATGACATCATAATGGAATTTTGCATTATGACATCATAATGGAATTTTGCATTATGACATCATATTGGAATGTTACATTATGACATCATAATAGAATTTTACATTATGACATCATAATGGAGTTTTACATTATGACATCATAATGGAATTTTGCATTATGACATCATAATGGAATGTTACATTATGACATCATAATGGAATGTTACATTATGACATCATAATGGAATTTTGCATTATGACATCAAAATGGAATGTAACATTATGACATCATAATGGAATGTTACATTATGACATCATAATGGAATGTTGCATTATGACATCATAATGGAATGTTGCATTATGACATCATAATGGAATGTTGCATTATGACATCATAATGGAATTTTGCATTATGACATCATAATGGAATTTTGCTTTATATCATCATAATTGAATGTACATTATGACATCATAATGACGTTTTAGATTATGACATCATAATGGAATTTTACATTATTACATCATAATGGAATTTTGCATTATGACATCATAATGGAATTTTGCATTATGACATCATATTGGAATGTTACATTATGACATCATAATAGAATTTTACAGTATGACATCATAATGGAATTTTGCATTATGACATCATAATGGAATTTTGCATTATGACATCATAATGGAATGTTGCATTATGACATCATAATGGAATTTTGCATTATGACATCATTATGGAATTTTGCATTATGACATCATAATTGAATGTTACATTATGACATCATAATGGAATTTTGCATTATGACATCATAATTGAATGTCCATTATGACATCATAATGGAATTTTGCATTATGACATCATAATGGAATTTTGCATTATGACATCATAATTGAATGTCCATTATGACATCATAATGGAATTTTGCATTATGACATCATAATGGAATGTTACATTATGAGATCATAATGGAATTTTGCATTATGACAACATAATGGAATGTTACATTATGACATCATAATGGAATTTTGCATTATGACATCATAATGGAATTTTGCATTATGACATCATAATGGAATGTTGCATTATGACATCATAATGGAATTTTGCATTATGACATCATTATGGAATTTTGCATTATGACATCATAATTGAATGTCCATTATGACATCATAATGGAATTTTGCATTATGACATCATTATGGAATTTTGCATTATGACATCATAATGGAATTTTCCATTATGACATCATAATGGAATTTTACATTATGAGATCATAATGGAATTTTGCATTATGACAACATAATGGAATGTTACATTATGACATCATAATGGAATTTGCATTATGACATCATAATGGAATGTTACATTATGACATCATAATGGAATGTTACATTATGACATCATAATGGAATTTTGCATTATTACATCATAATGGAATTTTACATTATGACATCATAATGGAATGTTACATTATGACATCATAATGGAATTTTGCAGTGTGACATCTTAATGAAGTTTTACATTATGACATCATAATGGAATTTTACATTATGACATCATAATGGAATTTTGCATTATGACATCAAAATGGAATTTTGCATTATGACATCATATTGGAATGTTACATTATGGCATCATAATAGAATTTTACATTATGACATCATAATGGAGTTTTACATTATGACATCATAATGGAATTTTGCATTATGACATCATAATGGAATATTACATTATGACATCATAATGGAATTTTGCATTATGACATCATAATGGAGTTTTACATTATGACATCATAATAGAATTTTGCATTATGACATCATAATGGAATTTTACATTATGACATCATAATGGAATTTTGCATTATGACAACATAATGGAATGTTACATTATGACATCATAATGGAATTTTGCATTATGACATCATAATGGAATGTTACATTATGACATAATAATGGAATGTTACATTATGACATCATAATGGAATTTTGCATTATGACATCAAAATGGAATGCAACATTATGACATCATAATGGAATGTTACATTATGACATCATAATGGAATGTTGCATTATGACATCATAATGGAATGTTGCATTATGACATCATAATGGAATGTTGCATTATGACATCATAATGGAATTTTGCATTATGACATCATAATGGAATTTTGCTTTATATCATCATAATTGAATGTACATTATGACATCATAATGACGTTTTAGATTATGACATCATAATGGAATTTTACATTATTACATCATAATGGAATTTTGCATTATGACATCATAATGGAATTTTGCATTATGACATCATATTGGAATGTTACATTATGACATCATAATAGAATTTTACAGTATGACATCATAATGGAATTTTGCATTATGACATCATAATGGAATTTTGCATTTTGACATCATAATGAAGTTTTACATTATGACATCATAATGGAATTTTACATTATGACATCATAATGGAATTTTGCATTATGACATCATAATGGAATTTTGCATTATGACATCATATTGGAATGTTACATTATGACATCATAATAGAATTTTACATTATGACATCATAATGGAGTTTTACATTATGACATCATAATGGAATTTTGCATTATGACATCATAATGGAATGTTACATTATGACATCATAATGGAATGTTACATTATGACATCATAATGGAATTTTGCATTATGACATCAAAATGGAATGTAACATTATGACATCATAATGGAATGTTACATTATGACATCATAATGGAATGTTGCATTATGACATCATAATGGAATGTTGCATTATGACATCATAATGGAATGTTGCATTATGACATCATAATGGAATTTTGCATTATGACATCATAATGGAATTTTGCTTTATATCATCATAATTGAATGTACATTATGACATCATAATGACGTTTTAGATTATGACATCATAATGGAATTTTACATTATTACATCATAATGGAATTTTGCATTATGACATCATAATGGAATTTTGCATTATGACATCATATTGGAATGTTACATTATGACATCATAATAGAATTTTACAGTATGACATCATAATGGAATTTTGCATTATGACATCATAATGGAATTTTGCATTATGACATCATAATGGAATGTTGCATTATGACATCATAATGGAATTTTGCATTATGACATCATTATGGAATTTTGCATTATGACATCATAATTGAATGTTACATTATGACATCATAATGGAATTTTGCATTATGACATCATAATTGAATGTCCATTATGACATCATAATGGAATTTTGCATTATGACATCATAATGGAATTTTGCATTATGACATCATAATTGAATGTCCATTATGACATCATAATGGAATTTTGCATTATGACATCATAATGGAATGTTACATTATGAGATCATAATGGAATTTTGCATTATGACAACATAATGGAATGTTACATTATGACATCATAATGGAATTTTGCATTATGACATCATAATGGAATTTTGCATTATGACATCATAATGGAATGTTGCATTATGACATCATAATGGAATTTTGCATTATGACATCATTATGGAATTTTGCATTATGACATCATAATTGAATGTCCATTATGACATCATAATGGAATTTTGCATTATGACATCATTATGGAATTTTGCATTATGACATCATAATGGAATTTTCCATTATGACATCATAATGGAATTTTACATTATGAGATCATAATGGAATTTTGCATTATGACAACATAATGGAATGTTACATTATGACATCATAATGGAATTTGCATTATGACATCATAATGGAATGTTACATTATGACATCATAATGGAATGTTACATTATGACATCATAATGGAATTTTGCATTATTACATCATAATGGAATTTTACATTATGACATCATAATGGAATGTTACATTATGACATCATAATGGAATTTTGCAGTGTGACATCTTAATGAAGTTTTACATTATGACATCATAATGGAATTTTACATTATGACATCATAATGGAATTTTGCATTATGACATCAAAATGGAATTTTGCATTATGACATCATATTGGAATGTTACATTATGGCATCATAATAGAATTTTACATTATGACATCATAATGGAGTTTTACATTATGACATCATAATGGAATTTTGCATTATGACATCATAATGGAATATTACATTATGACATCATAATGGAATTTTGCATTATGACATCATAATGGAGTTTTACATTATGACATCATAATAGAATTTTGCATTATGACATCATAATGGAATTTTACATTATGACATCATAATGGAATTTTGCATTATGACAACATAATGGAATGTTACATTATGACATCATAATGGAATTTTGCATTATGACATCATAATGGAATGTTACATTATGACATAATAATGGAATGTTACATTATGACATCATAATGGAATTTTGCATTATGACATCAAAATGGAATGTAACATTATGACATCATAATGGAATGTTACATTATGACATCATAATGGAATGTTGCATTATGACATCATAATGGAATGTTGCATTATGACATCATAATGGAATGTTGCATTATGACATCATAATGGAATTTTGCATTATGACATCATAATGGAATTTTGCTTTATATCATCATAATTGAATGTACATTATGACATCATAATGACGTTTTAGATTATGACATCATAATGGAATTTTACATTATTACATCATAATGGAATTTTGCATTATGACATCATAATGGAATTTTGCATTATGACATCATATTGGAATGTTACATTATGACATCATAATAGAATTTTACAGTATGACATCATAATGGAATTTTGCATTATGACATCATAATGGAATTTTGCATTTTGACATCATAATGGAATGTTGCATTATGACATCATAATGGAATTTTGCATTATGACATCATTATGGAATTTTGCATTATGACATCATAATTGAATGTTACATTATGACATCATAATGGAATTTTGCATTATGACATCATAATTGAATGTCCATTATGACATCATAATGGAATTTTGCATTATGACATCATAATGGAATTTTGCATTATGACATCATAATGGAATTTTCCATTATGACATCATAATGGAATGTTACATTAGGACATCATAATAGAATTTTACATTATGACATCATAATGGAGTTTTACATTATGACATCATAACGGAATTTTGCATTATGACATCATAATGGAATGTTACATTATGACATCATAATAGAATTTTGCATTATGACATCATAATGAAGTTTTACATTATGACATCATAATGGAATTTTACATTATGACATCATAATGGAATTTTGCATTATGACATCATAATGGAATTTTGCATTATGACATCATATTGGAATGTTACATTATGACATCATAATAGAATTTTACATTATGACATCATAATGGAGTTTTACATTATGACATCATAATGGAATTTTGCATTATGACATCATAATGGAATGTTACATGATGACATCATAATGGAATTTGCATTATGACATCATAATGGAATGTTACATTATGACATCATAATGGAATGTTACATTATGACATCATAATGGAATTTTGCATTATTACATCATAATGGAATTTTACATTATGACATCATAATGGAATGTTACATTATGACATCATAATGGAATTTTGCAGTGTGACATCTTAATGAAGTTTTACATTATGACATCATAATGGAATTTTACATTATGACATCAAAATGGAATTTTGCATTATGACATCATAATGGAATTTTGCATTATGACATCATATTGGAATGTTACATTATGGCATCATAATAGAATTTTACATTATGACATCATAATGGAGTTTTACATTATGACATCATAATGGAATTTTGCATTATGACATCATAATGGAATATTACATTATGACATCATAATGGAATTTTGCATTATGACATCATAATGGAGTTTTACATTATGACATCATAATAGAATTTTGCATTATGACATCATAATGGAATTTTACATTATGACATCATAATGGAATTTTGCATTATGACAACATAATGGAATGTTACATTATGACATCATAATGGAATTTTGCATTATGACATCATAATGGAATGTTACATTATGACATAATAATGGAATGTTACATTATGACATCATAATGGAATTTTGCATTATGACATCATAATGGAATTTTACATTATGACATCATAATGGAATTTTGCTTTATATCATCATAATTGAATGTACATTATGACATCATAATGAAGTTTTACATTATGACATCATAATGGAATTTTACATTATTACATCATAATGGAATTTTGCATTATGACATCATAATGGAATTTTGCATTATGACATCATATTGGAATGTTACATTATGACATCATAATAGAATTTTACAGTATGACATCATAATGGAATTTTGCATTATGACATCATAATGGAATTTTGCATTATGACATCATAATGGAATGTTGCATTATGACATCATAATGGAATTTTGCATTATGACATCATTATGGAATTTTGCATTATGACATCATAATTGAATGTTACATTATGACATCATAATGGAATTTTGCATTATGACATCATAATTGAATGTACATTATGACATCATAATGGAATTTTGCATTATGACATCATAATGGAATTTTGCATTATGACATCATAATGGAATTTTCCATTATGACATCATAATGGAATGTTACATTATGACATCATAATAGAATTTTACATTATGACATCATAATGGAGTTTTACATTATGACATCATAATGGAATTTTGCATTATGACATCATAATGGAATGTTACATTATGACATCATAATAGAATTTTGCATTATGACATCATAATGAAGTTTTACATTATGACATCATAATGGAATTTTACATTATGACATCATAATGGAATTTTGCATTATGACATCATAATGGAATTTTGCATTATGACATCATATTGGAATGTTACATTATGACATCATAATAGAATTTTACATTATGACATCATAATGGAGTTTTACATTATGACATCATAATGGAATTTTGCATTATGACATCATAATGGAATGTTACATTATGACATCATAATGGAATTTTGCATTATGACATCATAATGGAGTTTTACATTATGACATCATAATGGAATTTTACATTATGACATCAAAATGGAATTTTGCATTATGACATCATAATGGAATTTTACATTATGAGATCATAATGGAATTTTGCATTATGACAACATAATGGAATGTTACATTATGACATCATAATGGAATTTGCATTATGACATCATAATGGAATGTTACATTATGACATCATAATGGAATGTTACATTATGACATCATAATGGAATGTTACATTATGACATCATAATGGAATTTTGCAGTGTGACATCTTAATGAAGTTTTACATTATGACATCATAAAGGAATTTTACATTATGACATCATAATGGAATTTTGCATTATGACAACATAATGGAATGTTACATTATGACATCATAATGGAATTTTGCATTATGACATTATAATGGAATGTTACATTATGACATAATAATGGAATGTTACATTATGACATCATAATGGAATTTTGCATTATGACATCATAATGGAATTTTGCATTATGACATCATAATGGAATGTTGCATTATGACATCATAATGGAATTTTGCATTATGACATCATTATGGAATTTTGCATTATGACATCATAATTGAATGTTACATTATGACATCATAATGGAATTTTGCATTATGACATCATAATTGAATGTCCATTATGACATCATAATGGAATTTTGCATTATGACATCATAATGGAATTTTGCATTATGACATCATAATGGAATTTTCCATTATGACATCATAATGGAATGTTACATTATGACATCATAATAGAATTTTACATTATGACATCATAATGGAGTTTTACATTATGACATCATAACGGAATTTTGCATTATGACATCATAATGGAATGTTACATTATGACATCATAATAGAATTTTGCATTATGACATCATAATGAAGTTTTACATTATGACATCATAATGGAATTTTACATTATGACATCATAATGGAATTTTGCATTATGACATCATAATGGAATTTTGCATTATGACATCATATTGGAATGTTACATTATGACATCATAATAGAATTTTACATTATGACATCATAATGGAGTTTTACATTATGACATCATAATGGAATTTTGCATTATGACATCATAATGGAATGTTACATGATGACATCATAATGGAATTTGCATTATGACATCATAATGGAATGTTACATTATGACATCATAATGGAATGTTACATTATGACATCATAATGGAATTTTGCATTATTACATCATAATGGAATTTTACATTATGACATCATAATGGAATGTTACATTATGACATCATAATGGAATTTTGCAGTGTGACATCTTAATGAAGTTTTACATTATGACATCATAATGGAATTTTACATTATGACATCATAATGGAATTTTGCATTATGACATCATAACGGAATTTTGCATTATGACATCATAATGGAATGTTACATTATGACATCATAATAGAATTTTGCATTATGACATCATAATGAAGTTTTACATTATGACATCATAATGGAATTTTACATTATGACATCATAATGGAATTTTGCATTATGACATCATAATGGAATTTTGCATTATGACATCATATTGGAATGTTACATTATGACATCATAATAGAATTTTACATTATGGCATCATAATGGAGTTTTACATTATGACATCATAATGGAATTTTGCATTATGACATCATAATGGAATGTTACATTATGACATCATAATGGAATTTTGCATTATGACATCATAATGGAGTTTTACATTATGACATCATAATGGAATTTTACATTATGACATCAAAATGGAATTTTGCATTATGACATCATAATGGAATTTTACATTATGAGATCATAATGGAATTTTGCATTATGACAACATAATGGAATGTTACATTATGACATCATAATGGAATTTGCATTATGACATCATAATGGAATGTTACATTATGACATCATAATGGAATGTTACATTATGACATCATAATGGAATTTTGCATTATTACATCATAATGGAATTTTACATTATGACATCATAATGGAATGTTACATTATGACATCATAATGGAATTTTGCAGTGTGACATCTTAATGAAGTTTTACATATTGACATCATAATGGAATTTTACATTATGACATCATAATGGAATTTTGCATTATGACATCATAATGGAATTTTGCATTATGACATCATATTGGAATGTTACATTATGGCATCATAATAGAATTTTACATTATGACATCATAATGGAGTTTTACATTATGACATCATAATGGAATTTTGCATTATGACATCATAATGGAATATTACATTATGACATCATAATGGAATTTTGCATTATGACATCATAATGGAGTTTTACATTATGACATCATAATAGAATTTTGCATTATGACATCATAATGGAATTTTACATTATGACATCATAATGGAATTTTGCATTATGACAACATAATGGAATGTTACATTATGACATCATAATGGAATTTTGCATTATGACATCATAATGGAATGTTACATTATGACATAATAATGGAATGTTACATTATGACATCATAATGGAATTTTGCATTATGACATCAAAATGGAATGTAACATTATGACATCATAATGGAATGTTACATTATGACATCATAATGGAATGTTGCATTATGACATCATAATGGAATGTTGCATTATGACATCATAATGGAATGTTGCATTATGACATCATAATGGAATTTTGCATTATGACATCATAATGGAATTTTGCTTTATATCATCATAATTGAATGTACATTATGACATCATAATGACGTTTTAGATTATGACATCATAATGGAATTTTACATTATTACATCATAATGGAATTTTGCATTATGACATCATAATGGAATTTTGCATTATGACATCATATTGGAATGTTACATTATGACATCATAATAGAATTTTACAGTATGACATCATAATGGAATTTTGCATTATGACATCATAATGGAATTTTGCATTATGACATCATAATGGAATGTTGCATTATGACATCATAATGGAATTTTGCATTATGACATCATTATGGAATTTTGCATTATGACATCATAATTGAATGTTACATTATGACATCATAATGGAATTTTGCATTATGACATCATAATTGAATGTCCATTATGACATCATAATGGAATTTTGCATTATGACATCATAATGGAATTTTGCATTATGACATCATAATGGAATTTTCCATTATGACATCATAATGGAATGTTACATTATGACATCATAATAGAATTTTACATTATGACATCATAATGGAGTTTTACATTATGACATCATAACGGAATTTTGCATTATGACATCATAATGGAATGTTACATTATGACATCATAATAGAATTTTGCATTATGACATCATAATGAAGTTTTACATTATGACATCATAATGGAATTTTACATTATGACATCATAATGGAATTTTGCATTATGACATCATAATGGAATTTTGCATTATGACATCATATTGGAATGTTACATTATGACATCATAATAGAATTTTACATTATGACATCAAAATGGAGTTTTACATTATGACATCATAATGGAATTTTGCATTATGACATCATAATGGAATGTTACATGATGACATCATAATGGAATTTTGCATTATGACATCATAATGGAATTTTACATTATGACATCATAATGGAATGTTACATTATGACATCATAATGGAATTTTGCAGTGTGACATCTTAATGAAGTTTTACATTATGACATCATAATGGAATTTTACATTATGACATCATAGTGGAATTTTGCATTATGACATCATAATGGAATTTTGCATTATGACATCATATTGGAATGTTACATTATGGCATCATAATAGAATTTTACATTATGACATCATAATGGAGTTTTACATTATGACATCATAATGGAATTTTGCATTATGACATCATAATGGAATATTACATTATGACATCATAATGGAATTTTGCATTATGACATCATAATGGAGTTTTACATTATGACATCATAATAGAATTTTGCATTATGACATCATAATGGAATTTTACATTATGACATCATAATGGAATTTTGCATTATGACAACATAATGGAATGTTACATTATGACATCATAATGGAATTTTGCATTATGACATCATAATGGAATGTTACATTATGACATAATAATGGAATGTTACATTATGACATCATAATGGAATTTTGCATTATGACATCATAATGGAATTTTACATTATGACATCATAATGGAATTTTGCTTTATATCATCATAATTGAATGTACATTATGACATCATAATGAAGTTTTACATTATGACATCATAATGGAATTTTACATTATTACATCATAATGGAATTTTGCATTATGACATCATAATGGAATTTTGCATTATGACATCATATTGGAATGTTACATTATGACATCATAATAGAATTTTACAGTATGACATCATAATGGAATTTTGCATTATGACATCATAATGGAATTTTGCATTATGACATCATAATGGAATGTTGCATTATGACATCATAATGGAATTTTGCATTATGACATCATTATGGAATTTTGCATTATGACATCATAATTGAATGTTACATTATGACATCATAATGGAATTTTGCATTATGACATCATAATTGAATGTACATTATGACATCATAATGGAATTTTGCATTATGACATCATAATGGAATTTTGCATTATGACATCATAATGGAATTTTCCATTATGACATCATAATGGAATGTTACATTATGACATCATAATAGAATTTTACATTATGACATCATAATGGAGTTTTACATTATGACATCATAATGGAATTTTGCATTATGACATCATAATGGAATGTTACATTATGACATCATAATAGAATTTTGCATTATGACATCATAATGAAGTTTTACATTATGACATCATAATGGAATTTTACATTATGACATCATAATGGAATTTTGCATTATGACATCATAATGGATTTTTGCATTATGACATCATATTGGAATGTTACATTATGACATCATAATAGAATTTTACAGTATGACATCATAATGGAATTTTGCATTATGACATCATAATGGAATTTTGCATTATGACATCATAATGGAATGTTGCATTATGACATCATAATGGAATTTTGCATTATGACATCATTATGGAATTTTGCATTATGACATCATAATTGAATGTTACATTATGACATCATAATGGAATTTTGCATTATGACATCATAATTGAATGTCCATTATGACATCATAATGGAATTTTGCATTATGACATCATAATGGAATTTTGCATTATGACATCATAATGGAATTTTCCATTATGACATCATAATGGAATGTTACATTATGACATCATAATAGAATTTTACATTATGACATCATAATGGAGTTTTACATTATGACATCATAACGGAATTTTGCATTATGACATCATAATGGAATGTTACATTATGACATCATAATAGAATTTTGCATTATGACATCATAATGAAGTTTTACATTATGACATCATAATGGAATTTTACATTATGACATCATAATGGAATTTTGCATTATGACATCATAATGGAATTTTGCATTATGACATCATATTGGAATGTTACATTATGACATCATAATAGAATTTTACATTATGACATCATAATGGAGTTTTACATTATGACATCATAATGGAATTTTGCATTATGACATCATAATGGAATGTTACATGATGACATCATAATGGAATTTGCATTATGACATCATAATGGAATGTTACATTATGACATCATAATGGAATGTTACATTATGACATCATAATGGAATTTTGCATTATTACATCATAATGGAATTTTACATTATGACATCATAATGGAATGTTACATTATGACATCATAATGGAATTTTGCAGTGTGACATCTTAATGAAGTTTTACATTATGACATCATAATGGAATTTTACATTATGACATCATAATGGAATTTTGCATTATGACATCATAATGGAATTTTGCATTATGACATCATATTGGAATGTTACATTATGGCATCATAATAGAATTTTACATTATGACATCATAATGGAGTTTTACATTATGACATCATAATGGAATTTTGCATTATGACATCATAATGGAATATTACATTATGACATCATAATGGAATTTTGCATTATGACATCATAATGGAGTTTTACATTATGACATCATAATAGAATTTTGCATTATGACATCATAATGGAATTTTACATTATGACATCATAATGGAATTTTGCATTATGACAACATAATGGAATGTTACATTATGACATCATAATGGAATTTTGCATTATGACATCATAATGGAATGTTACATTATGACATAATAATGGAATGTTACATTATGACATCATAATGGAATTTTGCATTATGACATCATAATGGAATTTTACATTATGACATCATAATGGAATTTTGCTTTATATCATCATAATTGAATGTACATTATGACATCATAATGAAGTTTTACATTATGACATCATAATGGAATTTTACATTATTACATCATAATGGAATTTTGCATTATGACATCATAATGGAATTTTGCATTATGACATCATATTGGAATGTTACATTATGACATCATAATAGAATTTTACAGTATGACATCATAATGGAATTTTGCATTATGACATCATAATGGAATTTTGCATTATGACATCATAATGGAATGTTGCATTATGACATCATAATGGAATTTTGCATTATGACATCATTATGGAATTTTGCATTATGACATCATAATTGAATGTTACATTATGACATCATAATGGAATTTTGCATTATGACATCATAATTGAATGTACATTATGACATCATAATGGAATTTTGCATTATGACATCATAATGGAATTTTGCATTATGACATCATAATGGAATTTTCCATTATGACATCATAATGGAATGTTACATTATGACATCATAATAGAATTTTACATTATGACATCATAATGGAGTTTTACATTATGACATCATAATGGAATTTTGCATTATGACATCATAATGGAATGTTACATTATGACATCATAATAGAATTTTGCATTATGACATCATAATGAAGTTTTACATTATGACATCATAATGGAATTTTACATTATGACATCATAATGGAATTTTGCATTATGACATCATAATGGAATTTTGCATTATGACATCATATTGGAATGTTACATTATGACATCATAATAGAATTTTACATTATGACATCATAATGGAGTTTTACATTATGACATCATAATGGAATTTTGCATTATGACATCATAATGGAATGTTACATTATGACATCATAATGGAATTTTGCATTATGACATCATAATGGAGTTTTACAATATGACATCATAATGGAATTTTACATTATGACATCAAAATGGAATTTTGCATTATGACATCATAATGGAATTTTACATTATGACATCATAATGGAATGTTACATTATGACATCATAATGGAATGTTACATTATGACATCATAATGGAATTTTGCAGTGTGACATCTTAATGAAGTTTTACATTATGACATCATAAAGGAATTTTACATTATGACATCATAATGGAATTTTGCATTATGACAACATAATGGAATGTTACATTATGACATCATAATGGAATTTTGCATTATGACATTATAATGGAATGTTACATTATGACATAATAATGGAATGTTACATTATGACATCATAATGGAATTTTGCATTATGACATCATAATGGAATTTTGCATTATGACATCATAATGGAATGTTGCATTATGACATCATAATGGAATTTTGCATTATGACATCATTATGGAATTTTGCATTATGACATCATAATTGAATGTTACATTATGACATCATAATGGAATTTTGCATTATGACATCATAATTGAATGTCCATTATGACATCATAATGGAATTTTGCATTATGACATCATAATGGAATTTTCCATTATGACATCATAATGGAATGTTACATTATGACATCATAATAGAATTTTACATTATGACATCATAATGGAGTTTTACATTATGACATCATAACGGAATTTTGCATTATGACATCATAATGGAATGTTACATTATGACATCATAATAGAATTTTGCATTATGACATCATAATGAAGTTTTACATTATGACATCATAATGGAATTTTACATTATGACATCATAATGGAATTTTGCATTATGACATCATAATGGAATTTTGCATTATGACATCATATTGGAATGTTACATTATGACATCATAATAGAATTTTACATTATGACATCATAATGGAGTTTTACATTATGACATCATAATGGAATTTTGCATTATGACATCATAATGGAATGTTACATGATGACATCATAACGGAATTTGCATTATGACATCATAATGGAATGTTACATTATGACATCATAATGGAATGTTACATTATGACATCATAATGGAATTTTGCATTATTACATCATAATGGAATTTTACATTATGACATCATAATGGAATGTTACATTATGACATCATAATGGGATTTTGCAGTGTGACATCTTAATGAAGTTTTACATTATGACATCATAATGGAATTTTACATTATGACATCATAATGGAATTTTGCATTATGACATCATAATGGAATTTTGCATTATGACATCATAATGGAATGTTACATGATGACATCATAATGGAATTTGCATTATGACATCATAATGGAATGTTACATTATGACATCATAATGGAATGTTACATTATGACATCATAATGGAATTTTGCATTATGACATCATAATTGAATGTTACATTATGACATCATAATAGAATTTTGCATTATGACATCATAATGGAATTTTACATTATGACATCATAATGGAATTTTGCATTATGACAACATAATGGAATGTTACATTATGACATCATAATGGAATTTTGCATTATGACATCATAATGGAATGTTACATTATGACATAATAATGGAATGTTACATTATGACATCATAATGGAATTTTGCATTATGACATCATAATGGAATTTTACATTATGACATCATAATGGAATTTTGCTTTATATCATCATAATTGAATGTACATTATGACATCATAATGAAGTTTTACATTATGACATCATAATGGAATTTTACATGATTACATCATAATGGAATTTTGCATTATGACATCATAATGGAATTTTGCATTATGACATCATATTGGAATGTTACATTATGACATCATAATAGAATTTTACAGTATGACATCATAATGGAATTTTGCATTATGACATCATAATGGAATTTTGCATTATGACATCATAATGGAATGTTGCATTATGACATCATAATGGAATTTTGCATTATGACATCATTATGGAATTTTGCATTATGACATCATAATTGAATGTTACATTATGACATCATAATGGAATTTTGCATTATGACATCATAATTGAATGTACATTATGACATCATAATGGAATTTTGCATTATGACATCATAATAGAATTTTACATTATGACATCATAATGGAGTTTTACATTATGACATCATAATGGAATTTTGCATTATGACATCATAATGGAATGTTACATTATGACATCATAAGAGAATTTTGCATTATGACATCATAATGAAGTTTTACATTATGACATCATAATGGAATGTTACATTATGACATCATAATGGAATTTTACATTATGACATCATAATGGAATTTTGCATTATGACATCATATTGGAATGTTACATTATGACATCATAATAGAATTTTACATTATGACATCATAATGGAGTTTTACATTATGACATCATAATGGAATTTTGCATTATGACATCATAATGGAATGTTACATGATGACATCATAATGGAATTTTACATTATGACATCAAAATGGAATTTTGCATTATGACATCATAATGGAATTTTACATTATGAGATCATAATGGAATTTTGCATTATGACAACATAATGGAATGTTACATTATGACATCATAATGGAATTTGCATTATGACATCATAATGGAATGTTACATTATGACATCATAATGGAATGTTACATTATGACATCATAATGGAATGTTACATTATGACATCATAATGGAATTTTGCAGTGTGACATCTTAATGAAGTTTTACATTATGACATCATAATGGAATTTTACATTATGACATCATAATGGAATTTTGCATTATGACAACATAATGGAATGTTACATTATGACATCATAATGGAATTTTGCATTATGACATTATAATGGAATGTTACATTATGACATAATAATGGAATGTTACATTATGACATCATAATGGAATTTTGCATTATGACATCATAATGGAATTTTACATTATGACATCATAATGGAATTTTACATTATGACATCATAATAGAGTTTTACATTATGACATCATAATGGAATTTTGCATTATGACATCATAATGGAGTTTTACATTATGACATCATAATGGAATTTTACATTATGACATCATAATGGAGTTTTACATTATGACCTCATAATGGAGTTTTACATTATGACATCATAATGGAGTTTTACATTATGACATCATAATGGAATGTTACATTATGACAACATAATAGAATGTTACATTATGACATCATATTGGAATTTTATATTACATCATAATGAAATGTTACATTATGACATCATAATGGAATGTTACATTATGACATCATAATGTAATTTTGCATTATGACATCATAATGGAATTTTACATTATGACATAATAGAATTTTACATTATGACATCATAATGGAAATTTGCATTATGACATCATAATGGAATTTTACATTATGACATAATGGAATTTTGCATTATGACATCATAATGGAATTTTACATTGTGACATCATAATGGAATTTTACATTATGACATCATAATGGAATGTTACATTATGACATCATAATGGAATGTTGCATTATGACATCATAATGGAATGTTGCATTATGACATCATAATGGAATTTTGCATTATGACATCATAATGGAATGTTGCATTATGACATCATAATGGAATTTTGCATTATGACATCATAATGGAATTTTGCATTATGACATCATATTGGAATGTTACATTACGACATCATAATAGAATTTTACAGTATGACATCATAATGGAGTTATATAATATGACATCATAATGGAATTTTGCATTATGACATCATAATGGAATGTTACATTATGACATCATAATGGAATTTTGCATTATGACATCATAATGGAGTTTTACATTATGACATCATAATGGAATTTTGCATTATGACATCATAATGGAATGTTACATTATGACATCATAATGGAATTTTGCATTATGACATCATAATGGAGTTTTACAATATGACATCATAATGGAATTTTACATTATGACATCAAAATGGAATTTTGCATTATGACATCATAATGGAATTTTACATTATGACATCATAATGGAATGTTACATTATGACATCATAATGGAATGTTACATTATGACATCATAATGGAATTTTGCAGTGTGACATCTTAATGAAGTTTTACATTATGACATCATAAAGGAATTTTACATTATGACATCATAATGGAATTTTGCATTATGACAACATAATGGAATGTTACATTATGACATCATAATGGAATTTTGCATTATGACATTATAATGGAATGTTACATTATGACATAATAATGGAATGTTACATTATGACATCATAATGGAATTTTGCATTATGACATCATAATGGAATTTTGCATTATGACATCATAATGGAATGTTGCATTATGACATCATAATGGAATTTTGCATTATGACATCATTATGGAATTTTGCATTATGACATCATAATTGAATGTTACATTATGACATCATAATGGAATTTTGCATTATGACATCATAATTGAATGTCCATTATGACATCATAATGGAATTTTGCATTATGACATCATAATGGAATTTTCCATTATGACATCATAATGGAATGTTACATTATGACATCATAATAGAATTTTACATTATGACATCATAATGGAGTTTTACATTATGACATCATAACGGAATTTTGCATTATGACATCATAATGGAATGTTACATTATGACATCATAATAGAATTTTGCATTATGACATCATAATGAAGTTTTACATTATGACATCATAATGGAATTTTACATTATGACATCATAATGGAATTTTGCATTATGACATCATAATGGAATTTTGCATTATGACATCATATTGGAATGTTACATTATGACATCATAATAGAATTTTACATTATGACATCATAATGGAGTTTTACATTATGACATCATAATGGAATTTTGCATTATGACATCATAATGGAATGTTACATGATGACATCATAATGGAATTTGCATTATGACATCATAATGGAATGTTACATTATGACATCATAATGGAATGTTACATTATGACATCATAATGGAATTTTGCATTATTACATCATAATGGAATTTTACATTATGACATCATAATGGAATGTTACATTATGACATCATAATGGGATTTTGCAGTGTGACATCTTAATGAAGTTTTACATTATGACATCATAATGGAATTTTACATTATGACATCATAATGGAATTTTGCATTATGACATCATAATGGAATTTTGCATTATGACATCATAATGGAATGTTACATGATGACATCATAATGGAATTTGCATTATGACATCATAATGGAATGTTACATTATGACATCATAATGGAATGTTACATTATGACATCATAATGGAATTTTGCATTATGACATCATAATTGAATGTTACATTATGACATCATAATAGAATTTTGCATTATGACATCATAATGGAATTTTACATTATGACATCATAATGGAATTTTGCATTATGACAACATAATGGAATGTTACATTATGACATCATAATGGAATTTTGCATTATGACATCATAATGGAATGTTACATTATGACATAATAATGGAATGTTACATTATGACATCATAATGGAATTTTGCATTATGACATCATAATGGAATTTTACATTATGACATCATAATGGAATTTTGCTTTATATCATCATAATTGAATGTACATTATGACATCATAATGAAGTTTTACATTATGACATCATAATGGAATTTTACATGATTACATCATAATGGAATTTTGCATTATGACATCATAATGGAATTTTGCATTATGACATCATATTGGAATGTTACATTATGACATCATAATAGAATTTTACAGTATGACATCATAATGGAATTTTGCATTATGACATCATAATGGAATTTTGCATTATGACATCATAATGGAATGTTGCATTATGACATCATAATGGAATTTTGCATTATGACATCATTATGGAATTTTGCATTATGACATCATAATTGAATGTTACATTATGACATCATAATGGAATTTTGCATTATGACATCATAATTGAATGTACATTATGACATCATAATGGAATTTTGCATTATGACATCATAATAGAATTTTACATTATGACATCATAATGGAGTTTTACATTATGACATCATAATGGAATTTTGCATTATGACATCATAATGGAATGTTACATTATGACATCATAAGAGAATTTTGCATTATGACATCATAATGAAGTTTTACATTATGACATCATAATGGAATTTTACATTATGACATCATAATGGAATTTTGCATTATGACATCATAATGGAATTTTGCATTATGACATCATATTGGAATGTTACATTATGACATCATAATAGAATTTTACATTATGACATCATAATGGAGTTTTACATTATGACATCATAATTGAATTTTGCATTATGACATCATAATGGAATGTTACATGATGACATCATAATGGAATTTTGCATTATGACATCATAATGGAGTTTTACATTATGACATCATAATGGAATTTTACATTATGACATCAAAATGGAATTTTGCATTATGACATCATAATGGAATTTTACATTATGAGATCATAATGGAATTTTGCATTATGACAACATAATGGAATGTTACATTATGACATCATAATGGAATTTGCATTATGACATCATAATGGAATGTTACATTATGACATCATAATGGAATGTTACATTATGACATCATAATGGAATGTTACATTATGACATCATAATGGAATTTTGCAGTGTGACATCTTAATGAAGTTTTACATTATGACATCATAATGGAATTTTACATTATGACATCATAATGGAATTTTGCATTATGACAACATAATGGAATGTTACATTATGACATCATAATGGAATTTTGCATTATGACATTATAATGGAATGTTACATTATGACATAATAATGGAATGTTACATTATGACATCATAATGGAATTTTGCATTATGACATCATAATGGAATTTTACATTATGACATCATAATGGAATTTTACATTATGACATCATAATAGAGTTTTACATTATGACATCATAATGGAATTTTGCATTATGACATCATAATGGAGTTTTACATTATGACATCATAATGGAATTTTACATTATGACATCATAATGGAGTTTTACATTATGACCTCATAATGGAGTTTTACATTATGACATCATAATGGAGTTTTACATTATGACATCATAATGGAATGTTACATTATGACAACATAATAGAATGTTACATTATGACATCATATTGGAATTTTATATTACATCATAATGAAATGTTACATTATGACATCATAATGGAATGTTACATTATGACATCATAATGTAATTTTGCATTATGACATCATAATGGAATTTTACATTATGACATAATAGAATTTTACATTATGACATCATAATGGAAATTTGCATTATGACATCATAATGGAATTTTACATTATGACATAATGGAATTTTGCATTATGACATCATAATGGAATTTTACATTGTGACATCATAATGGAATTTTACATTATGACATCATAATGGAATTTTGCATTATGACATCATAATGGAATTTTGCATTATGACATCATATTGGAATGTTACATTATGACATCATAATAGAATTTTACATTATGACATCATAATGGAGTTTTACATTATGACATCATAATGGAATTTTGCATTATGACATCATAATGGAATGTTACATGATGACATCATAATGGAATTTGCATTATGACATCATAATGGAATGTTACATTATGACATCATAATGGAATGTTACATTATGACATCATAATGGAATTTTGCATTATTACATCATAATGGAATTTTACATTATGACATCATAATGGAATGTTACATTATGACATCATAATGGGATTTTGCAGTGTGACATCTTAATGAAGTTTTACATTATGACATCATAATGGAATTTTACATTATGACATCATAATGGAATTTTGCATTATGACATCATAATGGAATTTTGCATTATGACATCATAATGGAATGTTACATGATGACATCATAATGGAATTTGCATTATGACATCATAATGGAATGTTACATTATGACATCATAATGGAATGTTACATTATGACATCATAATGGAATTTTGCATTATGACATCATAATTGAATGTTACATTATGACATCATAATAGAATTTTGCATTATGACATCATAATGGAATTTTGCATTATGACAACATAATGGAATGTTACATTATGACATCATAATGGAATTTTGCATTATGACATCATAATGGAATGTTACATTATGACATCATAATGGAATGTTACATTATGACATCATAATGGAATTTTGCTTTATATCATCATAATTGAATGTACATTATGACATCATAATGAAGTTTTACATTATGACATCATAATGGAATTTTACATGATTACATCATAATGGAATTTTGCATTATGACATCATAATGGAATTTTGCATTATGACATCATATTGGAATGTTACATTATGACATCATAATAGAATTTTACAGTATGACATCATAATGGAATTTTGCATTATGACATCATAATGGAATTTTGCATTATGACATCATAATGGAATGTTGCATTATGACATCATAATGGAATTTTGCATTATGACATCATTATGGAATTTTGCATTATGACATCATAATTGAATGTTACATTATGACATCATAATGGAATTTTGCATTATGACATCATAATTGAATGTACATTATGACATCATAATGGAATTTTGCATTATGACATCATAATAGAATTTTACATTATGACATCATAATGGAGTTTTACATTATGACATCATAATGGAATTTTGCATTATGACATCATAATGGAATGTTACATTATGACATCATAAGAGAATTTTGCATTATGACATCATAATGAAGTTTTACATTATGACATCATAATGGAATTTTACATTATGACATCATAATGGAATTTTGCATTATGACATCATAATGGAATTTTGCATTATGACATCATATTGGAATGTTACATTATGACATCATAATAGAATTTTACATTATGACATCATAATGGAGTTTTACATTATGACATCATAATGGAATTTTGCATTATGACATCATAATGGAATGTTACATGATGACATCATAATGGAATTTTGCATTATGACATCATAATGGAGTTTTACATTATGACATCATAATGGAATTTTACATTATGACATCAAAATGGAATTTTGCATTATGACATCATAATGGAATTTTACATTATGAGATCATAATGGAATTTTGCATTATGACAACATAATGGAATGTTACATTATGACATCATAATGGAATTTGCATTATGACATCATAATGGAATGTTACATTATGACATCATAATGGAATGTTACATTATGACATCATAATGGAATGTTACATTATGACATCATAATGGAATGTTACATTATGACATCATAATGGAATGTTACATTATGACATCATAATGGAATTTTGCAGTGTGACATCTTAATGAAGTTTTACATTATGACATCATAATGGAATTTTACATTATGACATCATAATGGAATTTTGCATTATGACAACATAATGGAATGTTACATTATGACATCATAATGGAATTTTGCATTATGACATTATAATGGAATGTTACATTATGACATAATAATGGAATGTTACATTATGACATCATAATGGAATTTTGCATTATGACATCATAATGGAATTTTACATTATGACATCATAATGGAATTTTACATTATGACATCATAATAGAGTTTTACATTATGACATCATAATGGAATTTTGCATTATGACATCATAATGGAGTTTTACATTATGACATCATAATGGAATTTTACATTATGACATCATAATGGAGTTTTACATTATGACCTCATAATGGAGTTTTACATTATGACATCATAATGGAGTTTTACATTATGACATCATAATGGAATGTTACATTATGACAACATAATAGAATGATACATTATGACATCATATTGGAATTTTATATTACATCATAATGAAATGTTACATTATGACATCATAATGGAATGTTACATTATGACATCATAATGTAATTTTGCATTATGACATCATAATGGAATTTTACATTATGACATAATAGAATTTTACATTATGACATCATAATGGAAATTTGCATTATGACATCATAATGGAATTTTACATTATGACATAATGGAATTTTGCATTATGACATCATAATGGAATTTTACATTGTGACATCATAATGGAATTTTACATTATGACATCATAATGGAATGTTACATTATGACATCATAATGGAATGTTGCATTATGACATCATAATGGAATGTTGCATTATGACATCATAATGGAATTTTGCATTATGACATCATAATGGAATGTTGCATTATGACATCATAATGGAATTTTGCATTATGACATCATAATGGAATTTTGCATTATGACATCATATTGGAATGTTACATTACGACATCATAATAGAATTTTACAGTATGACATCATAATGGAGTTATATAATATGACATCATAATGGAATTTTGCATTATGACATCATAATGGAATGTTACATTATGACATCATAATGGAATTTTGCATTATGACATCATAATGGAGTTTTACATTATGACATCATAATGGAATTTTGCATTATGACATCATAATGGAATGTTACATTATGACATCATAATGGAATTTTGCATTATGACATCATAATGGAGTTTTACAATATGACATCATAATGGAATTTTACATTATGACATCAAAATGGAATTTTGCATTATGACATCATAATGGAATTTTACATTATGACATCATAATGGAATGTTACATTATGACATCATAATGGAATGTTACATTATGACATCATAATGGAATTTTGCAGTGTGACATCTTAATGAAGTTTTACATTATGACATCATAAAGGAATTTTACATTATGACATCATAATGGAATTTTGCATTATGACAACATAATGGAATGTTACATTATGACATCATAATGGAATTTTGCATTATGACATTATAATGGAATGTTACATTATGACATAATAATGGAATGTTACATTATGACATCATAATGGAATTTTGCATTATGACATCATAATGGAATTTTGCATTATGACATCATAATGGAATGTTGCATTATGACATCATAATGGAATTTTGCATTATGACATCATTATGGAATTTTGCATTATGACATCATAATTGAATGTTACATTATGACATCATAATGGAATTTTGCATTATGACATCATAATTGAATGTCCATTATGACATCATAATGGAATTTTGCATTATGACATCATAATGGAATTTTCCATTATGACATCATAATGGAATGTTACATTATGACATCATAATAGAATTTTACATTATGACATCATAATGGAGTTTTACATTATGACATCATAACGGAATTTTGCATTATGACATCATAATGCAATGTTACATTATGACATCATAATAGAATTTTGCATTATGACATCATAATGAAGTTTTACATTATGACATCATAATGGAATTTTACATTATGACATCATAATGGAATTTTACATTATGACATCATAATGGAATTTTGCATTATGACATCATAATGGAATTTTGCATTATGACATCATATTGGAATGTTACATTATGACATCATAATAGAATTTTACATTATGACATCATAATGGAGTTTTACATTATGACATCATAATGGAATTTTGCATTATGACATCATAATGGAATGTTACATGATGACATCATAATGGAATTTGCATTATGACATCATAATGGAATGTTACATTATGACATCATAATGGAATGTTACATTATGACATCATAATGGAATTTTGCATTATTACATCATAATGGAATTTTACATTATGACATCATAATGGAATGTTACATTATGACATCATAATGGGATTTTGCAGTGTGACATCTTAATGAAGTTTTACATTATGACATCATAATGGAATTTTACATTATGACATCATAATGGAATTTTGCATTATGACATCATAATGGAATTTTGCATTATGACATCATAATGGAATGTTACATGATGACATCATAATGGAATTTGCATTATGACATCATAATGGAATGTTACATTATGACATCATAATGGAATGTTACATTATGACATCATAATGGAATTTTGCATTATGACATCATAATTGAATGTTACATTATGACATCATAATAGAATTTTGCATTATGACATCATAATGGAATTTTACATTATGACATCATAATGGAATTTTGCATTATGACAACATAATGGAATGTTACATTATGACATCATAATGGAATTTTGCATTATGACATCATAATGGAATGTTACATTATGACATAATAATGGAATGTTACATTATGACATCATAATGGAATTTTGCATTATGACATCATAATGGAATTTTACATTATGACATCATAATGGAATTTTGCTTTATATCATCATAATTGAATGTACATTATGACATCATAATGAAGTTTTACATTATGACATCATAATGGAATTTTACATGATTACATCATAATGGAATTTTGCATTATGACATCATAATGGAATTTTGCATTATGACATCATATTGGAATGTTACATTATGACATCATAATAGAATTTTACAGTATGACATCATAATGGAATTTTGCATTATGACATCATAATGGAATTTTGCATTATGACATCATAATGGAATGTTGCATTATGACATCATAATGGAATTTTGCATTATGACATCATTATGGAATTTTGCATTATGACATCATAATTGAATGTTACATTATGACATCATAATGGAATTTTGCATTATGACATCATAATTGAATGTACATTATGACATCATAATGGAATTTTGCATTATGACATCATAATAGAATTTTACATTATGACATCATAATGGAGTTTTACATTATGACATCATAATGGAATTTTGCATTATGACATCATAATGGAATGTTACATTATGACATCATAAGAGAATTTTGCATTATGACATCATAATGAAGTTTTACATTATGACATCATAATGGAATTTTACATTATGACATCATAATGGAATTTTGCATTATGACATCATAATGGAATTTTGCATTATGACATCATATTGGAATGTTACATTATGACATCATAATAGAATTTTACATTATGACATCATAATGGAGTTTTACATTATGACATCATAATGGAATTTTGCATTATGACATCATAATGGAATGTTACATGATGACATCATAATGGAATTTTGCATTATGACATCATAATGGAGTTTTACATTATGACATCATAATGGAATTTTACATTATGACATCAAAATGGAATTTTGCATTATGACATCATAATGGAATTTTACATTATGAGATCATAATGGAATTTTGCATTATGACAACATAATGGAATGTTACATTATGACATCATAATGGAATTTGCATTATGACATCATAATGGAATGTTACATTATGACATCATAATGGAATGTTACATTATGACATCATAATGGAATGTTACATTATGACATCATAATGGAATTTTGCAGTGTGACATCTTAATGAAGTTTTACATTATGACATCATAATGGAATTTTACATTATGACATCATAATGGAATTTTGCATTATGACAACATAATGGAATGTTACATTATGACATCATAATGGAATTTTGCATTATGACATTATAATGGAATGTTACATTATGACATAATAATGGAATGTTACATTATGACATCATAATGGAATTTTGCATTATGACATCATAATGGAATTTTACATTATGACATCATAATGGAATTTTACATTATGACATCATAATAGAGTTTTACATTATGACATCATAATGGAATTTTGCATTATGACATCATAATGGAGTTTTACATTATGACATCATAATGGAATTTTACATTATGACATCATAATGGAGTTTTACATTATGACCTCATAATGGAGTTTTACATTATGACATCATAATGGAGTTTTACATTATGACATCATAATGGAATGTTACATTATGACAACATAATAGAATGTTACATTATGACATCATATTGGAATTTTATATTACATCATAATGAAATGTTACATTATGACATCATAATGGAATGTTACATTATGACATCATAATGTAATTTTGCATTATGACATCATAATGGAATTTTACATTATGACATAATAGAATTTTACATTATGACATCATAATGGAAATTTGCATTATGACATCATAATGGAATTTTACATTATGACATAATGGAATTTTGCATTATGACATCATAATGGAATTTTACATTGTGACATCATAATGGAATTTTACATTATGACATCATAATGGAATGTTACATTATGACATCATAATGGAATGTTGCATTATGACATCATAATGGAATGTTGCATTATGACATCATAATGGAATTTTGCATTATGACATCATAATGGAATTTTGCATTATGACATCATATTGGAATGTTACATTATGACATCATAATAGAATTTTACAGTATGACATCATAATGGAATTTTGCATTATGACATCATAATGGAATTTTGCATTATGACATCATAATGGAATGTTGCATTATGACATCATAATGGAATTTTGCATTATGACATCATTATGGAATTTTGCATTATGACATCATAATTGAATGTTACATTATGACATCATAATGGAATTTTGCATTATGACATCATAATTGAATGTACATTATGACATCATAATGGAATTTTGCATTATGACATCATAATAGAATTTTACATTATGACATCATAATGGAGTTTTACATTATGACATCATAATGGAATTTTGCATTATGACATCATAATGGAATGTTACATTATGACATCATAAGAGAATTTTGCATTATGACATCATAATGAAGTTTTACATTATGACATCATAATGGAATTTTACATTATGACATCATAATGGAATTTTGCATTATGACATCATAATGGAATTTTGCATTATGACATCATATTGGAATGTTACATTATGACATCATAATAGAATTTTACATTATGACATCATAATGGAGTTTTACATTATGACATCATAATGGAATTTTGCATTATGACATCATAATGGAATGTTACATGATGACATCATAATGGAATTTTGCATTATGACATCATAATGGAGTTTTACATTATGACATCATAATGGAATTTTACATTATGACATCAAAATGGAATTTTGCATTATGACATCATAATGGAATTTTACATTATGAGATCATAATGGAATTTTGCATTATGACAACATAATGGAATGTTACATTATGACATCATAATGGAATTTGCATTATGACATCATAATGGAATGTTACATTATGACATCATAATGGAATGTTACATTATGACATCATAATGGAATGTTACATTATGACATCATAATGGAATTTTGCAGTGTGACATCTTAATGAAGTTTTACATTATGACATCATAATGGAATTTTGCATTATGACAACATAATGGAATGTTACATTATGACATCATAATGGAATTTTGCATTATGACATTATAATGGAATGTTACATTATGACATAATAATGGAATGTTACATTATGACATCATAATGGAATTTTGCATTATGACATCATAATGGAATTTTACATTATGACATCATAATGGAATTTTACATTATGACATCATAATAGAGTTTTACATTATGACATCATAATGGAATTTTGCATTATGACATCATAATGGAGTTTTACATTATGACATCATAATGGAATTTTACATTATGACATCATAATGGAGTTTTACATTATGACCTCATAATGGAGTTTTACATTATGACATCATAATGGAGTTTTACATTATGACATCATAATGGAATGTTACATTATGACAACATAATAGAATGTTACATTATGACATCATATTGGAATTTTATATTACATCATAATGAAATGTTACATTATGACATCATAATGGAATGTTACATTATGACATCATAATGTAATTTTGCATTATGACATCATAATGGAATTTTACATTATGACATAATAGAATTTTACATTATGACATCATAATGGAAATTTGCATTATGACATCATAATGGAATTTTACATTATGACATAATGGAATTTTGCATTATGACATCATAATGGAATTTTACATTGTGACATCATAATGGAATTTTACATTATGACATCATAATGGAATGTTACATTATGACATCATAATGGAATGTTGCATTATGACATCATAATGGAATGTTGCATTATGACATCATAATGGAATTTTGCATTATGACATCGTAATGGAATGTTGCATTATGACATCATAATGGAATTTTGCATTATGACATCATAATGGAATTTTGCATTATGACATCATATTGGAATGTTACATTACGACATCATAATAGAATTTTACAGTATGACATCATAATGGAGTTATATAATATGACATCATAATGGAATTTTGCATTATGACATCATAATGGAATGTTACATTATGACATCATAATGGAATTTTGCATTATGACATCATAATGGAGTTTTACATTATGACATCCTAATGGAATTTTACATTATGACATCAAAATGGAATTTTGCATTATGACATCATAATGGAATTTTACATTATGACATCATAATGGAATTTTGCATTATGACAACATAATGGAATGTTACATTATGACATCATAATGGAATTTTGCATTATGACATCATAATGGAATGTTACATTATGACATTATAATGGAATGTTACATTATGACATCATAATGGAATTTTGCATTATTACATCATAATGGAATTTTACATTATGACATCATAATGGAATGTTACACTATGACATCATAATGGAATTTTGCATTATGACATCATAATGAAGTTTTACATTATGACATCATAATGGAATTTTACATTATGACATCATAATGGAATTTTGCATTATGACATCATAATGGAATTTTGCATTATGACATCATATTGGAATGTTACATTATGACATCATAATAGAATTTTACATTATGACATCATAATGGAGTTTTACATTATGACATCATAATGGAGTTTTACATTATGACATCATAATGGAATTTTACATTATGACATCATAATGGAGTTTTACATTATGACATCATAATGGAATTTTACATTATGACATCATAATGGAATTTTGCATTATGACATCATAATGGAATTTTACATTATGACGTCATAATGGAATGTTACATTATGACATCATAATGGAATTTTGCATTATTACATCATAATGGAATTTTACATTATGACATCATAATGGAATGTTACATTATGACATCATAATGGAATTTTGCATTGTGACATCATAATGAAGTTTTACATTATGACATCATAATGGAATTTTACATTATGACATCATAATGGAATTTTGCATTATGACATCATAATGGAATTTTGCATTCTGACATCATATTGGAATGTTACATTATGGCATCATAATAGAATTTTACATTATGACATCATAATGGAGTTTTACATTATGATATCATAATGGAATTTTGCATTATGACATCATAATGGAATATTACATTATGACATCATAATGGAATTTTGCATTATGACATCATAATGGAGTTTTACATTATGACATCATAATGGAATTTTACATTATGACATCATAATGGAATTTTGCATTATGACATCATAATGGAATTTTACATTATGACATCATAATGGAATTTTGCATTATGACAACATAATGGAATGTTACATTATGACATCATAATTGAATTTTGCATGATGACATCATAATGGAATGTTACATTATGACATAATAATGGAATGTTACATTATGACCTCATAATGGAATTTTGCATTATGACATCATAATGGAATTTTACATTATGACATCATGGAATTTTACATTATGACATCATAATAGAGTTTTACATTATGACATCATAATGGAATTTTGCATTATGACATCATAATGGAGTTTTACATTATGACATCATAATGGAATTTTGCATTATGACATCATAATGGAATTTTAACATTATGACATCATAATGGAATTTTACATTATGACATCATAATGGAGTTTTGCATTATGACATCATAATGGAATTTTACATTATGACATCATAATGGAATGTTACATTATGACCTCATAATGGAGTTTTACATTATGACATCATAATGGAGTTTTACATTATGACATCATAATGGAATGTTACATTATGACAACATAATAGAATGTTACATTATGACATCATATTGGAATTTTATATTACATCATAATGAAATGTTACATTATGACATCATAATGGAATGTTACATTATGACATCATAATGTAATTTTGCATTATGACATCATAATGGAATTTTACATTATGACATAATGGAATTTTACATTATGACATCATAATGGAAATTTGCATTATGACATCATAATGGAATTTTACATTATGACATAATGGAATTTTGCATTATGACATCATAATGGAATTTTACATTGTGACATCATAATGGAATTTTACATTATGACATCATAATGGAATGTTACATTATGACATCATAATGGAATGTTGCATTATGACATCATAATGGAATGTTGCATTATGACATCATAATGGAATTTTGCATTATGACATCATAATGGAATGTTGCATTATGACATCATAATGGAATTTTGCATTATGACATCATAATGGAATTTTGCATTATGACATCATATTGGAATGTTACATTATGACATCATAATAGAATTTTACAGTATGACATCATAATGGAGTTATATAATATGACATCATAATGGAATTTTGCATTATGACATCATAATGGAATGTTACATTATGACATCATAATGGAATTTTGCATTATGACATCATAATGGAGTTTTACATTATGACATCATAATGGAATTTTACATTATGACATCAAAATGGAATTTTGCATTATGACATCATAATGGAATTTTACATTATGACATCATAATGGAATTTTGCATTATGACATAATGGAATGTTACATTATGACATCATAATGGAATTTTGCATTATGACATCATAATGGAATTTTACATTATGACATCATAATGGAATGTTACATTATGACATCATAATGGAATTTTGCATTATGACATCATAATGAAGTTTTACATTATGACATCATAATGGAATTTTACATTATGACATCATAATGGAATTTTGCATTATGACATCATAATGGAATTTTGCATTATGACATCATATTGGAATGTTACATTATGACTTCATAATAGAATTTTACATTATGACATCATAATGGAGTTTTACATTATGACATCATAATGGAGTTTTACATTATGACATCATAATGGAATTTTGCACTATGACATCATAATGGAATTTTACATTATGACATCATAGTGGAATTTTGCATTATGACAACATAATGGAATGTTACATTATGACATCATAATGGAATTTTGCATTATGACATCAAAATGGAATGTAACATTATGATATCATAATGGAATGTTACATTATGACATCATAATGGAATTTTGCATTATGACATCATAATGGAATTTTACGTTATGACATCATAATGGAATTTTACATTATGACATCATAATACAGTTTTACATTATGACATCATAATGGAATTTTGCATTATGACATCATAATGGAGTTTTACATTATGACATCATAATGGAATTTTACATTATGACATCATAATGGAGTTTTGCATTATGACATCATAATGGAATTTTACATTACGACATCATAATGGAATGTTACATTATGACATCATAATGGAATGTTACATTATGACATCATAATGTAATTTTGCATTATGACATCATAATGTAGTTTTGCATTATGACATCATAATGGAATTTTGCATTATGACATCATAATGGAATGTTACATTATGACATCATAATAGAATTTTGCATTATGACATCATAATGAAGTTTTACATTATGAAATCATAATGGAATTTTACATTATGACATCATAATGGATATTTGCATAATGACATCATAATGGAATTTTGCATTATGACATCATATTGGAATGTTACATTATGACATCATAATAGAATTTTACAGTATGACATCATAATGGAGTTATACATTATGACATCATAATGGAATTTTGCATTATGACATCATAATGGAATGTTACATTATGACATCATAATGGAATTTTGCATTATGACATCATAATGGAGTTTTTCATTATGACATCATAATGGAATTTTTTTTACATTATGACATCATAATGGAATTTTACATTATGACATCATAATAGAATTTTACATTATGACATCATAATAGAGTTTTGCATTATGACATCATAATGGAATTTTACATTATGACATCATAATGGAGTTTTACATTATGACATCATAATGGAGTTTTACATTATGACATCATAATGGAATGTTACATTATGACATCATAATGGAATGTTACATTATGACATCATAATGGAATTTTGCATTATGACATCATAATGGAATGTTGCATTATGATATCATAATGGAATATTGCATTATGTCATCATAATGGAATTTTGCATTATGACATCATAATTGAATGTTACATTATGACATCATAATTGAATGTTACATTATGACATCATAATGGAATTTTGCATTATGACATCATAATGGAATGTTACATTATGACATCATAATGGAATTTTGCATTATGACATCATAATGGAATGTTACATTATGACATCATAATAGAATGTTGCATTATGACATCATAATGGAATGTTGCATTATGACATCATAATGGAATTTTGCATTATGACATCATAATGGAATGTTGCATTATGACATCATAATGGAATTTTGCATTATGACATCATTATGGAATTTTGCATTATGACATCATAATTGAATGTTACATTATGACATCATAATGGAATTTTGCATTATGACATCATAATTGAATGTACATTATGACATCATAATGGAATTTTGCATTATGACATCATAATGGAATTTTCCATTATGACATCATAATGGAATGTTACATTATGACATCATAATAGAATTTTACATTATGACATCATAATGGAGTTTTACATTATGACATCATAACGGAATTTTGCATTATGACATCATAATGGAATGTTACATTATGACATCATAATAGAATTTTGCATTATGACATCATAATGAAGTTTTACATTATGACATCATAATGGAATTTTACATTATGACATCATAATGGAATTTTGCATTATGACATCATAATGGAATTTTGCATTATGACATCATATTGGAATGTTACATTATGACATCATAATAGAATTTTACATTATGACATCATAATGGAGTTATACATTATGACATCATAATGGAATTTTGCATTATGACATCATAATGGAATTTTACATTGTGACATCATAATGGAATTTTACATTATGACATCATAATGGAATGTTACATTATGACATCATAATGGAATGTTGCATTATGACATCATAATGGAATGTTGCATTATGACATCATAATGGAATTTTGCATTATGACATCATAATGGAATGTTGCATTATGACATCATAATGGAATTTTGCATTATGACATCATAATGGAATTTTGCATTATGACATCATATTGGAATGTTACATTATGACATCATAATAGAATTTTACAGTATGACATCATAATGGAGTTATATAATATGACATCATAATGGAATGTTACATTATGACATCATAATGGAATTTTGCATTATGACAACATAATGGAATGTTACATTATGACATCATAATGGAATTTTGCATTATGACATCATAATGGAATGTAACATTATGATATCATAATGGAATGTTACATTATGACATCATAATGGAATTTTGCATTATGACATCATAATGGAATTTTACGTTATGACATCATAATGGAATTTTACATTATGACATCATAATACAGTTTTACATTATGACATCATAATGGAATTTTGCATTATGACATCATAATGGAGTTTTACATTATGACATCATAATGGAATTTTACATTATGACATCATAATGGAGTTTTGCATTATGACATCATAATGGAATTTTACATTACGACATCATAATGGAATGTTACATTATGACATCATAATGGAATGTTACATTATGACATCATAATGTAATTTTGCATTATGACATCATAATGTAGTTTTGCATTATGACATCATAATGGAATGTTGCATTATGACATCATAATGGAATTTTGCATTATGACATCATAATGGAATGTTGCATTATGACATCATAATGGAATTTTGCATTATGACATCATAATGGAATTTTGCATTATGACATCATATTGGAATGTTACATTATGACATCATAATAGAATTTTACAGTATGACATCATAATGGAGTTATATAATATGACATCATAATGGAATTTTGCATTATGACATCATAATGGAATGTTACATTATGACATCATAATGGAATTTTGCATTATGACATCATAATGGAGTTTTACATTATGACATCATAATGGAATTTTACATTATGACATCAAAATGGAATTTTGCATTATGACATCATAATGGAATTTTACATTATGACATCATAATGGAATTTTGCATTATGACATAATGGAATGTTACATTATGACATCATAATGGAATTTTGCATTATGACATCATAATGGAATTTTACATTATGACATCATAATGGAATGCTACATTATGACATCATAATGGAATTTTGCATTATGACATCATAATGAAGTTTTACATTATGACATCATAATGGAATGTTACATTATGACATCATAATGGAATGTTACATTATGACATCATAATGGAATTTTGCATTATGACATCATAATGGAATGTTGCATTATGATATCATAATGGAATATTGCATTATGTCATCATAATGGAATTTTGCATTATGACATCATAATTGAATGTTACATTATGACATCATAATTGAATGTTACATTATGACATCATAATGGAATTTTGCATTATGACATCATAATGGAATGTTACATTATGACATCATAATGGAATTTTGCATTATGACATCATAATGGAATGTTACATTATGACATCATAATAGAATGTTGCATTATGACATCATAATGGAATGTTGCATTATGACATCATAATGGAATTTTGCATTATGACATCATAATGGAATGTTGCATTATGACATCATAATGGAATTTTGCATTATGACATCATTATGGAATTTTGCATTATGACATCATAATTGAATGTTACATTATGACATCATAATGGAATTTTGCATTATGACATCATAATTGAATGTACATTATGACATCATAATGGAATTTTGCATTATGACATCATAATGGAATTTTCCATTATGACATCATAATGGAATGTTACATTATGACATCATAATAGAATTTTACATTATGACATCATAATGGAGTTTTACATTATGACATCATAACGGAATTTTGCATTATGACATCATAATGGAATGTTACATTATGACATCATAATAGAATTTTGCATTATGACATCATAATGAAGTTTTACATTATGACATCATAATGGAATTTTACATTATGACATCATAATGGAATTTTGCATTATGACATCATAATGGAATTTTGCATTATGACATCATATTGGAATGTTACATTATGACATCATAATAGAATTTTACATTATGACATCATAATGGAGTTATACATTATGACATCATAATGGAATTTTGCATTATGACATCATAATGGAATTTTACATTGTGACATCATAATGGAATTTTACATTATGACATCATAATGGAATGTTACATTATGACATCATAATGGAATGTTGCATTATGACATCATAATGGAATGTTGCATTATGACATCATAATGGAATTTTGCATTATGACATCATAATGGAATGTTGCATTATGACATCATAATGGAATTTTGCATTATGACATCATAATGGAATTTTGCATTATGACATCATATTGGAATGTTACATTATGACATCATAATAGAATTTTACAGTATGACATCATAATGGAGTTATATAATATGACATCATAATGGAATTTTGCATTATGACATCATAATGGAATGTTACATTATGACATCATAATGGAATTTTGCATTATGACATCATAATGGAGTTTTACATTATGACATCATAATGGAATTTTACATTATGACATCAAAATGGAATTTTGCATTATGACATCATAATGGAATTTTACATTATGACATCATAATGGAATTTTGCATTATGACATAATGGAATGTTACATTATGACATCATAATGGAATTTTGCATTATGACATCATAATGGAATTTTACATTATGACATCATAATGGAATGCTACATTATGACATCATAATGGAATTTTGCATTATGACATCATAATGAAGTTTTACATTATGACATCATAATGGAATTTTACATTATGACATCATAATGGAATTTTGCATTATGACATCATAATGGAATTTTGCATTATGACATCATAATGGAATATTACATTATGACATCATAATGGAATTTTGCATTATGACATCATAATGGAGTTTTACATTATGACATCATAATGGAATTTTACATTATGACATCATAATGGAATTTTGCATTATGACATCATAATGGAATTTTACATTATGACATCATAATGGAATTTTGCATTATGACAACATAATAGAATGTTACATTATGACATCATAATGGAATTTTGCATTATGACATCATAATGGAATGTAACATTATGATATCATAATGGAATGTTACATTATGACATCATAATGGAATTTTGCATTATGACATCATAATGGAATTTTACGTTATGACATCATAATGGAATTTTACATTATGACATCATAATACAGTTTTACATTATGACATCATAATGGAATTTTGCATTATGACATCATAATGGAGTTTTACATTATGACATCATAATGGAATTTTACATTATGACATCATAATGGAGTTTTGCATTATGACATCATAATGGAATTTTACATTACGACATCATAATGGAATGTTACATTATGACATCATAATGGAATGTTACATTATGACATCATAATGTAATTTTGCATTATGACATCATAATGTAGTTTTGCATTATGACATCATAATGGAATTTTGCATTATGACATCATAATGGAATGTTACATTATGACATCATAATAGAATTTTGCATTATGACATCATAATGAAGTTTTACATTATGACATCATAATGGAATTTTACATTATGACATCATAATGGATATTTGCATTATGACATCATAATGGAATTTTGCATTATGACATCATATTGGAATGTTACATTATGACATCATAATAGAATTTTACATTATGACATCATAATGGAGTTTTACATTATGACATCATAATGGAATTTTGCATTATGACATCATAATGGAATGTTACATTATGACATCATAATGGAATTTTGCATTATGACATCATAATGGAGTTTTACAATATGACATCATAATGGAATTTTACATTATGACATCAAAATGGAATTTTGCATTATGACATCATAATGGAATTTTACATTATGACATCATAATGGAATGTTACATTATGACATCATAATGGAATGTTACATTATGACATCATAATGGAATTTTGCAGTGTGACATCTTAATGAAGTTTTACATTATGACATCATAAAGGAATTTTACATTATGACATCATAATGGAATTTTGCATTATGACATTATAATGGAATGTTACATTATGACATAATAATGGAATGTTACATTATGACATCATAATGGAATTTTGCATTATGACATCATAATGGAATTTTGCATTATGACATCATAATGGAATGTTGCATTATGACATCATAATGGAATTTTGCATTATGACATCATTATGGAATTTTGCATTATGACATCATAATTGAATGTTACATTATGACATCATAATGGAATTTTGCATTATGACATCATAATTGAATGTCCATTATGACATCATAATGGAATTTTGCATTATGACATCATAATGGAATTTTGCATTATGACATCATAATGGAATTTTGCATTATGACATCATAATGGAATTTTCCATTATGACATCATAATGGAATGTTACATTATGACATCATAATAGAATTTTACATTATGACATCATAATGGAGTTTTACATTATGACATCATAACGGAATTTTGCATTATGACATCATAATGGAATGTTACATTATGACTAGAGATGAGCGAACACCAAAATGTTCGGGTGTTCGTTATTCGTAACGAACTTCCCGTGATGCTCGAGGGTTCGTTTCGAACAACGAACCCCATTGAAGTCAATGGGCGACCAGAACATTTTTGTATTTCGCCGATGCTCGCTAAGGTTTTCATGTGTGAAAATCTGGGCAATTCAGGAAAGTGATGGGAATGACACAGTGACGGATAGGGCAGGCGAGGGGCTACATGTTGGGCTGCATCCTAAGTTCACAGGTCCCACTATTAAGCCACAATACCGGCAAGAGTGGGCCCCCCCCCCTCCCAACAACTTTTACTTCTGAAAAGCGCTCATTAGCATGGCATACCTTTGCTAAGCACCACACTACCTCCAACAAAGCACAATCACTGCCTGCATGACACTCCACTGCCACTTCTCCTGAGTTATATGCTGCCCAACCGCACCCCCTCCCCCCCACAGCGCACAGCAAACTGTCCCTGCGCAGCCTTCAGCTGCCCTCATGCCACACCACCCTCATGTCTATTTAGAAGTGCGTCTGCCACGACGAGGGACCGCAGGCACACACTGCACAGGGTTGGCACGGCTAGGTAGCGACCCTCTTTAATAGGGGCGGGGCGATAGCCCACAATGCTGTACAGAAGCAATGAGAAATACAATCCTGTGCCACCGCCATCAGGAGCTGCACACGTGGGCATAGCAATGGGGAACCTATGTGCCACACACTATTCATTCTGTCAAGGTGTCTGCATGCCCCAGTCAGACTGGTTATATGCACCTTAACAGTAACCGCGTTGGTGGTAATGTGGTGGTGACTGCGGACCTAGTACCACGGTTGTATTTTGTTGGTTTTCGGAATGTGGCCAGGATTAAGTGGGCCGTGGCGGGGGGATGGTGGGGGGGCTCTCTTGTAGTGTCGGTAAAGGTGAAATTCTTGGACTGCCGCCAGACGAACCAATGCAAAGGCATTTGCCAACAATGTTTTCCCTGTTGGAGGAGGAGGGGGATGTTTTTGAGGCACTACGTGTCCTCTCCACGTGTCCGTGGTTATATGCACCTTAACAGTAACCGCGTTGGTGGTAATGTGGTGGTGACTGCGGACCTAGTACCACGGTTGTATTTTGTTGGTTTTCGGAATGTGGCCAGGATTAAGTGGGCCGTGGCGGGGGGATGGTGGGGGGGCTCTCTTGTAGTGTCGGTAAAGGTGAAATTCTTGGACTGCCGCCAGACGAACCAATGCAAAGGCATTTGCCAACAATGTTTTCCCTGTTGGAGGAGGAGGGGGATGTTTTTGAGGCACTACGTGTCCTCTCCACGTGTCCGTGGTTATATGCACCTTAACAGTAACCGCGTTGGTGGTAATGTGGTGGTGACTGCGGACCTAGTACCACGGTTGTATTTTGTTGGTTTTCGGAATGTGGCCAGGATTAAGTGGGCCGTGGCGGGGGGATGGTGGGGGGGCTCTCTTGTAGTGTCGGTAAAGGTGAAATTCTTGGACTGCCGCCAGACGAACCAATGCAAAGGCATTTGCCAACAATGTTTTCCCTGTTGGAGGAGGAGGGGGATGTTTTTGAGGCACTACGTGTCCTCTCCACGTGTCCGTGGTTATATGCACCTTAACAGTAACCGCGTTGGTGGTAATGTGGTGGTGACTGCGGACCTAGTACCACGGTTGTATTTTGTTGGTTTTCGGAATGTGGCCAGGATTAAGTGGGCCGTGGCGGGGGGATGGTGGGGGGGCTCTCTTGTAGTGTCGGTAAAGGTGAAATTCTTGGACTGCCGCCAGACGAACCAATGCAAAGGCATTTGCCAACAATGTTTTCCCTGTTGGAGGAGGAGGGGGATGTTTTTGAGGCACTACGTGTCCTCTCCACGTGTCCGTTCCATGTAAGCAATAGTAGCACTCAAGACAGGCCCCAGTAACAATTCTGAAGCAGCAGTATAGCGGGAGCGCAGTCTTCGTTCCATGTAAGCAATAGTAGCACTCAAGACAGGCCCCAGTAACAATTCTGAAGCAGCAGTATAGCGGGAGCGCAGTCTTCGTTCCATTTCAGTAGCCTTAGTATAGCCAAGGCACAAGTGACATTTATGTAGCTAAACTGTAGGCCAACCCCACACACCTTTCTGTACCATGAGTGCAGGCGAAGAACATAGAAATTACTATGATTACACTGTAGGTGAGGGCCCCAAAAAATTGGTGTACCAACAGTACTAATGTACCTCAGTAAAAATTGGCCATGCCCAACCAAGATGGCAGGTGAATCGCTTTGGTTAATGTGGCTTAAGTGGTAACTAGGCCTGGAGGCAGCCCAGTGTAACGAAAAATTGGTTCAAGTTAAAGTTCCAACGCTTTTAAGCTAATTGAAACTTATAAAAATTGTTCTGAAAAATTATTTGAGTGAGCCTTGTGGCCCTAAGAAAAATTGCCCGTTCAGCGTGATTACGTGAGGTTTCAGGAGGAGGAGCAGGAGGAGGAGGAGGAGGAATATTAGACACAGATTGATGAAGCACAAATGTCCCCGTTTTGGATGGTGAGAGAGAACGTAGCTTCCATCCGCGGGTGCAGCCTACGTATTGCTTACGTATCGCTGCTGTCCGCTGGTGGAGAACAGAAGTCTGGCGAAATCCAGCCTTTGTTCATCTTGATGAGTGTTAGCCTGTCGGCACTGTCGGTTGACAAGCGGCTACGCTTATCGGTGATGATTCCCCCAGCCGCACTAAACACCCTCTCCGACAACACGCTAGCCGCAGGACAAGCAAGCACCTCAAGGGCATACAGGGCTAGTTCAGGCCACGTGTCCAGCTTCGACACCCAGTAGTTGTAGGGGGCAGAGGCGTCACCAAGGATGGTCGTGCGATCCGCTACGTACTCCCTCACCATCCTTTTGCAGTGCTCCCGCCGACTCAGCCGTGACTGGGGAGCGGTGACACAGTCTTGGTGGGGAGCCATAAAGCTGGCCAGGCCCTTAAAGACTGTTGCACTGCCTGGGATGTACATGCTGCTCGATCTACGCACATCCCCTGCAACATGGCCCTCGGAACTGCGCCTTCTGCCACTAGCGCTGTCGGCTGGGAATTTTACCATCAGCTTGTCCGCAAGGGTCCTGTGGTATAGCAACACTCTCGAACCCCTTTCCTCTTCGGGAATCAGAGTGGGCAGGTTCTCCTTATACCGTGGATCGAGCAGTGTGTACACCCAGTAATCCGTAGTGGCCAGAATGCGTGCAACGCGAGGGTCACGAGAAAGGCATCCTAACATGAAGTCAGCCATGTGTGCCAGGGTACCTGTACGCAACACATGGCTGTCTTCACTAGGAAGATCACTTTCAGGATCCTCCTCCTCCTCCTCCTCCTCAGGCCATACACGCTGAAAGGATGACAGGCAATCAGCCGGTGTACCGTCAGCAGCGGGCCAAGCTGTCTCTTCCCCCTCCTCCTCATCCTCCTCCTCCTCCTGTACGCGCTGTGAAATAGACAGGAGGGTGCCCTGACTATCCAGCGGCATACTGTCTTCCCCCGCCCCCGTTTCCGAGCGCAAAGCAGCTGCCTTTATGGTTTGCAGGGAATTTCTCAAGATGCATAGCAGAGGAATGGTGACGCTAATGATTGTAGCATCGCCGCTCACCACCTGGGTAGACTCCTCAAAATTACCAAGGACATGGCAGATGTCTGCCAACCAGGCCCACTCTTCTGAAAGGAATTGAGGAGGCTGACTCCCACTGCGCCGCCCATGTTGGAGTTGGTATTCGACTATAGCTCTACGCTGTTCATAGAGCCTGGCCAACATGTGGAGCGTAGAGTTCCACCGTGTGGGCACGTCGCACAGCAGTCGGTGCACTGGCAGCTTAAAGTGATGTTGCAGGGTGCGCAGGGTGGCAGCGTCCGTGTGGGACTTGCGGAAATGTGCGCAGAGCCGGCGCGCCTTTACGAGCAGGTCTGACAAGCGTGGGTAGCTTTTCAGAAACCGCTGAACCACCAAATTAAAGACGTGGGCCAGGCATGGCACGTGCGTGAGGCTGCCGAGCTGCAGAGCCGCCACCAGGTTACGGCCGTTGTCACACACGACCATGCCCGGTTGGAGGCTCAGCGGCGCAAGCCAGCGGTCGGTCTGCTGTGTCAGACCCTGCAGCAGTTCGTGGGCCGTGTGCCTCTTATCGCCTAAGCTGAGTAGTTTCAGCACGGCCTGCTGACGCTTGCCCACCGCTGTGCTGCCACACCGCGCGACACCGACTGCTGGCGACATGCTGCTGCTAACACATCTTGATTGTGAGACAGAGGAGGAGGAGGAGGAGGAGGGTGCTTTAGTGGAGGAAGCATACACCTCCGCAGATACCAGCACCGAGCTGGGGCCCGCAATTCTGGGGGTGGGTAGGACGTGAGCGGTCCCAGGCTCTGACTCTGTCCCAGCCTCCACTAAATTCACCCAATGTGCCGTCAGGGAGATGTAGTGGCCCTGCCCGCCTGTGCTTGTCCACGTGTCTGTAGTTAAGTGGACCGTGGCAGTAACCGCGTTGGTGAGGGCGCGCACAATGTTGCGGGAGACGTGGTCGTGCAGGGCTGGGACGGCACATCGGGAAAAGTAGTGGCGACTGGGAACTGAGTAGCGCGGGGCCGCCGCCTCCATGATACTTTTGAAGGACTCCGTTTCCACAACCCTATACGGCAGCATCTCAAGGCTGATGAATTTTGCGATGCGGACGGTTAACGTTTGAGCGTGCGGGTGCGTGGCGGCGTACTTGCGCTTGCGCTCGAACACTTGCGCAAGCGACGGCTGAACGGTGCGCTGAACTACACTGCTGGATGGGGCCGAGGACAGCGGAGATGAGGGTGTGGGTGCAGGCCATGAGGCGGTAGTGCCTGTGTCCTGAGAGGGGGGTTGCATCTCAGTGGCAGGTTGGGGCACAGGGGGAGAGGCAGGGGTGCAAACCAGAGGCGGTGAACGGCCTTTGTCCCACCTTGCGGGGTGCTTGGCCATCATATGTCTGCGCATGGTGGTGGTGGTGAGGCTGTTGGTGTTGGCTCCCCGGCTGAGCTTTGCGCGACAAAGGTTGCACACCACTGTTCGTCGGTCGTCAGGCGTCTCTGTGAAAAACTGCCAGACCTTAGAGCACCTCGGCCTCCGCAGGGTGGCATGGCGCGAGGGGGCGCTTTGGGAAACACTTGGTGGATTATTCGGTCTGGCCCTGCCTCTACCCCTGGCCCTGGCCACCGCACTGCCTCTTGCAACCTGCCCTGCTGATGCCCTTGACTCCCCCTCTGAAGACCTGTCCTCCTGAGTAAGCGTTGCACACCAGGTGGGGTCAGTCACCTCATCGTCCTGCTGCTCTTCCTCCGAATCCTCTGTGCGCTGCTCCCTGGGACGTACTGCCCTTACTACTACCTCACTGCAAGACAACTGTGTCTGATCGTCATCGTCCTCCTCACCCACAGAAAGTTGTTGAGACAGTTGGCGGAAGTCCCCAGCCTCTTCCCCCCGACCCCGGGAACTTTCGAATGGTTGGGCATCAGTGACGATAAACTCCTCTGGTGGGAGAGGAACCGCTGCTGCCCAATCTAAGCAGGGGCCCGAGAACAGTTCCTGGGAGTGTTCCCGCTCCTGAGCAGGTGTCATTGTAGTGGAGTGAGGAGGCTGGGAGGAAGGAGGAGCAGCAGACAGAGGATTCGGATTGGCAGCAGTGGACGGCGCAGAACTGCGGGTAGACGATAGGTTGCTCGAAGCACTTTCTGCCATCCAGGACAGGACCTGCTCACACTGCTCATTTTCTAATAACCGTCTCCCGCGTGGACCCATTAATTGGGCGATGAATGTGGGGACGCCAGAAACGTGCCTCTCTCCTAATCGCGCAGCAGACAGCTGCGACACACCTGGATCAGGAGCTTGGCCTGTGCCCACACCCTCACTTGGCCCTCCGCGTCCTCGGCCACGTCCACGTCCACGTCCTCTAGGCTTACCCCTACCCCTCAGCATGCTGTATTACCAGTGATTAGATTTCCCAGGCAGGAAATAAATTGGCGCAAGACTGCAGGCCAAATATAATTTTTGCCCTTTTTGGAAAACGAAAGGCCCCACTGCCTCTAGTGAATGAATTATCTAAGTTTAATAACTGTGCTGTGTCCCTGCTTATGTGTCACAGAACGTGAGGGTAGCAGAGTTATTAACTGTGGCAGAGCAGGTATTTTTTTTTCCCAATTAAGGAAAGCAAATGGCGAAGCCAGCAGTAAAGCGTAGCTGGGTGCGTATGATTTAGCAATGTTTTTCACGCAGCTCACACGTCTCCACAGGCGTAAGGACGGACACAGGCTGGACAAATAGATTTCTTTTCAGTTTTTTCCCACCAACAGGCAGCACTGCGTATATTCAATGAACCTGAGAAGTTTAATAACTGTGCTGTGTCCCTGCTTATGTGTCACAGAACGTGAGGGTAGCAGAGTTATTATAACTCTTGGAGAGCAGGTATTTTTTTTCCCAATTAAGGAAAGCAAATGGCGAAGCCGGCAGTAAAGCGTAGCTGGCTGCGTATGATTTAGCAATGTTTTTCACGCAGCTCACACGTGTCCACCGCCCTTAGGACGGACACAGGCTGGACAAATAGATTTCTTTTCAGTTTTTTCCCACCAACAGGCAGCACTGCGTATATTCAATGAACCTGAGAAGTTTAATAACTGTGCTGTGTCCCTGCTTATGTGTCACAGAACGTGAGGGTAGCAGAGTTATTATAACTCTTGGAGAGCAGGTATTTTTTTTCCCAATTAAGGAAAGCAAATGGCGAAGCCGGCAGTAAAGCGTAGCTGGCTGCGTATGATTTAGCAATGTTTTTCACGCAGCTCACACGTGTCCACCGCCCTTAGGACGGACACAGGCTGGACAAATAGATTTCTTTTCAGTTTTTTCCCACCAACAGGCAGCACTGCGTATATTCAATGAACCTGAGAAGTTTAATAACTGTGCTGTGTCCCTGCTTATGTGTCACAGAACGTGAGGGTAGCAGAGTTATTATAACTCTTGGAGAGCAGGTATTTTTTTTCCCAATTAAGGAAAGCAAATGGCGAAGCCGGCAGTAAAGCGTAGCTGGCTGCGTATGATTTAGCAATGTTTTTCACGCAGCTCACACGTGTCCACCGCCCTTAGGACGGACACAGGCTGGACAAATAGATTTCTTTTCAGTTTTTTCCCACCAACAGGCAGCACTGCGTATATTCAATGAACCTGAGAAGTTTAATAACTGTGCTGTGTCCCTGCTTATGTGTCACAGAACGTGAGGGTAGCAGAGTTATTATAACTCTTGGAGAGCAGGTATTTTTTTTCCCAATTAAGGAAAGCAAATGGCGAAGCCGGCAGTAAAGCGTAGCTGGCTGCGTATGATTTAGCAATGTTTTTCACGCAGCTCACACGTGTCCACCGCCCTTAGGACGGACACAGGCTGGACAAATAGATTTGTTTTCAGTTTTTTCCCACCAACAGGCAGCACTGCGTATATTCAATGAACCTGAGAAGTTTAATAACTGCGCTGTGTCCCTGCTTATGTGTCACAGAACGTGAGGGTAGCAGAGTTATTAACTGTGGCAGAGCAGGTATTTTTTTTCCCAATTAAGGAAAGCAAATGGCGAACCCAGCAGTAAAGCGTAGCTGGCTGCGTATGATTTAGCAATGTTTTTCACGCAGCTCACACGTCTCCACAGGCGTAAGGACGGACAGAGGCTGGACAAATAGATTTGTTTTCAGTTTTTTCCCACCAACAGGCAGCACTGCGTATATTCAATGAACCTGAGAAGTTTAATAACTGTGCTGTGTCCCTGCTTATGTGTCACAGAACGTGAGGGTAGCAGAGTTATTATAACTCTTGGAGAGCAGGTATTTTTTTTCCCAATTAAGGAAAGCAAATGGCGAAACCGGCAGTAAAGCGTAGCTGGCTGCGTATGATTTAGCAATGTTTTTCACGCAGCTCACACGTGTCCACCGCCCTTAGGACGGACACAGGCTGGACAAATAGATTTCTTTTCAGTTTTTTCCCACCAACAGGCAGCACTGCGTATATTCAATGAACCTGAGAAGTTTAATAACTGTGCTGTGTCCCTGCTTATGTGTCACAGAACGTGAGGGTAGCAGAGTTATTATAACTCTTGGAGAGCAGGTATTTTTTTTCCCAATTAAGGAAAGCAAATGGCGAAGCCGGCAGTAAAGCGTAGCTGGCTGCGTATGATTTAGCAATGTTTTTCACGCAGCTCACACGTGTCCACCGCCCTTAGGACGGACACAGGCTGGACAAATAGATTTCTTTTCAGTTTTTTCCCACCAACAGGCAGCACTGCGTATATTCAATGAACCTGAGAAGTTTAATAACTGTGCTGTGTCCCTGCTTATGTGTCACAGAACGTGAGGGTAGCAGAGTTATTATAACTCTTGGAGAGCAGGTATTTTTTTTCCCAATTAAGGAAAGCAAATGGCGAAGCCGGCAGTAAAGCGTAGCGGGCTGCGTATGATTTAGCAATGTTTTTCACGCAGCTCACACGTGTCCACCGCCCTATAGGACGGACACAGGCTGGACAAATAGATTTCTTTTCAGTTTTTTCCCACCAACAGGCAGCACTGCGTATATTCAATGAACCTGAGAAGTTTAATAACTGTGCTGTGTCCCTGCTTATGTGTCACAGAACGTGAGGGTAGCAGAGTTATTATAACTCTTGGAGAGCAGGTATTTTTTTTCCCAATTAAGGAAAGCAAATGGCGAAGCCGGCAGTAAAGCGTAGCTGGCTGCGTATGATTTAGCAATGTTTTTCACGCAGCTCACACGTGTCCACCGCCCTTAGGACGGACACAGGCTGGACAAATAGATTTGTTTTCAGTTTTTTCCCACCAACAGGCAGCACTGCGTATATTCAATGAACCTGAGAAGTTTAATAACTGCGCTGTGTCCCTGCTTATGTGTCACAGAACGTGAGGGTAGCAGAGTTATTAACTGTGGCAGAGCAGGTATTTTTTTTCCCAATTAAGGAAAGCAAATGGCGAACCCAGCAGTAAAGCGTAGCTGGCTGCGTATGATTTAGCAATGTTTTTCACGCAGCTCACACGTCTCCACAGGCGTAAGGACGGACAGAGGCTGGACAAATAGATTTGTTTTCAGTTTTTTCCCACCAACAGGCAGCACTGCGTATATTCAATGAACCTGAGAAGTTTAATAACTGTGCTGTGTCCCTGCTTATGTGTCACAGAACGTGAGGGTAGCAGAGTTATTATAACTCTTGGAGAGCAGGTATTTTTTTTCCCAATTAAGGAAAGCAAATGGCGAAGCCGGCAGTAAAGCGTAGCTGGCTGCGTATGATTTAGCAATGTTTTTCACGCAGCTCACACGTGTCCACCGCCCTTAGGACGGACACAGGCTGGACAAATAGATTTGTTTTCAGTTTTTTCCCACCAACAGGCAGCACTGCGTATATTCAATGAACCTGAGAAGTTTAATAACTGCGCTGTGTCCCTGCTTATGTGTCACAGAACGTGAGGGTAGCAGAGTTATTAACTGTGGCAGAGCAGGTATTTTTTTTCCCAATTAAGGAAAGCAAATGGCGAACCCAGCAGTAAAGCGTAGCTGGCTGCGTATGATTTAGCAATGTTTTTCACGCAGCTCACACGTCTCCACAGGCGTAAGGACGGACAGAGGCTGGACAAATAGATTTGTTTTCAGTTTTTTCCCACCAACAGGCAGCACTGCGTATATTCAATGAACCTGAGAAGTTTAATAACTGTGCTGTGTCCCTGCTTATGTGTCACAGAACGTGAGGGTAGCAGAGTTATTATAACTCTTGGAGAGCAGGTATTTTTTTTCCCAATTAAGGAAAGCAAATGGCGAAGCCGGCAGTAAAGCGTAGCTGGCTGCGTATGATTTAGCAATGTTTTTCACGCAGCTCACACGTGTCCACCGCCCTTAGGACGGACACAGGCTGGACAAATAGATTTCTTTTCAGTTTTTTCCCACCAACAGGCAGCACTGCGTATATTCAATGAACCTGAGAAGTTTAATAACTGCGCTGTGTCCCTGCTTATGTGTCACAGAACGTGAGGGTAGCAGAGTTATTAACTGTGGCAGAGCAGGTATTTTTTTTCCCAATTAAGGAAAGCAAATGGCGAACCCAGCAGTAAAGCGTAGCTGGCTGCGTATGATTTAGCAATGTTTTTCACGCAGCTCACACGTCTACACAGGCGTAAGGACGGACACAGGCTGGACAAATAGATTTGTTTTCAGTTTTTTCCCACCAACAGGCAGCACTGCGTATATTCAATGAACCTGAGAAGTTTAATAACTGCGCTGTGTCCCTGCTTATGTGTCACAGAACGTGAGGGTAGCAGAGTTATTAACTGTGGCAGAGCAGGTATTTTTTTTCCCGATTAAGGAAAGCAAATGGCGAAGCCAGCAGTAAAGCGTAGCTGGGTGCGTATGATTTAGCAATGTTTTTCACGCAGCTCACACGTCTCCACCGCCCGTAAGGACGGACACAGGCTGGACAAATAGATTTCTTTTCAGTTTTTTCCCACCAACAGGCAGCACTGCGTATATTCTATGAATAATAACTGTGTTGTGGCCCTGCCTATACAATTCTTTCCCTGCAGTATCAATGGAGGGTGGAATGCTCTGCAGAGGCGATTTTGAGAAGCCCAAAAAAAATGCAGCACAGCCAACAGCAGCCTGGACAGTACTGCACACGGATAAATATGGCCCTAGAAAGGACCGTTGAGGTTCTTGAAGGCTACACTCACTCCTAACACTCTCCCTGCCTATGCAGCACTTCTGTCCCTAATGCCAGGTGCAACGGTCTGCAGAGGCGATTTTGAGAAAAAAAAAAAAATCCCACTGCTAACAGCAGCCAACACACAGCTATCAGTGGCCCTAATAAGGACCTTTGGGGGGTCTTGAAGCCTACACTAACTACCAATTCTTTCCCTACAGCAGCTCCGGTATAAACAGCACTGTCCCTCATCTAACTCACACCGCATCTGAGGCGAGCCGCGGGAGGGGCCGACTTTTATATTAGGCGAACACCTGATCTCGCCAGCCACTCACAGCAGGGGGGTGGTATAGGGCTTAAACGTTGCAGGGGGAAGTTGTAATGCCTTCCCTGTCTTTCAATTGGCCAGAAAAGCGCGCTAACGTCTCAGGGAAGGAAGTGAAAGTAACCAGAACACCGCATGGTGTTCGTCACGAATAACGAACATCCCGAACACCCTAATATTCGCACGAATATCAAGCTCGGACGAACGCGTTCGCTCATCTCTAATTATGACATCATAATAGAATTTTGCATTATGACATCATAATGAAGTTTTACATTATGACATCATAATGGAATTTTACATTATGACATCATAATGGAATTTTGCATTATGACATCATAATGGAATTTTGCATTATGACATCATATTGGAATGTTACATTATGACATCATAATAGAATTTTACATTATGACATCATAATGGAGTTTTACATTATGACATCATAATGGAATTTTGCATTATGACATCATAATGGAATGTTACATGATGACATCATAATGGAATTTGCATTATGACATCATAATGGAATGTTACATTATGACATCATAATGGAATGTTACATTATGACATCATAATGGAATTTTGCATTATTACATCATAATGGAATTTTACATTATGACATCATAATGGAATGTTACATTATGACATCATAATGGAATTTTGCAGTGTGACATCTTAATGAAGTTTTACATTATGACATCATAATGGAATTTTACATTATGACATCATAATGGAATTTTGCATTATGACATCATAATGGAATTTTGCATTATGACATCATAATGGAATGTTACATGATGACATCATAATGGAATTTGCATTATGACATCATAATGGAATGTTACATTATGACATCATAATGGAATGTTACATTATGACATCATAATGGAATTTTGCATTATGACATCATAATTGAATGTTACATTATGACATCATAATAGAATTTTGCATTATGACATCATAATGGAATTTTACATTATGACATCATAATGGAATTTTGCATTATGACAACATAATGGAATGTTACATTATGACATCATAATGGAATTTTGCATTATGACATCATAATGGAATGTTACATTATGACATAATAATGGAATGTTACATTATGACATCATAATGGAATTTTGCATTATGACATCATAATGGAATTTTACATTATGACATCATAATGGAATTTTGCTTTATATCATCATAATTGAATGTACATTATGACATCATAATGAAGTTTTACATTATGACATCATAATGGAATTTTACATTATTACATCATAATGGAATTTTGCATTATGACATCATAATGGAATTTTGCATTATGACATCATATTGGAATGTTACATTATGACATCATAATAGAATTTTACAGTATGACATCATAATGGAATTTTGCATTATGACATCATAATGGAATTTTGCATTATGACATCATAATGGAATGTTGCATTATGACATCATAATGGAATTTTGCATTATGACATCATTATGGAATTTTGCATTATGACATCATAATTGAATGTTACATTATGACATCATAATGGAATTTTGCATTATGACATCATAATTGAATGTACATTATGACATCATAATGGAATTTTGCATTATGACATCATAATGGAATTTTGCATTATGACATCATAATGGAATTTTCCATTATGACATCATAATGGAATGTTACATTATGACATCATAATAGAATTTTACATTATGACATCATAATGGAGTTTTACATTATGACATCATAATGGAATTTTGCATTATGACATCATAATGGAATGTTACATTATGACATCATAAGAGAATTTTGCATTATGACATCATAATGAAGTTTTACATTATGACATCATAATGGAATTTTACATTATGACATCATAATGGAATTTTGCATTATGACATCATAATGGAATTTTGCATTATGACATCATATTGGAATGTTACATTATGACATCATAATAGAATTTTACATTATGACATCATAATGGAGTTTTACATTATGACATCATAATGGAATTTTGCATTATGACATCATAATGGAATGTTACATTATGACATCATAATGGAATTTTGCATTATGACATCATAATGGAGTTTTACATTATGACATCATAATGGAATTTTACATTATGACATCAAAATGGAATTTTGCATTATGACATCATAATGGAATTTTACATTATGAGATCATAATGGAATTTTGCATTATGACAACATAATGGAATGTTACATTATGACATCATAATGGAATTTGCATTATGACATCATAATGGAATGTTACATTATGACATCATAATGGAATGTTACATTATGACATCATAATGGAATGTTACATTATGACATCATAATGGAATTTTGCAGTGTGACATCTTAATGAAGTTTTACATTATGACATCATAATGGAATTTTACATTATGACATCATTATAGGAATTTTGCATTATGACAACATAATGGAATGTTACATTATGACATCATAATGGAATTTTGCATTATGACATTATAATGGAATGTTACATTATGACATAATAATAGAATGTTACATTATGACATCATAATGGAATTTTGCATTATGACATCATAATGGAATTTTACATTATGACATCATAATGGAATTTTACATTATGACATCATAATAGAGTTTTACATTATGACATCATAATGGAATTTTGCATTATGACATCATAATGGAGTTTTACATTATGACATCATAATGGAATTTTACATTATGACATCATAATGGAGTTTTACATTATGACCTCATAATGGAGTTTTACATTATGACATCATAATGGAGTTTTACATTATGACATCATAATGGAATGTTACATTATGACAACATAATAGAATGTTACATTATGACATCATATTGGAATTTTATATTACATCATAATGAAATGTTACATTATGACATCATAATGGAATGTTACATTATGACATCATAATGTAATTTTGCATTATGACATCATAATGGAATTTTACATTATGACATAATAGAATTTTACATTATGACATCATAATGGAAATTTGCATTATGACATCATAATGGAATTTTACATTGTGACATCATAATGGAATTTTACATTATGACATCATAATGGAATGTTACATTATGACATCATAATGGAATGTTGCATTATGACATCATAATGGAATGTTGCATTATGACATCATAATGGAACTTTGCATTATGACATCATAATGGAATGTTGCATTATGACATCATAATGGAATTTTGCATTATGACATCATAATGGAATTTTGCATTATGACATCATATTGGAATGTTACATTATGACATCATAATAGAATTTTACAGTATGACATCATAATGGAGTTATATAATATGACATCATAATGGAATTTTGCATTATGACATCATAATGGAATGTTACATTATGACATCATAATGGAATTTTGCATTATGACATCATAATGGAGTTTTACATTATGACATCCTAATGGAATTTTACATTATGACATCAAAATGGAATTTTGCATTATGACATCATAATGGAATTTTACATTATGACATCATAATGGAATTTTGCATTATGACAACATAATGGAATGTTACATTATGACATCATAATGGAATTTTGCATTATGACATCATAATGGAATGTTACATTATGACATTATAATGGAATGTTACATTATGACATCATAATGGAATTTTGCATTATTACATCATAATGGAATTTTACATTATGACATCATAATGGAATGTTACATTATGACATCATAATGGAATTTTGCATTATGACATCATAATGAAGTTTTACATTATGACATCATAATGGAATTTTACATTATGACATCATAATGGAATTTTGCATTATGACATCATAATGGAATTTTGCATTATGACATCATATTGGAATGTTACATTATGACATCATAATAGAATTTTACATTATGACATCATAATGGAGTTTTACATTATGACATCATAATGGAGTTTTACATTATGACATCATAATGGAATTTTACATTATGACATCATAATGGAGTTTTACATTATGACATCATAATGGAATTTTACATTATGACATCATAATGGAATTTTGCATTATGACATCATAATGGAATTTTACATTATGACGTCATAATGGAATGTTACATTATGACATCATAATGGAATTTTGCATTATTACATCATAATGGAATTTTACATTATGACATCATAATGGAATGTTACATTATGACATCATAATGGAATTTTGCATTGTGACATCATAATGAAGTTTTACATTATGACATCATAATGGAATTTTACATTATGACATCATAATGGAATTTTGCATTATGACATCATAATGGAATTTTGCATTCTGACATCATATTGGAATGTTACATTATGGCATCATAATAGAATTTTACATTATGACATCATAATGGAGTTTTACATTATGACATCATAATGGAATTTTGCATTATGACATCATAATGGAATATTACATTATGACATCATAATGGAATTTTGCATTATGACATCATAATGGAGTTTTACATTATGACATCATAATGGAATTTTACATTATGACATCATAATGGAATTTTGCATTATGACATCATAATGGAATTTTACATTATGACATCATAATGGAATTTTGCATTATGACAACATAATGGAATGTTACATTATGACATCATAATGGAATTTTGCATTATGACATCATAATGGAATGTTACATTATGACATAATAATGGAATGTTACATTATGACCTCATAATGGAATTTTGCATTATGACATCATAATGGAATTTTACATTATGACATCATGGAATTTTACATTATGACATCATAATAGAGTTTTACATTATGACATCATAATGGAATTTTGCATTATGACATCATAATGGAGTTTTACATTATGACATCATAATGGAATTTTGCATTATGACATCATAATGGAATTTTAACATTATGACATCATAATGGAATTTTACATTATGACATCATAATGGAGTTTTGCATTATGACATCATAATGGAATTTTACATTATGACATCATAATGGAATGTTACATTATGACCTCATAATGGAGTTTTACATTATGACATCATAATGGAGTATTACATTATGACATCATAATGGAATGTTACATTATGACAACATAATAGAATGTTACATTATGACATCATATTGGAATTTTATATTACATCATAATGAAATGTTACATTATGACATCATAATGGAATGTTACATTATGACATCATAATGTAATTTTGCATTATGACATCATAATGGAATTTTACATTATGACATAATGGAATTTTACATTATGACATAATGGAATTTTACATTATGACATCATAATGGAAATTTGCATTATGACATCATAATGGAATTTTACATTATGACATAATGGAATTTTGCATTATGACATCATAATGGAATTTTACATTGTGACATCATAATGGAATTTTACATTATGACATCATAATGGAATGTTACATTATGACATCATAATGGAATGTTGCATTATGACATCATAATGGAATGTTGCATTATGACATCATAATGGAATTTTGCATTATGACATCATAATGGAATGTTGCATTATGACATCATAATGGAATTTAGCATTATGACATCATAATGGAATTTTGCATTATGACATCATATTGGAATGTTACATTATGACATCATAATAGAATTTTACAGTATGACATCATAATGGAGTTATATAATATGACATCATAATGGAATTTTGCATTATGACATCATAATGGAATGTTACATTATGACATCATAATGGAATTTTGCATTATGACATCATAATGGAGTTTTACATTATGACATCATAATGGAATTTTACATTATGACATCAAAATGGAATTTTGCATTATGACATCATAATGGAATTTTACATTATGACATCATAATGGAATTTTGCATTATGACATAATGGAATGTTACATTATGACATCATAATGGAATTTTGCATTATGACATCATAATGGAATTTTACATTATGACATCATAATGGAATGTTACATTATGACATCATAATGGAATTTTGCATTATGACATCATAATGAAGTTTTACATTATGACATCATAATGGAATTTTACATTATGACATCATAATGGAATTTTGCATTATGACATCATAATGGAATTTTGCATTATGACATCATATTGGAATGTTACATTATGACTTCATAATAGAATTTTACATTATGACATCATAATGGAGTTTTACATTATGACATCATAATGGAGTTTTACATTATGACATCATAATGGAATTTTGCACTATGACATCATAATGGAATTTTACATTATGACATCATAATGGAGTTTTACATTATGACATCATAATGGAGTTTTACATTATGACATCATAATGGAATTTTGCACTATGACATCATAATGGAATTTTACATTATGACATCATAGTGGAATTTTGCATTATGACAACATAATGGAATGTTACATTATGACATCATAATGGAATTTTGCATTATGACATCAAAATGGAATGTAACATTATGATATCATAATGGAATGTTACATTATGACATCATAATGGAATTTTGCATTATGACATCATAATGGAATTTTACGTTATGACATCATAATGGAATTTTACATTATGACATCATAATACAGTTTTACATTATGACATCATAATGGAATTTTGCATTATGACATCATAATGGAGTTTTACATTATGACATCATAATGGAATTTTACATTATGACATCATAATGGAGTTTTGCATTATGACATCATAATGGAATTTTACATTACGACATCATAATGGAATGTTACATTATGACATCATAATGGAATGTTACATTATGACATCATAATGTAATTTTGCATTATGACATCATAATGTAGTTTTGCATTATGACATCATAATGGAATTTTGCATTATGACATCATAATGGAATGTTACATTATGACATCATAATAGAATTTTGCATTATGACATCATAATGAAGTTTTACATTATGACATCATAATGGAATTTTACATTATGACATCATAATGGATATTTGCATTATGACATCATAATGGAATTTTGCATTATGACATCATATTGGAATGTTACATTATGACATCATAATAGAATTTTACAGTATGACATCATAATGGAGTTATACATTATGACATCATAATGGAATTTTGCATTATGACATCATAATGGAATGTTACATTATGACATCATAATGGAATTTTGCATTATGACATCATAATGGAGTTTTTCATTATGACATCATAATGGAATTTTTTTTACATTATGACATCATAATGGAATTTTACATTATGACATCATAATAGAATTTTACATTATGACATCATAATGGAGTTTTGCATTATGACATCATAATGGAATTTTACATTATGACATCATAATGGAGTTTTACATTATGACATCATAATGGAGTTTTACATTATGACATCATAATGGAATGTTACATTATGACATCATAATGGAATGTTACATTATGACATCATAATGGAATTTTGCATTATGACATCATAATGGAATGTTGCATTATGATATCATAATGGAATATTGCATTATGTCATCATAATGGAATTTTGCATTATGACATCATAATTGAATGTTACATTATGACATCATAATTGAATGTTACATTATGACATCATAATGGAATTTTGCATTATGACATCATAATGGAATGTTACATTATGACATCATAATGGAATTTTGCATTATGACATCATAATGGAATGTTACATTATGACATCATAATAGAATGTTGCATTATGACATCATAATGGAATGTTGCATTATGACATCATAATGGAATTTTGCATTATGACATCATAATGGAATGTTGCATTATGACATCATAATGGAATTTTGCATTATGACATCATTATGGAATTTTGCATTATGACATCATAATTGAATGTTACATTATGACATCATAATGGAATTTTGCATTATGACATCATAATTGAATGTACATTATGACATCATAATGGAATTTTGCATTATGACATCATAATGGAATTTTCCATTATGACATCATAATGGAATGTTACATTATGACATCATAATAGAATTTTACATTATGACATCATAATGGAGTTTTACATTATGACATCATAACGGAATTTTGCATTATGACATCATAATGGAATGTTACATTATGACATCATAATAGAATTTTGCATTATGACATCATAATGAAGTTTTACATTATGACATCATAATGGAATTTTACATTATGACATCATAATGGAATTTTGCATTATGACATCATAATGGAATTTTGCATTATGACATCATATTGGAATGTTACATTATGACATCATAATAGAATTTTACATTATGACATCATAATGGAGTTATACATTATGACATCATAATGGAATTTTGCATTATGACATCATAATGGAATGTTACATTATGACATCATAATGGAATTTTGCATTATGACATCATAATGAAGTTTTACATTATGACATCATAATGGAATTTTACATTATGACATCATAATGGAATTTTGCATTATGACATCATAATGGAATTTTGCATTATGACATCATAATGGAATTTTGCATTATGACATCATATTGGAATGTTACATTATGACTTCATAATAGAATTTTACATTATGACATCATAATGGAGTTTTACATTATGACATCATAATGGAGTTTTACATTATGACATCATAATGGAATTTTGCACTATGACATCATAATGGAATTTTACATTATGACATCATAGTGGAATTTTGCATTATGACAACATAATGGAATGTTACATTATGACATCATAATGGAATTTTGCATTATGACATCAAAATGGAATGTAACATTATGATATCATAATGGAATGTTACATTATGACATCATAATGGAATTTTGCATTATGACATCATAATGGAATTTTACGTTATGACATCATAATGGAATTTTACATTATGACATCATAATACAGTTTTACATTATGACATCATAATGGAATTTTGCATTATGACATCATAATGGAGTTTTACATTATGACATCATAATGGAATTTTACATTATGACATCATAATGGAGTTTTGCATTATGACATCATAATGGAATTTTACATTACGACATCATAATGGAATGTTACATTATGACATCATAATGGAATGTTACATTATGACATCATAATGTAATTTTGCATTATGACATCATAATGTAGTTTTGCATTATGACATCATAATGGAATTTTGCATTATGACATCATAATGGAATGTTACATTATGACATCATAATAGAATTTTGCATTATGACATCATAATGAAGTTTTACATTATGACATCATAATGGAATTTTACATTATGACATCATAATGGATATTTGCATTATGACATCATAATGGAATTTTGCATTATGACATCATATTGGAATGTTACATTATGACATCATAATAGAATTTTACAGTATGACATCATAATGGAGTTATACATTATGACATCATAATGGAATTTTGCATTATGACATCATAATGGAATGTTACATTATGACATCATAATGGAATTTTGCATTATGACATCATAATGGAGTTTTTCATTATGACATCATAATGGAATTTTTTTACATTATGACATCATAATGGAATTTTACATTATGACATCATAATAGAATTTTACATTATGACATCATAATGGAGTTTTGCATTATGACATCATAATGGAATTTTACAATATGACATCATAATGGAGTTTTACATTATGACATCATAATGGAGTTTTACATTATGACATCATAATGGAATGTTACATTATGACATCATAATGGAATGTTACATTATGACATCATAATGGAATTTTGCATTATGACATCATAATGGAATGTTGCATTATGATATCATAATGGAATATTGCATTATGTCATCATAATGGAATTTTGCATTATGACATCATAATTGAATGTTACATTATGACATCATAATTGAATGTTACATTATGACATCATAATGGAATTTTGCATTATGACATCATAATGGAATGTTACATTATGACATCATAATGGAATTTTGAATTATGACATCATAATGGAATGTTACATTATGACATCATAATAGAATGTTGCATTATGACATCATAATGGAATGTTGCATTATGACATCATAATGGAATTTTGCATTATGACATCATAATGGAATGTTGCATTATGACATCATAATGGAATTTTGCATTATGACATCATTATGGAATTTTGCATTATGACATCATAATTGAATGTTACATTATGACATCATAATGGAATTTTGCATTATGACATCATAATTGAATGTACATTATGACATCATAATGGAATTTTGCATTATGACATCATAATGGAATTTTCCATTATGACATCATAATGGAATGTTACATTATGACATCATAATAGAATTTTACATTATGACATCATAATGGAGTTTTACATTATGACATCATAACGGAATTTTGCATTATGACATCATAATGGAATGTTACATTATGACATCATAATAGAATTTTGCATTATGACATCATAATGAAGTTTTACATTATGACATCATAATGGAATTTTACATTATGACATCATAATGGAATTTTGCATTATGACATCATAATGGAATTTTGCATTATGACATCATATTGGAATGTTACATTATGACATCATAATAGAATTTTACATTATGACATCATAATGGAGTTATACATTATGACATCATAATGGAATTTTGCATTATGACATCATAATGGAATTTTACATTGTGACATCATAATGGAATTTTACATTATGACATCATAATGGAATGTTACATTATGACATCATAATGGAATTTTGCATTATGACATCATAATGAAGTTTTACATTATGACATCATAATGGAATTTTACATTATGACATCATAATGGAATTTTGCATTATGACATCATAATGGAATTTTGCATTATGACATCATATTGGAATGTTACATTATGACTTCATAATAGAATTTTACATTATGACATCATAATGGAGTTTTACATTATGACATCATAATGGAGTTTTACATTATGACATCATAATGGAATTTTGCACTATGACATCATAATGGAATTTTACATTATGACATCATAGTGGAATTTTGCATTATGACAACATAATGGAATGTTACATTATGACATCATAATGGAATTTTGCATTATGACATCAAAATGGAATGTAACATTATGATATCATAATGGAATGTTACATTATGACATCATAATGGAATTTTGCATTATGACATCATAATGGAATTTTACGTTATGACATCATAATGGAATTTTACATTATGACATCATAATACAGTTTTACATTATGACATCATAATGGAATTTTGCATTATGACATCATAATGGAGTTTTACATTATGACATCATAATGGAATTTTACATTATGACATCATAATGGAGTTTTGCATTATGACATCATAATGGAATTTTACATTACGACATCATAATGGAATGTTACATTATGACATCATAATGGAATGTTACATTATGACATCATAATGTAATTTTGCATTATGACATCATAATGTAGTTTTGCATTATGACATCATAATGGAATTTTGCATTATGACATCATAATGGAATGTTACATTATGACATCATAATAGAATTTTGCATTATGACATCATAATGAAGTTTTACATTATGACATCATAATGGAATTTTACATTATGACATCATAATGGATATTTGCATTATGACATCATAATGGAATTTTGCATTATGACATCATATTGGAATGTTACATTATGACATCATAATAGAATTTTACAGTATGACATCATAATGGAGTTATACATTATGACATCATAATGGAATTTTGCATTATGACATCATAATGGAATGTTACATTATGACATCATAATGGAATTTTGCATTATGACATCATAATGGAGTTTTTCATTATGACATCATAATGGAATTTTTTTACATTATGACATCATAATGGAATTTTACATTATGACATCATAATAGAATTTTACATTATGACATCATAATGGAGTTTTGCATTATGACATCATAATGGAATTTTACAATATGACATCATAATGGAGTTTTACATTATGACATCATAATGGAGTTTTACATTATGACATCATAATGGAATGTTACATTATGACATCATAATGGAATGTTACATTATGACATCATAATGGAATTTTGCATTATGACATCATAATGGAATGTTGCATTATGATATCATAATGGAATATTGCATTATGTCATCATAATGGAATTTTGCATTATGACATCATAATTGAATGTTACATTATGACATCATAATTGAATGTTACATTATGACATCATAATGGAATTTTGCATTATGACATCATAATGGAATGTTACATTATGACATCATAATGGAATTTTGAATTATGACATCATAATGGAATGTTACATTATGACATCATAATAGAATGTTGCATTATGACATCATAATGGAATGTTGCATTATGACATCATAATGGAATTTTGCATTATGACATCATAATGGAATGTTGCATTATGACATCATAATGGAATTTTGCATTATGACATCATTATGGAATTTTGCATTATGACATCATAATTGAATGTTACATTATGACATCATAATGGAATTTTGCATTATGACATCATAATTGAATGTACATTATGACATCATAATGGAATTTTGCATTATGACATCATAATGGAATTTTCCATTATGACATCATAATGGAATGTTACATTATGACATCATAATAGAATTTTACATTATGACATCATAATGGAGTTTTACATTATGACATCATAACGGAATTTTGCATTATGACATCATAATGGAATGTTACATTATGACATCATAATAGAATTTTGCATTATGACATCATAATGAAGTTTTACATTATGACATCATAATGGAATTTTACATTATGACATCATAATGGAATTTTGCATTATGACATCATAATGGAATTTTGCATTATGACATCATATTGGAATGTTACATTATGACATCATAATAGAATTTTACATTATGACATCATAATGGAGTTATACATTATGACATCATAATGGAATTTTGCATTATGACATCATAATGGAATTTTACATTGTGACATCATAATGGAATTTTACATTATGACATCATAATGGAATGTTACATTATGACATCATAATGGAATTTTGCATTATGACATCATAATGAAGTTTTACATTATGACATCATAATGGAATTTTACATTATGACATCATAATGGAATTTTGCATTATGACATCATAATGGAATTTTGCATTATGACATCATATTGGAATGTTACATTATGACTTCATAATAGAATTTTACATTATGACATCATAATGGAGTTTTACATTATGACATCATAATGGAGTTTTACATTATGACATCATAATGGAATTTTGCACTATGACATCATAATGGAATTTTACATTATGACATCATAGTGGAATTTTGCATTATGACAACATAATGGAATGTTACATTATGACATCATAATGGAATTTTGCATTATGACATCAAAATGGAATGTAACATTATGATATCATAATGGAATGTTACATTATGACATCATAATGGAATTTTGCATTATGACATCATAATGGAATTTTACGTTATGACATCATAATGGAATTTTACATTATGACATCATAATACAGTTTTACATTATGACATCATAATGGAATTTTGCATTATGACATCATAATGGAGTTTTACATTATGACATCATAATGGAATTTTACATTATGACATCATAATGGAGTTTTGCATTATGACATCATAATGGAATTTTACATTACGACATCATAATGGAATGTTACATTATGACATCATAATGGAATGTTACATTATGACATCATAATGTAATTTTGCATTATGACATCATAATGTAGTTTTGCATTATGACATCATAATGGAATTTTGCATTATGACATCATAATGGAATGTTACATTATGACATCATAATAGAATTTTGCATTATGACATCATTATGAAGTTTTACATTATGACATCATAATGGAATTTTACATTATGACATCATAATGGATATTTGCATTATGACATCATAATGGAATTTTGCATTATGACATCATATTGGAATGTTACATTATGACATCATAATAGAATTTTACAGTATGACATCATAATGGAGTTATACATTATGACATCATAATGGAATTTTGCATTATGACATCATAATGGAATGTTACATTATGACATCATAATGGAATTTTGCATTATGACATCATAATGGAGTTTTTCATTATGACATCATAATGGAATTTTTTTTACATTATGACATCATAATGGAATTTTACATTATGACATCATAATAGAATTTTACATTATGACATCATAATGGAGTTTTGCATTATGACATCATAATGGAATTTTACAATATGACATCATAATGGAGTTTTACATTATGACATCATAATGGAGTTTTACATTATGACATCATAATGGAATGTTACATTATGACATCATAATGGAATGTTACATTATGACATCATAATGGAATTTTGCATTATGACATCATAATGGAATGTTGCATTATGATATCATAATGGAATATTGCATTATGTCATCATAATGGAATTTTGCATTATGACATCATAATTGAATGTTACATTATGACATCATAATTGAATGTTACATTATGACATCATAATGGAATTTTGCATTATGACATCATAATGGAATGTTACATTATGACATCATAATGGAATTTTGCATTATGACATCATAATGGAATGTTACATTATGACATCATAATAGAATGTTGCATTATGACATCATAATGGAATGTTGCATTATGACATCATAATGGAATTTTGCATTATGACATCATAATGGAATGTTGCATTATGACATCATAATGGAATTTTGCATTATGACATCATTATGGAATTTTGCATTATGACATCATAATTGAATGTTACATTATGACATCATAATGGAATTTTGCATTATGACATCATAATTGAATGTACATTATGACATCATAATGGAATTTTGCATTATGACATCATAATGGAATTTTCCATTATGACATCATAATGGAATGTTACATTATGACATCATAATAGAATTTTACATTATGACATCATAATGGAGTTTTACATTATGACATCATAACGGAATTTTGCATTATGACATCATAATGGAATGTTACATTATGACATCATAATAGAATTTTGCATTATGACATCATAATGAAGTTTTACATTATGACATCATAATGGAATTTTACATTATGACATCATAATGGAATTTTGCATTATGACATCATAATGGAATTTTGCATTATGACATCATATTGGAATGTTACATTATGACATCATAATAGAATTTTACATTATGACATCATAATGGAGTTATACATTATGACATCATAATGGAATTTTGCATTATGACATCATAATGGAATTTTACATTGTGACATCATAATGGAATTTTACATTATGACATCATAATGGAATGTTACATTATGACATCATAATGGAATGTTGCATTATGACATCATAATGGAATGTTGCATTATGACATCATAATGGAATTTTGCATTATGACATCATAATGGAATGTTGCATTATGACATCATAATGGAATTTTGCATTATGACATCATAATGGAATTTTGCATTATGACATCATATTGGAATGTTACATTATGACATCATAATAGAATTTTACAGTATGACATCATAATGGAGTTATATAATATGACATCATCATGGAATTTTGCATTATGACATCATAATGGAATGTTACATTATGACATCATAATGGAATTTTGCATTATGACATCATAATGGAGTTTTACATTATGACATCATAATGGAATTTTACATTATGACATCAAAATGGAATTTTGCATTATGACATCATAATGGAATTTTACATTATGACATCAAAATGGAATTTTGCATTATGACATCATAATGGAATTTTACATTATGACATCATAATGGAATTTTGCATTATGACATAATGGAATGTTACATTATGACATCATAATGGAATTTTGCATTATGACATCATAATGGAATTTTACTTTATGACATCATAATGGAATGCTACATTATGACATCATAATGGAATTTTGCATTATGACATCATAATGAAGTTTTACATTATGACATCATAATGGAATTTTACATTATGACATCATAATGGAATTTTGCATTATGACATCATAATGGAATTTTGCATTATGACATCATAATGGAATATTACATTATGACATCATAATGGAATTTTGCATTATGACATCATAATGGAGTTTTACATTATGACATCATAATGGAATTTTACATTATGACATCATAATTGAATTTTGCATTATGACATCATAATGGAATTTTACATTATGACATCATAATGGAATTTTGCATTATGACAACATAATGGAATGTTACATTATGACATCATAATGGAATTTTGCATTATGACATCATAATGGAATGTAACATTATGATATCATAATGGAATGTTACATTATGACATCATAATGGAATTTTGCATTATGACATCATAATGGAATTTTACGTTATGACATCATAATGGAATTTTACATTATGACATCATAATACAGTTTTACATTATGACATCATAATGGAATTTTGCATTATGACATCATAATGGAGTTTTACATTATGATATCATAATGGAATTTTACATTATGACATCATAATGGAGTTTTGCATTATGACATCATAATGGAATTTTAGATTACGACATCATAATGGAATGTTACATTATGACATCATAATGGAATGTTACATTATGACATCATAATGTAATTTTGCATTATGACATCATAATGTAGTTTTGCATTATGACATCATAATGGAATTTTGCATTATGACATCATAATGGAATGTTACATTATGACATCATAATAGAATTTTGCATTATGACATCATAATGAAGTTTTACATTATGACATTATAATGGAATTTTACATTATGACATCATAATGGATATTTGCATTATGACATCATAATGGAATTTTGCATTATGACATCATATTGGAATGGTACATTATGACATCATAATAGAATTTTACAGTATGACATCATAATGGAGTTATACATTATGACATCATAATGGAATTTTGCATTATGACATCATAATGGAATGTTACATTATGACATCATAATGGAATTTTGCATTATGACATCATAATGGAGTTTTTCATTATGACATCATAATGGAATTTTTTTTACATTATGACATCATAATGGAATTTTACATTATGACATCATAATAGAATTTTACATTATGACATCATAATGGAGTTTTGCATTATGACATCATAATGGAATTTTACATTATGACATCATAATGGAGTTTTACATTATGACATCATAATGGAGTTTTACATTATGACATCATAATGGAATGTTACATTATGACATCATAATGGAATGTTATATTATGACATCATAATGGAATTTTGCATTATGACATCATAATGGAATGTTGCATTATGATATCATAATGGAATATTGCATTATGTAGTCATAATGGAATTTTGCATTATGACATCATAATTGAATGTTACATTATGACATCATAATTGAATGTTACATTATGACATCATAATGGAATTTTGCATTATGACATCATAATGGAATGTTACATTATGACATCATAATGGAATTTTGCATTATGACATCATAATGGAATGCTACATTATGACATCATAATAGAATGTTGCATTATGACATCATAATGGAATGTTGCATTATGACATCATAATGGAATTTTGCATTATGACATCATAATGGAATGTTGCATTATGACATCATAATGGAATTTTGCATTATGACATCATTATGGAATTTTGCATTATGACATCATAATTGAATGTTACATTATGACATCATAATGGAATTTTGCATTATGACATCATAATTGAATGTACATTATGACATCATAATGGAATTTTGCATTATGACATCATAATGGAATTTTCCATTATGACATCATAATGGAATGTTACATTATGACATCATAATAGAATTTTACATTATGACATCATAATGGAGTTTTACATTATGACATCATAACGGAATTTTGCATTATGACATCATAATGGAATGTTACATTATGACATCATAATAGAATTTTGCATTATGACATCATAATGAAGTTTTACATTATGACATCATAATGGAATTTTACATTATGACATCATAATGGAATTTTGCATTGTGACATCATAATGGAATTTTGCATTATGACATCATATTGGAATGTTACATTATGACATCATAATAGAATTTTACATTATGACATCATAATGGAGTTTTACATTATGACATCATAATGGAATTTTGCATTATGACATCATAATGGAATGTTACATTATGACATCATAATGGAATTTTGCATTATGACATCATAATGGAGTTTTACATTATGACATCATAATGGAATTTTACATTATGACATTAAAATGGAATTTTGCATTATGACATCATAATGGAATTTTACATTATGACATCATAATGGAATTTTGCATTATGACAACATAATGGAATGTTACATTATGACATCATAATGGAATTTGCATTATGACATCATAATGGAATGTTACATTATGACATCATAATGGAATGTTACATTATGACATCATAATGGAATTTTGCATTATTACATCATAATGGAATTTTACATTATGACATCATAATGGAATGTTACATTATGACATCATAATGGAATTTTGCATTGTGACATCTTAATGAAGTTTTACATTATGACATCATAATGGAATTTTACATTATGACATCATAATGGAATTTTGCATTATGACATCATAATGGAATTTTGCATTATGACATCATATTGGAATGTTACATTATGGCATCATAATAGAATTTTACATTATGACATCATAATGGAGTTTTACATTATGACTTCATAATGGAATTTTGCATTATGACATCATAATGGAATATTAGATTATGACATCATAATGGAATTTTGCATTATGACATCATAATGGAGTTTTACATTATGACATCATAATGGAATTTTGCATTATGACATCATAATGGAATTTTACATTATGACATCATAATGGAATTTTGCATTATGACATCATAATGGAATGTTACATTATGACATAATAATGGAATGTTACATTATGACATCATAATGGAATTTTGCATTATGACATCATAATGGAATGTTACATTATGACATCATAATAGAATTTTGCATTATGACATCATAATGAAGTTTTACATTATGACATCATAATGGAATTTTACATTATGACATCATAATGGATATTTGCATTATGACATCATAATGGAATTTTGCATTATGACATCATATTGGAATGTTACATTATGACATCATAATAGAATTTTACAGTATGACATCATAATGGAGTTATACATTATGACATCATAATGGAATTTTGCATTATGACATCATAATGGAATGTTACATTATGACATCATAATGGAATTTTGCATTATGACATCATAATGGAGTTTTTCATTATGACATCATAATGGAATTTTTTTTACATTATGACATCATGATGGAATTTTACATTATGACATCATAATGGAATTTTGCATTATGACATCATAATGGAGTTTTGCATTATGACATCATAATGGAATTTTACATTATGACATCATAATGGAGTTTTACATTATGACATCATAATGGAGTTTTACATTATGACATCATAATGGAATGTTACATTATGACATCATAATGGAATGTTACATTATGACATCATAATGGAATTTTGCATTATGACATCATAATGGAATGTTGCATTATGATATCATAATGGAATATTGCATTATGTCATCATAATGGAATTTTGCATTATGACATCATAATTGAATGTTACATTATGACATCATAATTGAATGTTACATTATGACATCATAATTGAATGTTACATTATGACATCATAATGGAATTTTGCATTATGACATCATAATGGAATTTTGCATTATGACATCATAATGGAATGTTACATTATGACATCATAATGGAATTTTGCATTATGACATCATAATGGAATGTTACATTATGACATCATAATAGAATGTTGCATTATGACATCATAATGGAATGTTGCATTATGACATCATAATGGAATTTTGCATTATGACATCATAATGGAATGTTGCATTATGACATCATAATGGAATTTTGCATTATGACATCATTATGGAATTTTGCATTATGACATCATAATTGAATGTTACATTATGACATCATAATGGAATTTTGCATTATGACATCATAATTGAATGTACATTATGACATCATAATGGAATTTTGCATTATGACATCATCATGGAATTTTCCATTATGACATCATAATGGAATGTTACATTATGACATCATAATAGAATTTTACATTATGACATCATAATGGAGTTTTACATTATGACATCATAACGGAATTTTGCATTATGACATCATAATGGAATGTTACATTATGACATCATAATAGAATTTTGCATTATGACATCATAATGAAGTTTTACATTATGACATCATAATGGAATTTTACATTATGACATCATAATGGAATTTTGCATTATGACATCATAATGGAATTTTGCATTATGACATCATATTGGAATGTTACATTATGACATCATAATAGAATTTTCCATTATGACATCATAATGGAGTTATACATTATGACATCATAATGGAATTTTGCATTATGACATCATAATGGAATTTTACATTGTGACATCATAATGGAATTTTACATTATGACATCATAATGGAATGTTACATTATGACATCATAATGGAATGTTGCATTATGACATCATAATGGAATGTTGCATTATGACATCATAATGGAATTTTGCATTATGACATCATAATGGAATGTTGCATTATGACATCATAATGGAATTTTGCATTATGACATCATAATGGAATTTTGCATTATGACATCATATTGGAATGTTACATTATGACATCATAATAGAATTTTACAGTATTACATCATAATGGAGTTATATAATATGACATCATAATGGAATTTTGCATTATGACATCATAATGGAATTTTACTTTATGACATCATAATGGAATGTTACATTATGACATCATAATGGAATTTTACATTATGACATCATGATGGAATTTTGCATTATGACATCATAATGGAATGTTACATTATGATGTCATAATGGAATTTTGCATTATGACATCATAATAGAATTTTGCATTATGGCATCATAATGGAATGTTGCATTATAACATCATAATGGAATGTTACATTATGACATCATAATGGAATGCTACATTATGACATCATAATGGAATTTTGCATTATGACATCATAATGAAGTTTTACATTATGACATCATAATGGAATTTTACATTATGACATCATAATGGAATTTTGCATTATGACATCATAATGGAATTTTGCATTATGACATCATAATGGAATGTTACATTATGGCATCATAATGGAATTTTACATTATGACATCATAATGGAATTTTGCATTATGACATCATAATGGAATTTTACATTATGACATCATAATGGAATTTTGCATTATGACATCATAATGGAATGTTACATTATGACATCATAATGGAATGTTACATTATGACATCATAATGGAATGTTGCATTATGACATCATAATGGAATTTTGCATTATGACATCATAATGGAATGTAACATTATGATATCATAATGGAATGTTACATTATGACATCATAATGGAATTTTGCATTATGACATCATAATGGAATTTTACGTTATGACATCATAATGGAATTTTACATTATGACATCATAATACAGTTTTACATTATGACATCATAATGGAATTTTGCATTATGACATCATAATGGAGTTTTACATTATGACATCATAATGGAATTTTACATTATGACATCATAATGGAGTTTTGCATTATGACATCATAATGGAATTTTACATTACGACATCATAATGGAATGTTACATTATGACATCATAATGGAATGTTACATTATGACATCATAATGTAATTTTGCATTATGACATCATAATGTAGTTTTGCATTATGACATCATAATGGAATTTTGCATTATGACATCATAATGGAATGTTACATTATGACATCATAATAGAATTTTGCATTATGACATCATAATGAAGTTTTACATTATGACATCATAATGGAATTTTACATTATGACTTCATAATGGATATTTGCATTATGACATCATAATGGAATTTTGCATTATGACATCATATTGGAATGTTACATTATGACATCATAATAGAATTTTACAGTATGACATCATAATGGAGTTATACATTATGACATCATAATGGAATTTTGCATTATGACATCATAATGGAATGTTACATTATGACATCATAATGGAATTTTGCATTATGACATCATAATGGAGTTTTTCATTATGACATCATAATGGAATTTTTTTTACATTATGACATCATAATGGAATTTTACATTATGACATCATAATAGAATTTTACATTATGACATCATAATGGAGTTTTGCATTATGACATCATAATGGAATTTTACATTATGACATCATAATGGAGTTTTACATTATGACATCATAATGGAGTTTTACATTATGACATCATAATGGAATGTTACATTATGACATCATAATGGAATGTTACATTATGACATCATAATGGAATTTTGCATTATGACATCATAATGGAATGTTGCATTATGATATCATAATGGAATATTGCATTATGTCATCATAATGGAATTTTGCATTATGACATCATAATTGAATGTTACATTATGACATCATAATTGAATGTTACATTATGACATCATAATTGAATGTTACATTATGACATCATAATGTAAATTTGCATTATGACATCATTATGGAATTTTGCATTATGACATCATAATTGAATGTTACATTATGACATCATAATGGAATTTTGCATTATGACATCATAATGGAATTTTCCATTATGACATCATAATGGAATGTTACATTATGACATCATAATAGAATTTTACATTATGACATCATAATGGAGTTTTACATTATGACATCATAACGGAATTTTGCATTATGACATCATAATGGAATGTTACATTATGACATCATAATAGAATTTTGCATTATGACATCATAATGAAGATTTACATTATGACATCATAATGGAATTTTACATTATGACATCATAATGGAATTTTGCATTATGACATCATAATGGAATTTTGCATTATGACATCATATTGGAATGTTACATTATGACATCATAATAGAATTTTACATTATGACATAATAATGGAGTTTTACATTATGACATCATAATGGAATTTTGCATTATGACATCATAATGGAATGTTACATTATGACATCATAATGGAATTTTGCATTATGACATCATAATGGAGTTTTACATTATGACATCATAATGGAATTTTACATTATGACATCAAAATGGAATTTTGCATTATGACATCATAATGGAATTTTACATTATGACATCATAATGGAATTTTGCATTATGACAACATAATGGAATGTTACATTATGACATCATAATGGAATTTGCATTATGACATCATAATGGAATGTTACATTATGACATCATAATGGAATGTTACATTATGACATCATAATGGAATTTTGCATTATTACATCATAATGGAATTTTACATTATGACATCATAATGGAATGTTACATTATGACATCATAATGGAATTTTGCATTGTGACATCTTAATGAAGTTTTACATTATGACATCATAATGGAATTTTACATTATGACATCATAATGGAATTTTGCATTATGACATCATAATGGAATTTTGCATTATGACATCATATTGGAATGTTACATTATGGCATCATAATAGAATTTTACATTATGACATCATAATGGAGTTTTACATTATGACTTCATAATGGAATTTTGCATTATGACATCATAATGGAATATTAGATTATGACATCATAATGGAATTTTGCATTATGACATCATAATGGAGTTTTACATTATGACATCATAATGGAATTTTGCATTATGACATCATAATGGAATTTTACATTATGACATCATAATGGAATTTTGCATTATGACATCATAATGGAATGTTACATTATGACATAATAATGGAATGTTACATTATGACATCATAATGGAATTTTGCATTATGACATCATAATGGAATGTTACATTATGACATCATAATAGAATTTTGCATTATGACATCATAATGAAGTTTTACATTATGACATCATAATGGAATTTTACATTATGACATCATAATGGATATTTGCATTATGACATCATAATGGAATTTTGCATTATGACATCATATTGGAATGTTACATTATGACATCATAATAGAATTTTACAGTATGACATCATAATGGAGTTATACATTATGACATCATAATGGAATTTTGCATTATGACATCATAATGGAATGTTACATTATGACATCATAATGGAATTTTGCATTATGACATCATAATGGAGTTTTTCATTATGACATCATAATGGAATTTTTTTTACATTATGACATCATAATGGAATTTTACATTATGACATCATAATAGAATTTTACATTATGACATCATAATGGAGTTTTGCATTATGACATCATAATGGAATTTTACATTATGACATCATAATGGAGTTTTACATTATGACATCATAATGGAGTTTTACATTATGACATCATAATGGAATGTTACATTATGACATCATAATGGAATGTTACATTATGACATCATAATGGAATTTTGCATTATGACATCATAATGGAATGTTGCATTATGATATCATAATGGAATATTGCATTATGTCATCATAATGGAATTTTGCATTATGACATCATAATTGAATGTTACATTATGACATCATAATTGAATGTTACATTATGACATCATAATTGAATGTTACATTATGACATCATAATGGAATTTTGCATTATGACATCATAATGGAATGTTACATTATGACATCATAATGGAATTTTGCATTATGACATCATAATGGAATGTTACATTATGACATCATAATAGAATGTTGCATTATGACATCATAATGGAATGTTGCATTATGACATCATAATGGAATTTTGCATTATGACATCATAATGGAATGTTGCATTATGACATCATAATGGAATTTTGCATTATGACATCATTATGGAATTTTGCATTATGACATCATAATTGAATGTTACATTATGACATCATAATGGAATTTTGCATTATGACATCATAATTGAATGTACATTATGACATCATAATGGAATTTTGCATTATGACATCATAATGGAATTTTACATTATGACATCATAATGGAATTTTGCATTATGACATCATAATGGAATGTTACATTATGACATAATAATTGAATGTTACATTATGACATCATAATTGAATGTTACATTATGACATCATAATGGAATTTTGCATTATGACATCATAATGGAGTTATACATTATGACATCATAATGGAATTTTGCATTATGACATCATAATGGAATGTTACATTATGACATCATAATGGAATTTTGCATTATGACATCATAATGAAGTTTTACATTATGACATCATAATGGAATTTTACATTATGACATCATAATGGAATTTTGCATTATGACATCATAATGGAATTTTGCATTATGACATCATAATGGAATTTTGCATTATGACATCATATTGGAATGTTACATTATGACTTCATAATAGAATTTTACATTATGACATCATAATGGAGTTTTACATTATGACATCATAATGGAGTTTTACATTATGACATCATAATGGAATTTTGCACTATGACATCATAATGGAATTTTACATTATGACATCATAGTGGAATTTTGCATTATGACAACATAATGGAATGTTACATTATGACATCATAATGGAATTTTGCATTATGACATCAAAATGGAATGTAACATTATGATATCATAATGGAATGTTACATTATGACATCATAATGGAATTTTGCATTATGACATCATAATGGAATTTTACGTTATGACATCATAATGGAATTTTACATTATGACATCATAATACAGTTTTACATTATGACATCATAATGGAATTTTGCATTATGACATCATAATGGAGTTTTACATTATGACATCATAATGGAATTTTACATTATGACATCATAATGGAGTTTTGCATTATGACATCATAATGGAATTTTACATTACGACATCATAATGGAATGTTACATTATGACATCATAATGGAATGTTACATTATGACATCATAATGTAATTTTGCATTATGACATCATAATGTAGTTTTGCATTATGACATCATAATGGAATTTTGCATTATGACATCATAATGGAATGTTACATTATGACATCATAATAGAATTTTGCATTATGACATCATAATGAAGTTTTACATTATGACATCATAATGGAATTTTACATTATGACATCATAATGGATATTTGCATTATGACATCATAATGGAATTTTGCATTATGACATCATATTGGAATGTTACATTATGACATCATAATAGAATTTTACAGTATGACATCATAATGGAGTTATACATTATGACATCATAATGGAATTTTGCATTATGACATCATAATGGAATGTTACATTATGACATCATAATGGAATTTTGCATTATGACATCATAATGGAGTTTTTCATTATGACATCATAATGGAATTTTTTTACATTATGACATCATAATGGAATTTTACATTATGACATCATAATAGAATTTTACATTATGACATCATAATGGAGTTTTGCATTATGACATCATAATGGAATTTTACAATATGACATCATAATGGAGTTTTACATTATGACATCATAATGGAGTTTTACATTATGACATCATAATGGAATGTTACATTATGACATCATAATGGAATGTTACATTATGACATCATAATGGAATTTTGCATTATGACATCATAATGGAATGTTGCATTATGATATCATAATGGAATATTGCATTATGTCATCATAATGGAATTTTGCATTATGACATCATAATTGAATGTTACATTATGACATCATAATTGAATGTTACATTATGACATCATAATGGAATTTTGCATTATGACATCATAATGGAATGTTACATTATGACATCATAATGGAATTTTGAATTATGACATCATAATGGAATGTTACATTATGACATCATAATAGAATGTTGCATTATGACATCATAATGGAATGTTGCATTATGACATCATAATGGAATTTTGCATTATGACATCATAATGGAATGTTGCATTATGACATCATAATGGAATTTTGCATTATGACATCATTATGGAATTTTGCATTATGACATCATAATTGAATGTTACATTATGACATCATAATGGAATTTTGCATTATGACATCATAATTGAATGTACATTATGACATCATAATGGAATTTTGCATTATGACATCATAATGGAATTTTCCATTATGACATCATAATGGAATGTTACATTATGACATCATAATAGAATTTTACATTATGACATCATAATGGAGTTTTACATTATGACATCATAACGGAATTTTGCATTATGACATCATAATGGAATGTTACATTATGACATCATAATAGAATTTTGCATTATGACATCATAATGAAGTTTTACATTATGACATCATAATGGAATTTTACATTATGACATCATAATGGAATTTTGCATTATGACATCATAATGGAATTTTGCATTATGACATCATATTGGAATGTTACATTATGACATCATAATAGAATTTTACATTATGACATCATAATGGAGTTATACATTATGACATCATAATGGAATTTTGCATTATGACATCATAATGGAATTTTACATTGTGACATCATAATGGAATTTTACATTATGACATCATAATGGAATGTTACATTATGACATCATAATGGAATTTTGCATTATGACATCATAATGAAGTTTTACATTATGACATCATAATGGAATTTTACATTATGACATCATAATGGAATTTTGCATTATGACATCATAATGGAATTTTGCATTATGACATCATATTGGAATGTTACATTATGACTTCATAATAGAATTTTACATTATGACATCATAATGGAGTTTTACATTATGACATCATAATGGAGTTTTACATTATGACATCATAATGGAATTTTGCACTATGACATCATAATGGAATTTTACATTATGACATCATAGTGGAATTTTGCATTATGACAACATAATGGAATGTTACATTATGACATCATAATGGAATTTTGCATTATGACATCAAAATGGAATGTAACATTATGATATCATAATGGAATGTTACATTATGACATCATAATGGAATTTTGCATTATGACATCATAATGGAATTTTACGTTATGACATCATAATGGAATTTTACATTATGACATCATAATACAGTTTTACATTATGACATCATAATGGAATGTTGCATTATGATATCATAATGGAATATTGCATTATGTCATCATAATGGAATTTTGCATTATGACATCATAATTGAATGTTACATTATGACATCATAATTGAATGTTACATTATGACATCATAATTGAATGTTACATTATGACATCATAATGTAAATTTGCATTATGACATCATTATGGAATTTTGCATTATGACATCATAATTGAATGTTACATTATGACATCATAATGGAATTTTGCATTATGACATCATAATGGAATTTTCCATTATGACATCATAATGGAATGTTACATTATGACATCATAATAGAATTTTACATTATGACATCATAATGGAGTTTTACATTATGACATCATAACGGAATTTTGCATTATGACATCATAATGGAATGTTACATTATGACATCATAATAGAATTTTGCATTATGACATCATAATGAAGATTTACATTATGACATCATAATGGAATTTTACATTATGACATCATAATGGAATTTTGCATTATGACATCATAATGGAATTTTGCATTATGACATCATATTGGAATGTTACATTATGACATCATAATAGAATTTTACATTATGACATAATAATGGAGTTTTACATTATGACATCATAATGGAATTTTGCATTATGACATCATAATGGAATGTTACATTATGACATCATAATGGAATTTTGCATTATGACATCATAATGGAGTTTTACATTATGACATCATAATGGAATTTTACATTATGACATCAAAATGGAATTTTGCATTATGACATCATAATGGAATTTTACATTATGACATCATAATGGAATTTTGCATTATGACAACATAATGGAATGTTACATTATGACATCATAATGGAATTTGCATTATGACATCATAATGGAATGTTACATTATGACATCATAATGGAATGTTACATTATGACATCATAATGGAATTTTGCATTATTACATCATAATGGAATTTTACATTATGACATCATAATGGAATGTTACATTATGACATCATAATGGAATTTTGCATTGTGACATCTTAATGAAGTTTTACATTATGACATCATAATGGAATTTTACATTATGACATCATAATGGAATTTTGCATTATGACATCATAATGGAATTTTGCATTATGACATCATATTGGAATGTTACATTATGGCATCATAATAGAATTTTACATTATGACATCATAATGGAGTTTTACATTATGACTTCATAATGGAATTTTGCATTATGACATCATAATGGAATATTAGATTATGACATCATAATGGAATTTTGCATTATGACATCATAATGGAGTTTTACATTATGACATCATAATGGAATTTTGCATTATGACATCATAATGGAATTTTACATTATGACATCATAATGGAATTTTGCATTATGACATCATAATGGAATGTTACATTATGACATAATAATGGAATGTTACATTATGACATCATAATGGAATTTTGCATTATGACATCATAATGGAATGTTACATTATGACATCATAATAGAATTTTGCATTATGACATCATAATGAAGTTTTACATTATGACATCATAATGGAATTTTACATTATGACATCATAATGGATATTTGCATTATGACATCATAATGGAATTTTGCATTATGACATCATATTGGAATGTTACATTATGACATCATAATAGAATTTTACAGTATGACATCATAATGGAGTTATACATTATGACATCATAATGGAATTTTGCATTATGACATCATAATGGAATGTTACATTATGACATCATAATGGAATTTTGCATTATGACATCATAATGGAGTTTTTCATTATGACATCATAATGGAATTTTTTTTACATTATGACATCATAATGGAATTTTACATTATGACATCATAATAGAATTTTACATTATGACATCATAATGGAGTTTTGCATTATGACATCATAATGGAATTTTACATTATGACATCATAATGGAGTTTTACATTATGACATCATAATGGAGTTTTACATTATGACATCATAATGGAATGTTACATTATGACATCATAATGGAATGTTACATTATGACATCATAATGGAATTTTGCATTATGACATCATAATGGAATGTTGCATTATGATATCATAATGGAATATTGCATTATGTCATCATAATGGAATTTTGCATTATGACATCATAATTGAATGTTACATTATGACATCATAATTGAATGTTACATTATGACATCATAATTGAATGTTACATTATGACATCATAATGGAATTTTGCATTATGACATCATAATGGAATGTTACATTATGACATCATAATGGAATTTTGCATTATGACATCATAATGGAATGTTACATTATGACATCATAATAGAATGTTGCATTATGACATCATAATGGAATGTTGCATTATGACATCATAATGGAATTTTGCATTATGACATCATAATGGAATGTTGCATTATGACATCATAATGGAATTTTGCATTATGACATCATTATGGAATTTTGCATTATGACATCATAATTGAATGTTACATTATGACATCATAATGGAATTTTGCATTATGACATCATAATTGAATGTACATTATGACATCATAATGGAATTTTGCATTATGACATCATAATGGAATTTTACATTATGACATCATAATGGAATTTTGCATTATGACATCATAATGGAATGTTACATTATGACATAATAATTGAATGTTACATTATGACATCATAATTGAATGTTACATTATGACATCATAATGGAATTTTGCATTATGACATCATAATGGAGTTATACATTATGACATCATAATGGAATTTTGCATTATGACATCATAATGGAATGTTACATTATGACATCATAATGGAATTTTGCATTATGACATCATAATGAAGTTTTACATTATGACATCATAATGGAATTTTACATTATGACATCATAATGGAATTTTGCATTATGACATCATAATGGAATTTTGCATTATGACATCATAATGGAATTTTGCATTATGACATCATATTGGAATGTTACATTATGACTTCATAATAGAATTTTACATTATGACATCATAATGGAGTTTTACATTATGACATCATAATGGAGTTTTACATTATGACATCATAATGGAATTTTGCACTATGACATCATAATGGAATTTTACATTATGACATCATAGTGGAATTTTGCATTATGACAACATAATGGAATGTTACATTATGACATCATAATGGAATTTTGCATTATGACATCAAAATGGAATGTAACATTATGATATCATAATGGAATGTTACATTATGACATCATAATGGAATTTTGCATTATGACATCATAATGGAATTTTACGTTATGACATCATAATGGAATTTTACATTATGACATCATAATACAGTTTTACATTATGACATCATAATGGAATTTTGCATTATGACATCATAATGGAGTTTTACATTATGACATCATAATGGAATTTTACATTATGACATCATAATGGAGTTTTGCATTATGACATCATAATGGAATTTTACATTACGACATCATAATGGAATGTTACATTATGACATCATAATGGAATGTTACATTATGACATCATAATGTAATTTTGCATTATGACATCATAATGTAGTTTTGCATTATGACATCATAATGGAATTTTGCATTATGACATCATATTGGAATGTTACATTATGACATCATAATAGAATTTTACATTATGACATCATAATGGAGTTATACATTATGACATCATAATGGAATTTTGCATTATGACATCATAATGGAATTTTACATTGTGACATCATAATGGAATTTTACATTATGACATCATAATGGAATGTTACATTATGACATCATAATGGAATGTTGCATTATGACATCATAATGGAATGTTGCATTATGACATCATAATGGAATTTTGCATTATGACATCATAATGGAATGTTGCATTATGACATCATAATGGAATTTTGCATTATGACATCATAATGGAATTTTGCATTATGACATCATATTGGAATGTTACATTATGACATCATAATAGAATTTTACAGTATGACATCATAATGGAGTTATATAATATGACATCATCATGGAATTTTGCATTATGACATCATAATGGAATGTTACATTATGACATCATAATGGAATTTTGCATTATGACATCATAATGGAGTTTTACATTATGACATCATAATGGAATTTTACATTATGACATCAAAATGGAATTTTGCATTATGACATCATAATGGAATTTTACATTATGACATCAAAATGGAATTTTGCATTATGACATCATAATGGAATTTTACATTATGACATCATAATGGAATTTTGCATTATGACATAATGGAATGTTACATTATGACATCATAATGGAATTTTGCATTATGACATCATAATGGAATTTTACTTTATGACATCATAATGGAATGCTACATTATGACATCATAATGGAATTTTGCATTATGACATCATAATGAAGTTTTACATTATGACATCATAATGGAATTTTACATTATGACATCATAATGGAATTTTGCATTATGACATCATAATGGAATTTTGCATTATGACATCATAATGGAATATTACATTATGACATCATAATGGAATTTTGCATTATGACATCATAATGGAGTTTTACATTATGACATCATAATGGAATTTTACATTATGACATCATAATTGAATTTTGCATTATGACATCATAATGGAATTTTACATTATGACATCATAATGGAATTTTGCATTATGACAACATAATGGAATGTTACATTATGACATCATAATGGAATTTTGCATTATGACATCATAATGGAATGTAACATTATGATATCATAATGGAATGTTACATTATGACATCATAATGGAATTTTGCATTATGACATCATAATGGAATTTTACGTTATGACATCATAATGGAATTTTACATTATGACATCATAATACAGTTTTACATTATGACATCATAATGGAATTTTGCATTATGACATCATAATGGAGTTTTACATTATGATATCATAATGGAATTTTACATTATGACATCATAATGGAGTTTTGCATTATGACATCATAATGGAATTTTAGATTACGACATCATAATGGAATGTTACATTATGACATCATAATGGAATGTTACATTATGACATCATAATGTAATTTTGCATTATGACATCATAATGTAGTTTTGCATTATGACATCATAATGGAATTTTGCATTATGACATCATAATGGAATGTTACATTATGACATCATAATAGAATTTTGCATTATGACATCATAATGAAGTTTTACATTATGACATTATAATGGAATTTTACATTATGACATCATAATGGATATTTGCATTATGACATCATAATGGAATTTTGCATTATGACATCATATTGGAATGGTACATTATGACATCATAATAGAATTTTACAGTATGACATCATAATGGAGTTATACATTATGACATCATAATGGAATTTTGCATTATGACATCATAATGGAATGTTACATTATGACATCATAATGGAATTTTGCATTATGACATCATAATGGAGTTTTTCATTATGACATCATAATGGAATTTTTTTTACATTATGACATCATAATGGAATTTTACATTATGACATCATAATAGAATTTTACATTATGACATCATAATGGAGTTTTGCATTATGACATCATAATGGAATTTTACATTATGACATCATAATGGAGTTTTACATTATGACATCATAATGGAGTTTTACATTATGACATCATAATGGAATGTTACATTATGACATCATAATGGAATGTTATATTATGACATCATAATGGAATTTTGCATTATGACATCATAATGGAATGTTGCATTATGATATCATAATGGAATATTGCATTATGTAGTCATAATGGAATTTTGCATTATGACATCATAATTGAATGTTACATTATGACATCATAATTGAATGTTACATTATGACATCATAATGGAATTTTGCATTATGACATCATAATGGAATGTTACATTATGACATCATAATGGAATTTTGCATTATGACATCATAATGGAATGCTACATTATGACATCATAATAGAATGTTGCATTATGACATCATAATGGAATGTTGCATTATGACATCATAATGGAATTTTGCATTATGACATCATAATGGAATGTTGCATTATGACATCATAATGGAATTTTGCATTATGACATCATTATGGAATTTTGCATTATGACATCATAATTGAATGTTACATTATGACATCATAATGGAATTTTGCATTATGACATCATAATTGAATGTACATTATGACATCATAATGGAATTTTGCATTATGACATCATAATGGAATTTTCCATTATGACATCATAATGGAATGTTACATTATGACATCATAATAGAATTTTACATTATGACATCATAATGGAGTTTTACATTATGACATCATAACGGAATTTTGCATTATGACATCATAATGGAATGTTACATTATGACATCATAATAGAATTTTGCATTATGACATCATAATGAAGTTTTACATTATGACATCATAATGGAATTTTACATTATGACATCATAATGGAATTTTGCATTGTGACATCATAATGGAATTTTGCATTATGACATCATATTGGAATGTTACATTATGACATCATAATAGAATTTTACATTATGACATCATAATGGAGTTTTACATTATGACATCATAATGGAATTTTGCATTATGACATCATAATGGAATGTTACATTATGACATCATAATGGAATTTTGCATTATGACATCATAATGGAGTTTTACATTATGACATCATAATGGAATTTTACATTATGACATTAAAATGGAATTTTGCATTATGACATCATAATGGAATTTTACATTATGACATCATAATGGAATTTTGCATTATGACAACATAATGGAATGTTACATTATGACATCATAATGGAATTTGCATTATGACATCATAATGGAATGTTACATTATGACATCATAATGGAATGTTACATTATGACATCATAATGGAATTTTGCATTATTACATCATAATGGAATTTTACATTATGACATCATAATGGAATGTTACATTATGACATCATAATGGAATTTTGCATTGTGACATCTTAATGAAGTTTTACATTATGACATCATAATGGAATTTTACATTATGACATCATAATGGAATTTTGCATTATGACATCATAATGGAATTTTGCATTATGACATCATATTGGAATGTTACATTATGGCATCATAATAGAATTTTACATTATGACATCATAATGGAGTTTTACATTATGACTTCATAATGGAATTTTGCATTATGACATCATAATGGAATATTAGATTATGACATCATAATGGAATTTTGCATTATGACATCATAATGGAGTTTTACATTATGACATCATAATGGAATTTTGCATTATGACATCATAATGGAATTTTACATTATGACATCATAATGGAATTTTGCATTATGACATCATAATGGAATGTTACATTATGACATAATAATGGAATGTTACATTATGACATCATAATGGAATTTTGCATTATGACATCATAATGGAATGTTACATTATGACATCATAATAGAATTTTGCATTATGACATCATAATGAAGTTTTACATTATGACATCATAATGGAATTTTACATTATGACATCATAATGGATATTTGCATTATGACATCATAATGGAATTTTGCATTATGACATCATATTGGAATGTTACATTATGACATCATAATAGAATTTTACAGTATGACATCATAATGGAGTTATACATTATGACATCATAATGGAATTTTGCATTATGACATCATAATGGAATGTTACATTATGACATCATAATGGAATTTTGCATTATGACATCATAATGGAGTTTTTCATTATGACATCATAATGGAATTTTTTTTACATTATGACATCATGATGGAATTTTACATTATGACATCATAATGGAATTTTGCATTATGACATCATAATGGAGTTTTGCATTATGACATCATAATGGAATTTTACATTATGACATCATAATGGAGTTTTACATTATGACATCATAATGGAGTTTTACATTATGACATCATAATGGAATGTTACATTATGACATCATAATGGAATGTTACATTATGACATCATAATGGAATTTTGCATTATGACATCATAATGGAATGTTGCATTATGATATCATAATGGAATATTGCATTATGTCATCATAATGGAATTTTGCATTATGACATCATAATTGAATGTTACATTATGACATCATAATTGAATGTTACATTATGACATCATAATTGAATGTTACATTATGACATCATAATGGAATTTTGCATTATGACATCATAATGGAATTTTGCATTATGACATCATAATGGAATGTTACATTATGACATCATAATGGAATTTTGCATTATGACATCATAATGGAATGTTACATTATGACATCATAATAGAATGTTGCATTATGACATCATAATGGAATGTTGCATTATGACATCATAATGGAATTTTGCATTATGACATCATAATGGAATGTTGCATTATGACATCATAATGGAATTTTGCATTATGACATCATTATGGAATTTTGCATTATGACATCATAATTGAATGTTACATTATGACATCATAATGGAATTTTGCATTATGACATCATAATTGAATGTACATTATGACATCATAATGGAATTTTGCATTATGACATCATCATGGAATTTTCCATTATGACATCATAATGGAATGTTACATTATGACATCATAATAGAATTTTACATTATGACATCATAATGGAGTTTTACATTATGACATCATAACGGAATTTTGCATTATGACATCATAATGGAATGTTACATTATGACATCATAATAGAATTTTGCATTATGACATCATAATGAAGTTTTACATTATGACATCATAATGGAATTTTACATTATGACATCATAATGGAATTTTGCATTATGACATCATAATGGAATTTTGCATTATGACATCATATTGGAATGTTACATTATGACATCATAATAGAATTTTCCATTATGACATCATAATGGAGTTATACATTATGACATCATAATGGAATTTTGCATTATGACATCATAATGGAATTTTACATTGTGACATCATAATGGAATTTTACATTATGACATCATAATGGAATGTTACATTATGACATCATAATGGAATGTTGCATTATGACATCATAATGGAATGTTGCATTATGACATCATAATGGAATTTTGCATTATGACATCATAATGGAATGTTGCATTATGACATCATAATGGAATTTTGCATTATGACATCATAATGGAATTTTGCATTATGACATCATATTGGAATGTTACATTATGACATCATAATAGAATTTTACAGTATTACATCATAATGGAGTTATATAATATGACATCATAATGGAATTTTGCATTATGACATCATAATGGAATTTTACTTTATGACATCATAATGGAATGTTACATTATGACATCATAATGGAATTTTACATTATGACATCATGATGGAATTTTGCATTATGACATCATAATGGAATGTTACATTATGATGTCATAATGGAATTTTGCATTATGACATCATAATAGAATTTTGCATTATGGCATCATAATGGAATGTTGCATTATAACATCATAATGGAATGTTACATTATGACATCATAATGGAATGCTACATTATGACATCATAATGGAATTTTGCATTATGACATCATAATGAAGTTTTACATTATGACATCATAATGGAATTTTACATTATGACATCATAATGGAATTTTGCATTATGACATCATAATGGAATTTTGCATTATGACATCATAATGGAATGTTACATTATGGCATCATAATGGAATTTTACATTATGACATCATAATGGAATTTTGCATTATGACATCATAATGGAATTTTACATTATGACATCATAATGGAATTTTGCATTATGACATCATAATGGAATGTTACATTATGACATCATAATGGAATGTTACATTATGACATCATAATGGAATGTTGCATTATGACATCATAATGGAATTTTGCATTATGACATCATAATGGAATGTAACATTATGATATCATAATGGAATGTTACATTATGACATCATAATGGAATTTTGCATTATGACATCATAATGGAATTTTACGTTATGACATCATAATGGAATTTTACATTATGACATCATAATACAGTTTTACATTATGACATCATAATGGAATTTTGCATTATGACATCATAATGGAGTTTTACATTATGACATCATAATGGAATTTTACATTATGACATCATAATGGAGTTTTGCATTATGACATCATAATGGAATTTTACATTACGACATCATAATGGAATGTTACATTATGACATCATAATGGAATGTTACATTATGACATCATAATGTAATTTTGCATTATGACATCATAATGTAGTTTTGCATTATGACATCATAATGGAATTTTGCATTATGACATCATAATGGAATGTTACATTATGACATCATAATAGAATTTTGCATTATGACATCATAATGAAGTTTTACATTATGACATCATAATGGAATTTTACATTATGACTTCATAATGGATATTTGCATTATGACATCATAATGGAATTTTGCATTATGACATCATATTGGAATGTTACATTATGACATCATAATAGAATTTTACAGTATGACATCATAATGGAGTTATACATTATGACATCATAATGGAATTTTGCATTATGACATCATAATGGAATGTTACATTATGACATCATAATGGAATTTTGCATTATGACATCATAATGGAGTTTTTCATTATGACATCATAATGGAATTTTTTTTACATTATGACATCATAATGGAATTTTACATTATGACATCATAATAGAATTTTACATTATGACATCATAATGGAGTTTTGCATTATGACATCATAATGGAATTTTACATTATGACATCATAATGGAGTTTTACATTATGACATCATAATGGAGTTTTACATTATGACATCATAATGGAATGTTACATTATGACATCATAATGGAATGTTACATTATGACATCATAATGGAATTTTGCATTATGACATCATAATGGAATGTTGCATTATGATATCATAATGGAATATTGCATTATGTCATCATAATGGAATTTTGCATTATGACATCATAATTGAATGTTACATTATGACATCATAATTGAATGTTACATTATGACATCATAATTGAATGTTACATTATGACATCATAATGTAAATTTGCATTATGACATCATTATGGAATTTTGCATTATGACATCATAATTGAATGTTACATTATGACATCATAATGGAATTTTGCATTATGACATCATAATGGAATTTTCCATTATGACATCATAATGGAATGTTACATTATGACATCATAATAGAATTTTACATTATGACATCATAATGGAGTTTTACATTATGACATCATAACGGAATTTTGCATTATGACATCATAATGGAATGTTACATTATGACATCATAATAGAATTTTGCATTATGACATCATAATGAAGATTTACATTATGACATCATAATGGAATTTTACATTATGACATCATAATGGAATTTTGCATTATGACATCATAATGGAATTTTGCATTATGACATCATATTGGAATGTTACATTATGACATCATAATAGAATTTTACATTATGACATAATAATGGAGTTTTACATTATGACATCATAATGGAATTTTGCATTATGACATCATAATGGAATGTTACATTATGACATCATAATGGAATTTTGCATTATGACATCATAATGGAGTTTTACATTATGACATCATAATGGAATTTTACATTATGACATCAAAATGGAATTTTGCATTATGACATCATAATGGAATTTTACATTATGACATCATAATGGAATTTTGCATTATGACAACATAATGGAATGTTACATTATGACATCATAATGGAATTTGCATTATGACATCATAATGGAATGTTACATTATGACATCATAATGGAATGTTACATTATGACATCATAATGGAATTTTGCATTATTACATCATAATGGAATTTTACATTATGACATCATAATGGAATGTTACATTATGACATCATAATGGAATTTTGCATTGTGACATCTTAATGAAGTTTTACATTATGACATCATAATGGAATTTTACATTATGACATCATAATGGAATTTTGCATTATGACATCATAATGGAATTTTGCATTATGACATCATATTGGAATGTTACATTATGGCATCATAATAGAATTTTACATTATGACATCATAATGGAGTTTTACATTATGACTTCATAATGGAATTTTGCATTATGACATCATAATGGAATATTAGATTATGACATCATAATGGAATTTTGCATTATGACATCATAATGGAGTTTTACATTATGACATCATAATGGAATTTTGCATTATGACATCATAATGGAATTTTACATTATGACATCATAATGGAATTTTGCATTATGACATCATAATGGAATGTTACATTATGACATAATAATGGAATGTTACATTATGACATCATAATGGAATTTTGCATTATGACATCATAATGGAATGTTACATTATGACATCATAATAGAATTTTGCATTATGACATCATAATGAAGTTTTACATTATGACATCATAATGGAATTTTACATTATGACATCATAATGGATATTTGCATTATGACATCATAATGGAATTTTGCATTATGACATCATATTGGAATGTTACATTATGACATCATAATAGAATTTTACAGTATGACATCATAATGGAGTTATACATTATGACATCATAATGGAATTTTGCATTATGACATCATAATGGAATGTTACATTATGACATCATAATGGAATTTTGCATTATGACATCATAATGGAGTTTTTCATTATGACATCATAATGGAATTTTTTTTACATTATGACATCATAATGGAATTTTACATTATGACATCATAATAGAATTTTACATTATGACATCATAATGGAGTTTTGCATTATGACATCATAATGGAATTTTACATTATGACATCATAATGGAGTTTTACATTATGACATCATAATGGAGTTTTACATTATGACATCATAATGGAATGTTACATTATGACATCATAATGGAATGTTACATTATGACATCATAATGGAATTTTGCATTATGACATCATAATGGAATGTTGCATTATGATATCATAATGGAATATTGCATTATGTCATCATAATGGAATTTTGCATTATGACATCATAATTGAATGTTACATTATGACATCATAATTGAATGTTACATTATGACATCATAATTGAATGTTACATTATGACATCATAATGGAATTTTGCATTATGACATCATAATGGAATGTTACATTATGACATCATAATGGAATTTTGCATTATGACATCATAATGGAATGTTACATTATGACATCATAATAGAATGTTGCATTATGACATCATAATGGAATGTTGCATTATGACATCATAATGGAATTTTGCATTATGACATCATAATGGAATGTTGCATTATGACATCATAATGGAATTTTGCATTATGACATCATTATGGAATTTTGCATTATGACATCATAATTGAATGTTACATTATGACATCATAATGGAATTTTGCATTATGACATCATAATTGAATGTACATTATGACATCATAATGGAATTTTGCATTATGACATCATAATGGAATTTTACATTATGACATCATAATGGAATTTTGCATTATGACATCATAATGGAATGTTACATTATGACATAATAATGGAATGTTACATTATGACATCATAATGGAATTTTGCATTATGACATCATAATGGAATGTTACATTATGACATCATAATAGAATTTTGCATTATGACATCATAATGAAGTTTTACATTATGACATCATAATGGAATTTTACATTATGACATCATAATGGAATTTTACATTATGACATCATAATGGATATTTGCATTATGACATCATAATGGAATTTTGCATTATGACATCATATTGGAATGTTACATTATGACATCATAATAGAATTTTACAGTATGACATCATAATGGAGTTATACATTATGACATCATAATGGAATTTTGCATTATGACATCATAATGGAATGTTACATTATGACATCATAATGGAATTTTGCATTATGACATCATAATGGAGTTTTTCATTATGACATCATAATGGAATTTTTTTTACATTATGACATCATAATGGAATTTTACATTATGACATCATAATAGAATTTTACATTATGACATCATAATGGAGTTTTGCATTATGACATCATAATGGAATTTTACATTATGACATCATAATGGAGTTTTACATTATGACATCATAATGGAGTTTTACATTATGACATCATAATGGAATGTTGCATTATGACATCATAATGGAATGTTGCATTATGACATCATAATGGAATGTTGCATTATGACATCATAATGGAATGTTGCATTATGACATCATAATGGAATTTTGCCACATGACATCATATTGGAATGTTACATTATGACATCATAATAGAATTTTACAGTATTACATCATAATGGAGTTATATAATATGACATCATAATGGAATTTTGCATTATGACATCATAATGGAATTTTACATTATGACATCATAATGGAATGTTACATTATGACATCATAATGGAATTTTACATTATGACATCATGATGGAATTTTGCATTATGACATCATAATGGAATGTTACATTATGATGTCATAATGGAATTTTGCATTATGACATCATAATAGAATTTTGCATTATGGCATCATAATGGAATGTTGCATTATAACATCATAATGGAATGTTACATTATGACATCATAATGGAATGCTACATTATGACATCATAATGGAATTTTGCATTATGACATCATAATGAAGTTTTACATTATGACATCATAATGGAATTTTACATTATGACATCATAATGGAATTTTGCATTATGACATCATAATGGAATTTTGCATTATGACATCATAATGGAATGTTACATTATGGCATCATAATGGAATTTTACATTATGACATCATAATGGAATTTTGCATTATGACATCATAATGGAATTTTACATTATGACATCATAATGGAATTTTGCATTATGACATCATAATGGAATGTTACATTATGACATCATAATGGAATGTTACATTATGACATCATAATGGAATGTTGCATTATGACATCATAATGGAATTTTGCATTATGACATCATAATGGAATGTAACATTATGATATCATAATGGAATGTTACATTATGACATCATAATGGAATTTTGCATTATGACATCATAATGGAATTTTACGTTATGACATCATAATGGAATTTTACATTATGACATCATAATACAGTTTTACATTATGACATCATAATGGAATTTTGCATTATGACATCATAATGGAGTTTTACATTATGACATCATAATGGAATTTTACATTATGACATCATAATGGAGTTTTGCATTATGACATCATAATGGAATTTTACATTACGACATCATAATGGAATGTTACATTATGACATCATAATGGAATGTTACATTATGACATCATAATGTAATTTTGCATTATGACATCATAATGTAGTTTTGCATTATGACATCATAATGGAATTTTGCATTATGACATCATAATGGAATGTTACATTATGACATCATAATAGAATTTTGCATTATGACATCATAATGAAGTTTTACATTATGACATCATAATGGAATTTTACATTATGACTTCATAATGGATATTTGCATTATGACATCATAATGGAATTTTGCATTATGACATCATATTGGAATGTTACATTATGACATCATAATAGAATTTTACAGTATGACATCATAATGGAGTTATACATTATGACATCATAATGGAATTTTGCATTATGACATCATAATGGAATGTTACATTATGACATCATAATGGAATTTTGCATTATGACATCATAATGGAGTTTTTCATTATGACATCATAATGGAATTTTTTTTACATTATGACATCATAATGGAATTTTACATTATGACATCATAATAGAATTTTACATTATGACATCATAATGGAGTTTTGCATTATGACATCATAATGGAATTTTACATTATGACATCATAATGGAGTTTTACATTATGACATCATAATGGAGTTTTACATTATGACATCATAATGGAATGTTACATTATGACATCATAATGGAATGTTACATTATGACATCATAATGGAATTTTGCATTATGACATCATAATGGAATGTTGCATTATGATATCATAATGGAATATTGCATTATGTCATCGTAATGGAATTTTGCATTATGACATCATAATTGAATGTTACATTATGACATCATAATTGAATGTTACATTATGACATCATAATTGAATGTTACATTATGACATCATAATGGAATTTTGCATTATGACATCATAATGGAATGTTACATTATGACATCATAATGGAATTTTGCATTATGACATCATAATGGAATGTTACATTATGACATCATAATAGAATGTTGCATTATGACATCATAATGGAATGTTGCATTATGACATCATAATGGAATTTTGCATTATGACATCATAATGGAATGTTGCATTATGACATCATAATGGAATTTTGCATTATGACATCATTATGGAATTTTGCATTATGACATCATAATTGAATGTTACATTATGACATCATAATGGAATTTTGCATTATGACATCATAATTGAATGTACATTATGACATCATAATGGAATTTTGCATTATGACATCATAATGGAATTTTCCATTATGACATCATAATGGAATGTTACATTATGACATCATAATAGAATTTTACATTATGACATCATAATGGAGTTTTACATTATGACATCATAACGGAATTTTGCATTATGACATCATAATGGAATGTTACATTATGACATCATAATAGAATTTTGCATTATGACATCATAATGAAGTTTTACATTATGACATCATAATGGAATTTTACATTATGACATCATAATGGAATTTTGCATTATGACATCATAATGGAATTTTGCATTATGACATCATATTGGAATGTTACATTATGACATCATAATAGAATTTTCCATTATGACATCATAATGGAGTTATACATTATGACATCATAATGGAATTTTGCATTATGACATCATAATGGAATTTTACATTGTGACATCATAATGGAATTTTACATTATGACATCATAATGGAATGTTACATTATGACATCATAATGGAATGTTGCATTATGACATCATAATGGAATGTTGCATTATGACATCATAATGGAATTTTGCATTATGACATCATAATGGAATGTTGCATTATGACATCATAATGGAATTTTGCATTATGACATCATAATGGAATTTTGCATTATGACATCATATTGGAATGTTACATTATGACATCATAATAGAATTTTACAGTATTACATCATAATGGAGTTATATAATATGACATCATAATGGAATTTTGCATTATGACATCATAATGGAATTTTACATTATGACATCATAATGGAATGTTACATTATGACATCATAATGGAATTTTACATTATGACATCATAATGGAATGTTACATTATGATGTCATAATGGAATTTTGCATTATGACATCATAATGAAGTTTTACATTATGACATCATAATGGAATTTTACATTATGACATCATAATGGAATTTTGCATTATGACATCATAATGGAATTTTGCATTATGACATCATAATGGAATGTTACATTATGGCATCATAATGGAATTTTACATTATGACATCATAATGGAATTTTGCATTATGACATCATAATGGAATTTTACATTATGACATCATAATGGAATTTTGCATTATGACATCATAATGGAATGTTACATTATGACATCATAATGGAATGTTACATTATGACATCATAATGGAATGTTGCATTATGACATCATAATGGAATTTTGCATTATGACATCATAATGGAATGTAACATTATGATATCATAATGGAATGTTACATTATGACATCATAATGGAATTTTGCATTATGACATCATAATGGAATTTTACGTTATGACATCATAATGGAATTTTACATTATGACATCATAATACAGTTTTACATTATGACATCATAATGGAATTTTGCATTATGACATCATAATGGAGTTTTACATTATGACATCATAATGGAATTTTACATTATGACATCATAATGGAGTTTTGCATTATGACATCATAATGGAATTTTACATTACGACATCATAATGGAATGTTACATTATGACATCATAATGGAATGTTACATTATGACATCATAATGTAATTTTGCATTATGACATCATAATGTAGTTTTGCATTATGACATCATAATGGAATTTTGCATTATGACATCATAATGGAATGTTACATTATGACATCATAATAGAATTTTGCATTATGACATCATAATGAAGTTTTACATTATGACATCATAATGGAATTTTACATTATGACATCATAATGGATATTTGCATTATGACATCATAATGGAATTTTGCATTATGACATCATATTGGAATGTTACATTATGACATCATAATAGAATTTTACAGTATGACATCATAATGGAGTTATACATTATGACATCATAATGGAATTTTGCATTATGACATCATAATGGAATGTTACATTATGACATCATAATGGAATTTTGCATTATGACATCATAATGGAGTTTTTCATTATGACATCATAATGGAATTTTTTTTACATTATGACATCATAATGGAATTTTACATTATGACATCATAATAGAATTTTACATTATGTCATCATAATGGAGTTTTGCATTATGACATCATAATGGAATTTTACATTATGACATCATAATGGAGTTTTACATTATGACATCATAATGGAGTTTTACATTATGACATCATAATGGAATGTTACATTATGACATCATAATGGAATGTTACATTATGACATCATAATGGAATTTTGCATTATGACATCATAATGGAATGTTGCATTATGATATCATAATGGAATATTGCATTATGTCATCATAATGGAATTTTGCATTATGACATCATAATTGAATGTTACATTATGACATCATAATTGAATGTTACATTATGACATCATAATGGAATTTTGCATTATGACATCATAATGGAATGTTACATTATGACATCATAATGGAATTTTGCATTATGACATCATAATGGAATGTTACATTATGACATCATAATAGAATGTTGCATTATGACATCATAATGGAATGTTGCATTATGACATCATAATGGAATTTTGCATTATGACATCATAATGGAATGTTGCATTATGACATCATAATGGAATTTTGCATTATGACATCATTATGGAATTTTGCATTATGACATCATAATTGAATGTTACATTATGACATCATAATGGAATTTTGCATTATGACATCATAATTGAATGTACATTATGACATCATAATGGAATTTTGCATTATGACATCATAATGGAATTTTGCATTATGACATCATAATGGAATTTTGCATTATGACATCATAATGGAATTTTCCATTATGACATCATAATGGAATGTTACATTATGACATCATAATAGAATTTTACATTATGACATCATAATGGAGTTTTACATTATGACATCATAACGGAATTTTGCATTATGACATCATAATGGAATGTTACATTATGACATCATAATAGAATTTTGCATTATGACATCATAATGAAGTTTTACATTATGACATCATAATGGAATATTACATTATGACATCATAATGGAATTTTGCATTATGACATCATAATGGAATTTTGCATTATGACATCATATTGGAATGTTACATTATGACATCATAATAGAATTTTACATTATGACATCATAATGGAGTTTTACATTATGACATCATAATGGAATTTTGCATTATGACATCATAATGGAATGTTACATTATGACATCATAATGGAATTTTGCATTATGACATCATAATGGAGTTTTACATTATGACATCATAATGGAATTTTACATTATGACATCAAAATGGAATTTTGCATTATGACATCATAATGGAATTTTACATTATGACATCATAATGGAATTTTGCATTATGACAACATAATGGAATGTTACATTATGACATCATAATGGAATTTGCATTATGACATCATAATGGAATGTTACATTATGACATCATAATGGAATGTTACATTATGACATCATAATGGAATTTTGCATTATTACATCATAATGGAATTTTACATTATGACATCATAATGGAATGTTACATTATGACATCATAATGGAATTTTGCATTGTGACATCTTAATGAAGTTTTACATTATGACATCATAATGGAATTTTACATTATGACATCATAATGGAATTTTGCATTATGACATCATAATGGAATTTTGCATTATGACATCATATTGGAATGTTACATTATGGCATCATAATAGAATTTTACATTATGACATCATAATGGAGTTTTACATTATGACTTCATAATGGAATTTTGCATTATGACATCATAATGGAATATTAGATTATGACATCATAATGGAATTTTGCATTATGACATCATAATGGAGTTTTACATTATGACATCATAATGGAATTTTGCATTATGACATCATAATGGAATTTTACATTATGACATCATAATGGAATTTTGCATTATGACAACATAATGGAATGTTACATTATGACATCATAATGGAATTTTGCATTATGACATCATAATGGAATGTTACATTATGACATAATAATGGAATGTTACATTATGACATCATAATGGAATTTTGCATTATGACATCATAATGGAATGTTACATTATGACATCATAATAGAATTTTGCATTATGACATCATAATGAAGTTTTACATTATGACATCATAATGGAATTTTACATTATGACATCATAATGGATATTTGCATTATGACATCATAATGGAATTTTGCATTATGACATAATATTGGAATGTTACATTATGACATCATAATGGAATTTTGCATTATGACATCATAATGGAGTTTTTCATTATGACATCATAATGGAATTTTTTTTACATTATGACATCATAATGGAATTTTACATTATGACATCATAATAGAATTTTACATTATGACATCATAATGGAGTTTTGCATTATGACATCATAATGGAATTTTACATTATGACATCATAATGGAATTTTGCATTATGACAACATAATGGAATGTTACATTATGACATCATAATGGAATTTTGCATTATGACATCATAATGGAATGTTACATTATGACATAATAATGGAATGTTACATTATGACATCATAATGGAATTTTGCATTATGACATCATAATGGAATTTTACATTATGACATCATAATGGAATTTTGCTTTATATCATCATAATTGAATGTACATTATGACATCATAATGAAGTTTTACATTATGACATCATAATGGAATTTTACATTATTACATCATAATGGAATTTTGCATTATGACATCATAATGGAATTTTGCATTATGACATCATATTGGAATGTTACATTATGACATCATAATAGAATTTTACAGTATGACATCATAATGGAATTTTGCATTATGACATCATAATGGAATTTTGCATTATGACATCATAATGGAATGTTGCATTATGACATCATAATGGAATTTTGCATTATGACATCATTATGGAATTTTGCATTATGACATCATAATTGAATGTTACATTATGACATCATAATGGAATTTTGCATTATGACATCATAATTGAATGTACATTATGACATCATAATGGAATTTTGCATTATGACATCATAATGGAATTTTGCATTATGACATCATAATGGAATTTTCCATTATGACATCATAATGGAATGTTACATTATGACATCATAATAGAATTTTACATTATGACATCATAATGGAGTTTTACATTATGACATCATAATGGAATTTTGCATTATGACATCATAATGGAATGTTACATTATGACATCATAATAGAATTTTGCATTATGACATCATAATAAAGTTTTACATTATGACATCATAATGGAATTTTACATTATGACATCATAATGGAATATTACATTATGACATCATAATGGAATTTTGCATTATGACATCATATTGGAATGTTACATTATGACATCATAATAGAATTTTACATTATGACATCATAATGGAGTTTTACATTATGACATCATAATGGAATTTTGCATTATGACATCATAATGGAATGTTACATTATGACATCATAATGGAATTTTGCATTATGACATCATAATGGAGTTTTACATTATGACATCATAATGGAATTTTACATTATGACATCAAAATGGAATTTTGCATTATGACATCATAATGGAATTTTACATTATGAGATCATAATGGAATTTTGCATTATGACAACATAATGGAATGTTACATTATGACATCATAATGGAATTTGCATTATGACATCATAATGGAATGTTACATTATGACATCATAATGGAATGTTACATTATGACATCATAATGGAATGTTACATTATGACATCATAATGGAATTTTGCAGTGTGACATCTTAATGAAGTTTTACATTATGACATCATAATGGAATTTTACATTATGACATCATAATGGAATTTTGCATTATGACAACATAATGGAATGTTACATTATGACATCATAATGGAATGTTGCATTATGACATCATAATGGAATGTTGCATTATGACATCATAATGGAATTTTGCATTATGACATCATAATGGAATGTTGCATTATGACATCATAATGGAATTTTGCATTATGACATCATAATGGAATTTTGCATTATGACATCATATTGGAATGTTACATTATGACATCATAATAGAATTTTACAGTATGACATCATAATGGAGTTATATAATATGACATCATAATGGAATTTTGCATTATGACATCATAATGGAATGTTACATTATGACATCATAATGGAATTTTGCATTATGGCATCATTATGGAATGTTACATTATGACATCATAATGGAATTTTGCATTATGACATCATAATGGAATGTTGCATTATGACATCATAATGGAATGTTGCATTATGACATCATAATGGAATGTTGCATTATGACATCATAATGGAATGTTACATTATGATATCACAATGGAATTTTACATTATGACATCATAATAGAATGTTACATTATGACATCATAATGGAATGTTGCATTATGACATCATAATGAAATGTTACATTATGACATCATAATGGAATTTTGCATTATGACATCATAATGGAATGTTACATTATGATATCATAATGGAATGTTGCATTATGACATCATAATAGAATTTTGCATTATGGCATCATAATGGAATGTTACATTATGACATCATAATGGAATTTTGCATTATGACATCATAATGGAATTTTGCATTATGCCATCATAATGTAACGTTGCATTATGACATCATAATGGAATTTTGCATTATGACATCATAATGGAATGTTACATTATGACATCATAATGGAATGTTACATTATGACATCATAATAGAATGTTACATTATGACATCATAATGGAATGTTGCATTATGACATCATAATAGAATTTTGCGTTATGGCATCATAATGGAATGTTACATTATGACATCATAATGGAATTTTGCATTATGACATCATAATGGAATGTTGCATTATGACATCATAATGGAATGTTGCATTATGACATCATAATGGAATATTACATTATGACATCATAATGGAATTTTGCATTATGACATCATATTGGAATGTTACATTATGACATCATAATAGAATTTTACATTATGACATCATAATGGAATTTTGCATTATGACATCATAATGGAATTTTGCATTATGACATCATAATGGAATGTTACATTATGACATCATAATGGAATTTTGCATTATGACATCATAATGGAGTTTTACATTATGACATCATAATGGAATTTTACATTATGACATCAAAATGGAATTTTGCATTATGACATCATAATGGAATTTTACATTATGAGATCATAATGGAATTTTGCATTATGACAACATAATGGAATGTTACATTATGACATCATAATGGAATTTGCATTATGACATCATAATGGAATGTTACATTATGACATCATAATGGAATGTTACATTATGACATCATAATGGAATTTTGCAGTGTGACATCTTAATGAAGTTTTACATTATGACATCATAATGGAATTTTACATTATGACATCATAATGGAATTTTGCATTATGACAACATAATGGAATGTTACATTATGACATCATAATGGAATGTTGCATTATGACATCATAATGGAATGTTGCATTATGACATCATAATGGAATTTTGCATTATGACATCATAATGGAATGTTGCATTATGACATCATAATGGAATTTTGCATTATGACATCATAATGGAATTTTGCATTATGACATCATATTGGAATGTTACATTATGACATCATAATAGAATTTTACAGTATGACATCATAATGGAGTTATATAATATGACATCATAATGGAATTTTGCATTATGACATCATAATGGAATGTTACATTATGACATCATAATGGAATTTTGCATTATGACATCATAATGGAGTTTTACATTATGACATCCTAATGGAATTTTACATTATGACATCAAAATGGAATTTTGCATTATGACATCATAATGGAATTTTACATTATGACATCATAATGGAATTTTGCATTATGACAACATAATGGAATGTTACATTATGACATCATAATGGAATTTTGCATTATGACATCATAATGGAATGTTACATTATGACATTATAATGGAATGTTACATTATGACATCATAATGGAATTTTGCATTATTACATCATAATGGAATTTTACATTATGACATCATAATGGAATGTTACATTATGACATCATAATGGAATTTTGCATTATGACATCATAATGAAGTTTTACATTATGACATCATAATGGAATTTTACATTATGACATCATAATGGAATTTTGCATTATGACATCATAATGGAATTTTGCATTATGACATCATATTGGAATGTTACATTATGACATCATAATAGAATTTTACATTATGACATCATAATGGAGTTTTACATTATGACATCATAATGGAGTTTTACATTATGACATCATAATGGAATTTTACATTATGACATCATAATGGAGTTTTACATTATGACATCATAATGGAATTTTACATTATGACATCATAATGGAATTTTGCATTATGACATCATAATGGAATTTTACATTATGACGTCATAATGGAATGTTACATTATGACATCATAATGGAATTTTGCATTATTACATCATAATGGAATTTTACATTATGACATCATAATGGAATGTTACATTATGACATCATAATGGAATTTTGCATTGTGACATCATAATGAAGTTTTACATTATGACATCATAATGGAATTTTACATTATGACATCATAATGGAATTTTGCATTATGACATCATAATGGAATTTTGCATTCTGACATCATATTGGAATGTTACATTATGGCATCATAATAGAATTTTACATTATGACATCATAATGGAGTTTTACATTATGACATCATAATGGAATTTTGCATTATGACATCATAATGGAATATTACATTATGACATCATAATGGAATTTTGCATTATGACATCATAATGGAGTTTTACATTATGACATCATAATGGAATTTTACATTATGACATCATAATGGAATTTTGCATTATGACATCATAATGGAATTTTACATTATGACATCATAATGGAATTTTGCATTATGACAACATAATGGAATGTTACATTATGACATCATAATGGAATTTTGCATTATGACATCATAATGGAATGTTACATTATGACATAATAATGGAATGTTACATTATGACCTCATAATGGAATTTTGCATTATGACATCATAATGGAATGTTACATTATGACATCATAATAGAATGTTGCATTATGACATCATAATAGAGTTTTACATTATGACATCATAATGGAATTTTGCATTATGACATCATAATGGAGTTTAACATTATGACATCATAATGGAATTTTGCACAATGACATCATAATGGAATTTTAACATTATGACATCATAATGGAATTTTACATTATGACATCATAACGGAGTTTTGCATTATGACATCATAATGGAATTTTACATTATGACATCATAATGGAATGTTACATTATGACCTCATAATGGAGTTTTACATTATGACATCATAATGGAGTTTTACATTATGACATCATAATGGAATGTTACATTATGACAACATAATAGAATGTTACATTATGACATCATATTGGAATTTTATATTACATCATAATGAAATGTTACATTATGACATCATAATGGAATGTTACATTATGACATCATAATGTAATTTTGCATTATGACATCATAATGGAATTTTACATTATGACATAATGGAATTTTACATTATGACATCATGATGGAAATTTGCATTATGACATCATAATGGAATTTTACATTATGACATAATGGAATTTTGCATTATGACATCATAATGGAATTTTACATTGTGACATCATAATGGAATTTTACATTATGACATCATAATGGAATGTTACATTATGACATCATAATGGAATGTTGCATTATGACATCATAATGGAATGTTGCATTATGACATCATAATGGAATTTTGCATTATGACATCATAATGGAATGTTGCATTATGACATCATAATGGAATTTTGCATTATGACATCATAATGGAATTTTTCATTATGACATCATATTGGAATGTTACATTATGACATCATAATAGAATTTTACAGTATGACATCATAATGGAGTTATATAATATGACATCATAATGGAATTTTGCATTATGACATCATAATGGAATGTTACATTATGACATCATAATGGAATTTTGCATTATGACATCATAATGGAGTTTTACATTATGACATCAGAATGGAATTTTACATTATGACATCAAAATGGAATTTTGCATTATGACATCATAATGGAATTTTACATTATGACATCATAATGGAATTTTGCATTATGACATAATGGAATGTTACATTATGACATCATAATGGAATTTTGTATTATGACATCATAATGGAATTTTACATTATGACATCATAATGGAATGTTACATTATGACATCATAATGGAATTTTGCATTATGACATCATAATGAAGTTTTACATTATGACATCATAATGGAATTTTACATTATGACATCATAATGGAATTTTGCATTATGACATCATAATGGAATTTTGCATTATGACATCATATTGGAATGTTACATTATGACTTCATAATAGAATTTTACATTATGACATCATAATGGAGTTTTACATTATGACATCATAATGGAGTTTTACATTATGACATCATAATGGAATTTTGCACTATTACATCATAATGGAATTTTACATTATGACATCATAGTGGAATTTTGCATTATGACAACATAATGGAATGTTACATTATGACATCATAATGGAATTTTGCATTATGACATCAAAATGGAATGTAACATTATGATATCATAATGGAATGTTACATTATGACATCATAATGGAATTTTGCATTATGACATCATAATGGAATTTTACGTTATGACATCATAATGGAATTTTACATTATGACATCATAATACAGTTTTACATTATGACATCATAATGGAATTTTGCATTATGACATCATAATGGAGTTTTACATTATGACATCATAATGGAATTTTACATTATGACATCATAATGGAGTTTTGCATTATGACATCATAATGGAATTTTACATTACGACATCATAATGGAATGTTACATTATGACATCATAATGGAATGTTACATTATGACATCATAATGGAATTTTGCATTATGACATCATAATGTAGTTTTGCATTATGACATCATAATGGAATTTTGCATTATGACATCATAATGGAATGTTACATTATGACATCATAATAGAATTTTGCATTATGACATCATAATGAAGTTTTACATTATGACATCATAATGGAATTTTACATTATGACATCATAATGGATATTTGCATTATGACATCATAATGGAATTTTGCATTATGACATCATATTGGAATGTTACATTATGACATCATAATAGAATTTTACAGTATGACATCATAATGGAGTTATACATTATGACATCATAATGGAATTTTGCATTATGACATCATAATGGAATGTTACATTATGACATCATAATGGAATTTTTCATTATGACATCATAATGGAGTTTTTCATTATGACATCATAATGGAATTTTTTTTACATTATGACATCATAATGGAATTTTACATTATGACATCATAATAGAATTTTACATTATGACATCATAATGGAGTTTTGCATTATGACATCATAATGGAATTTTACATTATGACATCATAATGGAGTTTTACATTATGACATCATAATGGAGTTTTACATTATGACATCATAATGGAATGTTACATTATGACATCATAATGGAATGTTACATTATGACATCATAATGGAATTTTGCATTATGACATCATAATGGAATGTTGCATTATGATATCATAATGGAATATTGCATTATGTCATCATAATGGAATTTTGCATTATGACATCATAATTGAATGTTACATTATGACATCATAATGGAATTTTGCATTATGACATCATAATGGAATGTTACATTATGACATCATAATGGAATTTTGCATTATGACATCATAATGGAATGTTACATTATGACATCATAATAGAATGTTGCATTTTGACATCATAATGGAATGTTGCATTATGACATCATAATGGAATTTTGCATTATGACATCATAATGGAATGTTGCATTATGACATCATAATGGAATTTTGCATTATGACATCATTATGGAATTTTGCATTATGACATCATAATTGAATGTTACATTATGACATCATAATGGAATTTTGCATTATGACATCATAATTGAATGTACATTATGACATCATAATGGAATTTTGCATTATGACATCATAATGGAATTTTCCATTATGACATCATAATGGAATGTTACATTATGACATCATAATAGAATTTTACATTATGACATCATAATGGAGTTTTACATTATGACATCATAACGGAATTTTGCATTATGACATCATAACGGAATTTTGCATTATGACATCATAATGGAATGTTACATTATGACATCATAATAGAATTTTGCATTATGACATCATAATGAAGTTTTACATTATGACATCATAATGGAATTTTACATTATGACATCATAATGGAATTTTGCATTATGACATCATAATGGAATTTTGCATTATGACATCATATTGGAATGTTACATTATGACATCATAATAGAATTTTACATTATGACATCATAATGGAGTTATACATTATGACATCATAATGGAATTTTGCATTATGACATCATAATGGAATTTTACATTGTGACATCATAATGGAATTTTACATTATGACATCATAATGGAATGTTACATTATGACATCATAATGGAATGTTGCATTATGACATCATAATGGAATGTTGCATTATGACATCATAATGGAATTTTGCATTATGACATCATAATGGAATGTTGCATTATGACATCATAATGGAATTTTGCATTATGACATCATAATGGAATTTTGCATTATGACATCATATTGGAATGTTACATTATGACATCATAATAGAATTTTACAGTATGACATCATAATGGAGTTATATAATATGACATCATAATGGAATTTTGCATTATGACATCATAATGGAATGTTACATTATGACATCATAATGGAATTTTGCATTATGACATCATAATGGAGTTTTACATTATGACATCATAATGGAATTTTACATTATGACATCAAAATGGAATTTTGCATTATGACATCATAATGGAATTTTACATTATGACATCATAATGGAATTTTGCATTATGACATAATGGAATGTTACATTATGACATCATAATGGAATTTTGCATTATGACATCATAATGGAATTTTACATTATGACATCATAATGGAATGCTACATTATGACATCATAATGGAATTTTGCATTATGACATCATAATGAAGTTTTACATTATGACATCATAATGGAATTTTACATTATGACATCATAATGGAATTTTGCATTATGACATCATAATGGAATTTTACATTATGACATCATAATGGAATGTTACATTATGACATCATAATGGAATGTTGCATTATGACATCATAATGGAATGTTGCATTATGACATCATAATGGAATTTTGCATTATGACATCATAATGGAATGTTGCATTATGACATCATAATGGAATTTTGCATTATGACATCATAATGGAATTTTGCATTATGACATCATATTGGAATGTTACATTATGACATCATAATAGAATTTTACAGTATGACATCATAATGGAGTTATATAATATGACATCATAATGGAATTTTGCATTATGACATCATAATGGAATGTTACATTATGACATCATAATGGGATTTTGCATTATGACATCATAATGGAGTTTTACATTATGACATCCTAATGGAATTTTACATTATGACATCAAAATGGAATTTTGCATTATGACATCATAATGGAATTTTACATTATGACATCATAATGGAATTTTGCATTATGACAACATAATGGAATGTTACATTATGACATCATAATGGAATTTTGCATTATGACATCATAATGGAATGTTACATTATGACATTATAATGGAATGTTACATTATGACATCATAATGGAATTTTGCATTATTACATCATAATGGAATTTTACATTATGACATCATAATGGAATGTTACATTATGACATCATAATGGAATTTTGCATTATGACATCATAATGAAGTTTTACATTATGACATCATAATGGAATTTTACATTATGACATCATAATGGAATTTTGCATTATGACATCATAATGGAATTTTGCATTATGACATCATATTGGAATGTTACATTATGACACCATAATAGAATTTTACATTATGACATCATAATGGAGTTTTACATTATGACATCATAATGGAGTTTTACATTATGACATCATAATGGAATTTTACATTATGACATCATAATGGAGTTTTACATTATGACATCATAATGGAATTTTACATTATGACATCATAATGGAATTTTGCATTATGACATCATAATGGAATTTTACATTATGACGTCATAATGGAATGTTACATTATGACATCATAATGGAATTTTGCATTATTACATCATAATGGAATTTTACATTATGACATCATAATGGAATGTTACATTATGACATCATAATGGAAATTTGCATTGTGACATCATAATGAAGTTTTACATTATGACATCATAATGGAATTTTACATTATGACATCATAATGGAATTTTGCATTATGACATCATAATGGAATTTTGCATTCTGACATCATATTGGAATGTTACATTATGGCATCATAATAGAATTTTACATTATGACATCATAATGGAGTTTTACATTATGACATCATAATGGAATTTTGCATTATGACATCATAATGGAATATTACATTATGACATCATAATGGAATTTTGCATTATGACATCATAATGGAGTTTTACATTATGACATCATAATGGAATTTTACATTATGACATCATAATGGAATGTTGCATTATGACATCATAATGGAATTTTGCATTATGACATCATAATGGAATTTTGCATTATGACATCATATTGGAATGTTACATTATGACATCATAATAGAATTTTACAGTATGACATCATAATGGAGTTATATAATATGACATCATAATGGAATTTTGCATTATGACATCATAATGGAATGTTACATTATGACATCATAATGGAATTTTGCATTATGACATCATAATGGAGTTTTACATTATGACATCATAATGGAATTTTACATTATGACATCAAAATGGAATTTTGCATTATGACATCATAATGGAATTTTACATTATGACATCATAATGGAATTTAGCATTATGACATAATGGAATGTTACATTATGACATCATAATGGAATTTTGCATTATGACATCATAATGGAATTTTACATTATGACATCATAATGGAATGCTACATTATGACATCATAATGGAATTTTGCATTATGACATCATAATGAAGTTTTACATTATGACATCATAATGGAATTTTACATTATGACATCATAATGGAATTTTGCATTATGACATCATAATGGAATTTTGCATTATGACATCATATTGGAATGTTACATTATGACTTCATAATAGAATTTTACATTATGACATCATAATGGAGTTTTACATTATGACATCATAATGGAGTTTTACATTATGACATCATAATGGAATTTTGCACTATGACATCATAATGGAATTTTACATTATGACATCATAGTGGAATTTTGTATTATGACAACATAATGGAATGTTACATTATGACATCATAATGGAATTTTGCATTATGACATCAAAATGGAATGTAACATTATGATATCATAATGGAATGTTACATTATGACATCATAATGGAATTTTGCATTATGACATCATAATGGAATTTTACGTTATGACATCATAATGGAATTTTACATTATGACATCATAATACAGTTTTACATTATGACATCATAATGGAATTTTACATTATGACATCATAATGGAGTTTTGCATTATGACATCATAATGGAATTTTACATTACGACATCATAATGGAATGTTACATTATAACATCATAATGGAATGTTACATTATGACATCATAATGTAATTTTGCATTATGACATCATAATGTAGTTTTGCATTATGACATCATAATGGAATTTTGCATTATGACATCATAATGGAATGTTACATTATGACATCATAATAGAATTTTGCATTATGACATCATAATGAAGTTTTACATTATGACATCATAATGGAATTTTACATTATGACATCATAATGGATATTTGCATTATGACATCATAATGGAATTTTGCATTATGACATCATATTGGAATGTTACATTATGACATCATAATAGAATTTTACAGTATGACATCATAATGGAGTTATACATTATGACATCATAATGGAATTTTGCATTATGACATCATAATGGAATGTTACATTATGACATCATAATGGAATTTTGCATTATGACATCATAATGGAGTTTTTCATTATGACATCATAATGGAATTTTTTTTACATTATGACATCATAATGGAATTTTACATTATGACATCATAATAGAATTTTACATTATGACATCATAATGGAGTTTTGCATTATGACATCATAATGGAATTTTACATTATGACATCATAATGGAGTTTTACATTATGACATCATAATGGAGTTTTACATTATGACATCATAATGGAATGTTACATTATGACATCATAATGGAGTTATATAATATGACATCATAATGGAATTTTGCATTATGACATCATAATGGAATGTTACATTATGACATCATAATGGAATTTTGCATTATGACATCATAATGGAGTTTTACATTATGACATCATAATGGAATTTTACATTATGACATCAAAATGGAATTTTGCATTATGACATCATAATGGAATTTTACATTATGACATCATAATGGAATTTTGCATTATGACATCATATTGGAATGTTACATTATGACTTCATAATAGAATTTTACATTATGACATCATAATGGAGTTTTACATTATGACATCATAATGGAGTTTTACATTATGACATCATAATGGAATTTTGCACTATTACATCATAATGGAATTTTACATTATGACATCATAGTGGAATTTTGCATTATGACAACATAATGGAATGTTACATTATGACATCATAATGGAATTTTGCATTATGACATCAAAATGGAATGTAACATTATGATATCATAATGGAATGTTACATTATGACATCATAATGGAATTTTGCATTATGACATCATAATGGAATTTTACGTTATGACATCATAATGGAATTTTACATTATGACATCATAATACAGTTTTACATTATGACATCATAATGGAATTTTGCATTATGACATCATAATGGAGTTTTACATTATGACATCATAATGGAATTTTACATTATGACATCATAATGGAGTTTTGCATTATGACATCATAATGGAATTTTACATTACGACATCATAATGGAATGTTACATTATGACATCATAATGGAATGTTACATTATGACATCATAATGGAATTTTGCATTATGACATCATAATGTAGTTTTGCATTATGACATCATAATGGAATTTTGCATTATGACATCATAATGGAATGTTACATTATGACATCATAATAGAATTTTGCATTATGACATCATAATGAAGTTTTACATTATGACATCATAATGGAATTTTACATTATGACATCATAATGGATATTTGCATTATGACATCATAATGGAATTTTGCATTATGACATCATATTGGAATGTTACATTATGACATCATAATAGAATTTTACAGTATGACATCATAATGGAGTTATACATTATGACATCATAATGGAATTTTGCATTATGACATCATAATGGAATGTTACATTATGACATCATAATGGAATTTTTCATTATGACATCATAATGGAGTTTTTCATTATGACATCATAATGGAATTTTTTTTACATTATGACATCATAATGGAATTTTACATTATGACATCATAATAGAATTTTACATTATGACATCATAATGGAGTTTTGCATTATGACATCATAATGGAATTTTACATTATGACATCATAATGGAGTTTTACATTATGACATCATAATGGAGTTTTACATTATGACATCATAATGGAATGTTACATTATGACATCATAATGGAATGTTACATTATGACATCATAATGGAATTTTGCATTATGACATCATAATGGAATGTTGCATTATGATATCATAATGGAATATTGCATTATGTCATCATAATGGAATTTTGCATTATGACATCATAATTGAATGTTACATTATGACATCATAATGGAATTTTGCATTATGACATCATAATGGAATGTTACATTATGACATCATAATGGAATTTTGCATTATGACATCATAATGGAATGTTACATTATGACATCATAATAGAATGTTGCATTTTGACATCATAATGGAATGTTGCATTATGACATCATAATGGAATTTTGCATTATGACATCATAATGGAATGTTGCATTATGACATCATAATGGAATTTTGCATTATGACATCATTATGGAATTTTGCATTATGACATCATAATTGAATGTTACATTATGACATCATAATGGAATTTTGCATTATGACATCATAATTGAATGTACATTATGACATCATAATGGAATTTTGCATTATGACATCATAATGGAATTTTCCATTATGACATCATAATGGAATGTTACATTATGACATCATAATAGAATTTTACATTATGACATCATAATGGAGTTTTACATTATGACATCATAACGGAATTTTGCATTATGACATCATAACGGAATTTTGCATTATGACATCATAATGGAATGTTACATTATGACATCATAATAGAATTTTGCATTATGACATCATAATGAAGTTTTACATTATGACATCATAATGGAATTTTACATTATGACATCATAATGGAATTTTGCATTATGACATCATAATGGAATTTTGCATTATGACATCATATTGGAATGTTACATTATGACATCATAATAGAATTTTACATTATGACATCATAATGGAGTTATACATTATGACATCATAATGGAATTTTGCATTATGACATCATAATGGAATTTTACATTGTGACATCATAATGGAATTTTACATTATGACATCATAATGGAATGTTACATTATGACATCATAATGGAATGTTGCATTATGACATCATAATGGAATGTTGCATTATGACATCATAATGGAATTTTGCATTATGACATCATAATGGAATGTTGCATTATGACATCATAATGGAATTTTGCATTATGACATCATAATGGAATTTTGCATTATGACATCATATTGGAATGTTACATTATGACATCATAATAGAATTTTACAGTATGACATCATAATGGAGTTATATAATATGACATCATAATGGAATTTTGCATTATGACATCATAATGGAATGTTACATTATGACATCATAATGGAATTTTGCATTATGACATCATAATGGAGTTTTACATTATGACATCATAATGGAATTTTACATTATGACATCAAAATGGAATTTTGCATTATGACATCATAATGGAATTTTACATTATGACATCATAATGGAATTTTGCATTATGACATAATGGAATGTTACATTATGACATCATAATGGAATTTTGCATTATGACATCATAATGGAATTTTACATTATGACATCATAATGGAATGCTACATTATGACATCATAATGGAATTTTGCATTATGACATCATAATGAAGTTTTACATTATGACATCATAATGGAATTTTACATTATGACATCATAATGGAATTTTGCATTATGACATCATAATGGAATTTTACATTATGACATCATAATGGAATGTTACATTATGACATCATAATGGAATGTTGCATTATGACATCATAATGGAATGTTGCATTATGACATCATAATGGAATTTTGCATTATGACATCATAATGGAATGTTGCATTATGACATCATAATGGAATTTTGCATTATGACATCATAATGGAATTTTGCATTATGACATCATATTGGAATGTTACATTATGACATCATAATAGAATTTTACAGTATGACATCATAATGGAGTTATATAATATGACATCATAATGGAATTTTGCATTATGACATCATAATGGAATGTTACATTATGACATCATAATGGGATTTTGCATTATGACATCATAATGGAGTTTTACATTATGACATCCTAATGGAATTTTACATTATGACATCAAAATGGAATTTTGCATTATGACATCATAATGGAATTTTACATTATGACATCATAATGGAATTTTGCATTATGACAACATAATGGAATGTTACATTATGACATCATAATGGAATTTTGCATTATGACATCATAATGGAATGTTACATTATGACATTATAATGGAATGTTACATTATGACATCATAATGGAATTTTGCATTATTACATCATAATGGAATTTTACATTATGACATCATAATGGAATGTTACATTATGACATCATAATGGAATTTTGCATTATGACATCATAATGAAGTTTTACATTATGACATCATAATGGAATTTTACATTATGACATCATAATGGAATTTTGCATTATGACATCATAATGGAATTTTGCATTATGACATCATATTGGAATGTTACATTATGACACCATAATAGAATTTTACATTATGACATCATAATGGAGTTTTACATTATGACATCATAATGGAGTTTTACATTATGACATCATAATGGAATTTTACATTATGACATCATAATGGAGTTTTACATTATGACATCATAATGGAATTTTACATTATGACATCATAATGGAATTTTGCATTATGACATCATAATGGAATTTTACATTATGACGTCATAATGGAATGTTACATTATGACATCATAATGGAATTTTGCATTATTACATCATAATGGAATTTTACATTATGACATCATAATGGAATGTTACATTATGACATCATAATGGAAATTTGCATTGTGACATCATAATGAAGTTTTACATTATGACATCATAATGGAATTTTACATTATGACATCATAATGGAATTTTGCATTATGACATCATAATGGAATTTTGCATTCTGACATCATATTGGAATGTTACATTATGGCATCATAATAGAATTTTACATTATGACATCATAATGGAGTTTTACATTATGACATCATAATGGAATTTTGCATTATGACATCATAATGGAATATTACATTATGACATCATAATGGAATTTTGCATTATGACATCATAATGGAGTTTTACATTATGACATCATAATGGAATTTTACATTATGACATCATAATGGAATGTTGCATTATGACATCATAATGGAATTTTGCATTATGACATCATAATGGAATTTTGCATTATGACATCATATTGGAATGTTACATTATGACATCATAATAGAATTTTACAGTATGACATCATAATGGAGTTATATAATATGACATCATAATGGAATTTTGCATTATGACATCATAATGGAATGTTACATTATGACATCATAATGGAATTTTGCATTATGACATCATAATGGAGTTTTACATTATGACATCATAATGGAATTTTACATTATGACATCAAAATGGAATTTTGCATTATGACATCATAATGGAATTTTACATTATGACATCATAATGGAATTTAGCATTATGACATAATGGAATGTTACATTATGACATCATAATGGAATTTTGCATTATGACATCATAATGGAATTTTACATTATGACATCATAATGGAATGCTACATTATGACATCATAATGGAATTTTGCATTATGACATCATAATGAAGTTTTACATTATGACATCATAATGGAATTTTACATTATGACATCATAATGGAATTTTGCATTATGACATCATAATGGAATTTTGCATTATGACATCATATTGGAATGTTACATTATGACTTCATAATAGAATTTTACATTATGACATCATAATGGAGTTTTACATTATGACATCATAATGGAGTTTTACATTATGACATCATAATGGAATTTTGCACTATGACATCATAATGGAATTTTACATTATGACATCATAGTGGAATTTTGTATTATGACAACATAATGGAATGTTACATTATGACATCATAATGGAATTTTGCATTATGACATCAAAATGGAATGTAACATTATGATATCATAATGGAATGTTACATTATGACATCATAATGGAATTTTGCATTATGACATCATAATGGAATTTTACGTTATGACATCATAATGGAATTTTACATTATGACATCATAATACAGTTTTACATTATGACATCATAATGGAATTTTACATTATGACATCATAATGGAGTTTTGCATTATGACATCATAATGGAATTTTACATTACGACATCATAATGGAATGTTACATTATAACATCATAATGGAATGTTACATTATGACATCATAATGTAATTTTGCATTATGACATCATAATGTAGTTTTGCATTATGACATCATAATGGAATTTTGCATTATGACATCATAATGGAATGTTACATTATGACATCATAATAGAATTTTGCATTATGACATCATAATGAAGTTTTACATTATGACATCATAATGGAATTTTACATTATGACATCATAATGGATATTTGCATTATGACATCATAATGGAATTTTGCATTATGACATCATATTGGAATGTTACATTATGACATCATAATAGAATTTTACAGTATGACATCATAATGGAGTTATACATTATGACATCATAATGGAATTTTGCATTATGACATCATAATGGAATGTTACATTATGACATCATAATGGAATTTTGCATTATGACATCATAATGGAGTTTTTCATTATGACATCATAATGGAATTTTTTTTACATTATGACATCATAATGGAATTTTACATTATGACATCATAATAGAATTTTACATTATGACATCATAATGGAGTTTTGCATTATGACATCATAATGGAATTTTACATTATGACATCATAATGGAGTTTTACATTATGACATCATAATGGAGTTTTACATTATGACATCATAATGGAATGTTACATTATGACATCATAATGGAATGTTACATTATGACATCATAATGGAATTTTGCATTATGACATCATAATGGAATTTTACATTATGACATCATAATGGAATTTTACATTATCACATCATAATAGAGTTTTACGTTATGACATCATAATGGAATTTTGCATTATGACATCATAATGGAGTTTTACATTATGACATCATAATGGAATGTTGCATTATGACATCATAATGGAATTTTAACATTATGACATCATAATGGAATTTTACATTATGACATCATAATGGAGTTTTGCATTATGACATCATAATGGAATTTTACATTATGACATCATAATGGAGTTTTACATTATGACCTCATAATGGAGTTTTACATTATGACATCATAATGGAGTTTTACATTATGACATCATAATGGAATGTTACATTATGACAGCATAATAGAATGTTACATTATGACATCATATTGGAATTTTATATTACATCATAATGAAATGTTACATTATGACATCATAATGGAATGTTACATTATGACATCATAATGTAATTTTGCATTATGACATCATAATGGAATTTTACATTATGACATAATGGAATTTTACATTATGACATCATAATGGAAATTTGCATTATGACATCATAATGGAATTTTACATTATGACATAATGGAATTTTGCATTATGACATCATAATGGAATTTTACATTGTGACATCATAATGGAATTTTACATTATGACATCATAATGGAATGTTACATTATGACATCATAATGGAATGTTGCATTATGACATCATAATGGAATGTTGCATTATGACATCATAATGGAATTTTGCATTATGACATCATAATGGAATGTTGCATTATGACATCATAATGGAATTTTGCATTATGACATCATAATGGAATTTTGCATTATGACATCATATTGGAATGTTACATTATGACATCATAATAGAATTTTACAGTATGACATCATAATGGAGTTATATAATATGACATCATAATGGAATTTTGCATTATGACATCATAATGGAATGTTACATTATGACATCATAATGGAATTTTGCATTATGACATCATAATGGAGTTTTACATTATGACATCCTAATGGAATTTTACATTATGACATCAAAATGGAATTTTGCATTATGACATCATAATGGAATTTTACATTATGACATCATAATGGAATTTTGCATTATGACAACATAATGGAATGTTACATTATGACATCATAATGGAATTTTGCATTATGACATCATAATGGAATGTTACATTATGACATTATAATGGAATGTTACATTATGACATCATAATGGAATTTTGCATTATTACATCATAATGGAATTTTACATTATGACATCATAATGGAATGTTACATTATGACATCATAATGGAATTTTGCATTATGACATCATAATGAAGTTTTACATTATGACATCATAATGGAATTTTACATTATGACATCATAATGGAATTTTGCATTATGACATCATAATGGAATTTTGCATTATGACATCATATTGGAATGTTACATTATGACACCATAATAGAATTTTACATTATGACATCATAATGGAGTTTTACATTATGACATCATAATGGAGTTTTACATTATGACATCATAATGGAATTTTACATTATGACATCATAATGGAGTTTTACATTATGACATCATAATGGAATTTTACATTATGACATCATAATGGAATTTTGCATTATGACATCATAATGGAATTTTACATTATGACGTCATAATGGAATGTTACATTATGACATCATAATGGAATTTTGCATTATTACATCATAATGGAATTTTACATTATGACATCATAATGGAATGTTACATTATGACATCATAATGGAATTTTGCATTGTGACATCATAATGAAGTTTTACATTATGACATCATAATGGAATTTTACATTATGACATCATAATGGAATTTTGCATTATGACATCATAATGGAATTTTGCATTCTGACATCATATTGGAATGTTACATTATGGCATCATAATAGAATTTTACATTATGACATCATAATGGAGTTTTACATTATGACATCATAATGGAATTTTGCATTATGACATCATAATGGAATATTACATTATGACATCATAATGGAATTTTGCATTATGACATCATAATGGAGTTTTACATTATGACATCATAATGGAATTTTACATTATGACATCATAATGGAATTTTGCATTATGACATCATAATGGAATTTTACATTATGACATCATAATGGAATTTTGCATTATGACAACATAATGGAATGTTACATTATGACATCATAATGGAATTTTGCATTATGACATCATAATGGAATGTTACATTATGGCATAATAATGGAATGTTACATTATGACCTCATAATGGAATTTTGCATTATGACATCATAATGGAATTTTACATTATGACATCATAATGGAATTTTACATTATGACATCATAATAGAGTTTTACATTATGACATCATAATGGAATTTTGCATTATGACATCATAATGGAGTTTAACATTATGACATCATAATGGAATTTTGCACAATGCCATCATAATGGAATTTTAACATTATGACATCATAATGGAATTTTACATTATGACATCATAATGGAGTTTTGCATTATGACATCATAATGGAATTTTACATTATGACATCATAATGGAATGTTACATTATGACATCATAATGGAGTTTTACATTATGACATCATAATGGAGTTTTACATTATGACATCATAATGGAATGTTACATTATGACAACATAATAGAATGTTACATTATGACATCATATTGGAATTTTATATTACATCATAATGAAATGTTACATTATGACATCATAATGGAATGTTACATTATGACATCATAATGTAATTTTGCATTATGACATCATAATGGAATTTTACATTATGACATAATGGAATTTTACATTATGACATCATAATGGAAATTTGCATTATGACATCATAATGGAATTTTACATTATGACATAATGGAATTTTGCATTATGACATCATAATGGAATTTTACATTGTGACATCATAATGGAATTTTACATTATGACATCATAATGGAATGTTACATTATGACATCATAATGGAATGTTGCATTATGACATCATAATGGAATGTTGCATTATGACATCATAATGGAATTTTGCATTATGACATCATAATGGAATGTTGCATTATGACATCATAATGGAATTTTGCATTATGACATCATAATGGAATTTTGCATTATGACATCATATTGGAATGTTACATTATGACATCATAATAGAATTTTACAGTATGACATCATAATGGAGTTATATAATATGACATCATAATGGAATTTTGCATTATGACATCATAATGGAATGTTACATTATGACATCATAATGGAATTTTGCATTATGACATCATAATGGAGTTTTACATTATGACATCATAATGGAATTTTACATTATGACATCAAAATGGAATTTTGCATTATGACATCATAATGGAATTTTACATTATGACATCATAATGGAATTTTGCATTATGACATAATGGAATGTTACATTATGACATCATAATGGAATTTTGTATTATGACATCATAATGGAATTTTACATTATGACATCATAATGGAATGTTACATTATGACATCATAATGGAATTTTGCATTATGACATCATAATGAAGTTTTACATTATGACATCATAATGGAATTTTACATTATGACATCATAATGGAATTTTGCATTATGACATCATAATGGAATTTTGCATTATGACATCATATTGGAATGTTACATTATGACTTCATAATAGAATTTTACATTATGACATCATAATGGAGTTTTACATTATGACATCATAATGGAGTTTTACATTATGACATCATAATGGAATTTTGCACTATGACATCATAATGGAATTTTACATTATGGCATCATAATAGAATTTTACATTATGACATCATAATGGAGTTTTACATTATGACATCATAATGGAATTTTGCATTATGACATCATAATGGAATATTACATTATGACATCATAATGGAATTTTGCATTATGACATCATAATGGAGTTTTACATTATGACATCATAATGGAATTTTACATTATGACATCATAATGGAATTTTGCATTATGACATCATAATGGAATTTTACATTATGACATCATAATGGAATTTTGCATTATGACAACATAATGGAATGTTACATTATGACATCATAATGGAATTTTGCATTATGACATCATAATGGAATGTTACATTATGGCATAATAATGGAATGTTACATTATGACCTCATAATGGAATTTTGCATTATGACATCATAATGGAATTTTACATTATGACATCATAATGGAATTTTACATTATGACATCATAATAGAGTTTTACATTATGACATCATAATGGAATTTTGCATTATGACATCATAATGGAGTTTAACATTATGACATCATAATGGAATTTTGCACAATGCCATCATAATGGAATTTTAACATTATGACATCATAATGGAATTTTACATTATGACATCATAATGGAGTTTTGCATTATGACATCATAATGGAATTTTACATTATGACATCATAATGGAATGTTACATTATGACATCATAATGGAGTTTTACATTATGACATCATAATGGAGTTTTACATTATGACATCATAATGGAATGTTACATTATGACAACATAATAGAATGTTACATTATGACATCATATTGGAATTTTATATTACATCATAATGAAATGTTACATTATGACATCATAATGGAATGTTACATTATGACATCATAATGTAATTTTGCATTATGACATCATAATGGAATTTTACATTATGACATAATGGAATTTTACATTATGACATCATAATGGAAATTTGCATTATGACATCATAATGGAATTTTACATTATGACATAATGGAATTTTGCATTATGACATCATAATGGAATTTTACATTGTGACATCATAATGGAATTTTACATTATGACATCATAATGGAATGTTACATTATGACATCATAATGGAATGTTGCATTATGACATCATAATGGAATGTTGCATTATGACATCATAATGGAATTTTGCATTATGACATCATAATGGAATGTTGCATTATGACATCATAATGGAATTTTGCATTATGACATCATAATGGAATTTTGCATTATGACATCATATTGGAATGTTACATTATGACATCATAATAGAATTTTACAGTATGACATCATAATGGAGTTATATAATATGACATCATAATGGAATTTTGCATTATGACATCATAATGGAATGTTACATTATGACATCATAATGGAATTTTGCATTATGACATCATAATGGAGTTTTACATTATGACATCATAATGGAATTTTACATTATGACATCAAAATGGAATTTTGCATTATGACATCATAATGGAATTTTACATTATGACATCATAATGGAATTTTGCATTATGACATAATGGAATGTTACATTATGACATCATAATGGAATTTTGTATTATGACATCATAATGGAATTTTACATTATGACATCATAATGGAATGTTACATTATGACATCATAATGGAATTTTGCATTATGACATCATAATGAAGTTTTACATTATGACATCATAATGGAATTTTACATTATGACATCATAATGGAATTTTGCATTATGACATCATAATGGAATTTTGCATTATGACATCATATTGGAATGTTACATTATGACTTCATAATAGAATTTTACATTATGACATCATAATGGAGTTTTACATTATGACATCATAATGGAGTTTTACATTATGACATCATAATGGAATTTTGCACTATGACATCATAATGGAATTTTACATTATGACATCATAGTGGAATTTTGCATTATGACAACATAATGGAATGTTACATTATGACATCATAATAGAATTTTGCATTATGACATCAAAATGGAATGTAATATTATGATATCATAATGGAATGTTACATTATGACATCATAATGGAATTTTGCATTATGACATCATAATGGAATTTTACGTTATGACATCATAATGGAATTTTACATTATGACATCATAATACAGTTTTACATTATGACATCATAATGGAATTTTGCATTATGACATCATAATGGAGTTTTACATTATGACATCATAATGGAATTTTACATTATGACATCATAATGGAGTTTTGCATTATGACATCATAATGGAATTTTACATTACGACATCATAATGGAATGTTACATTATGACATCATAATGGAATGTTACATTATGACATCATAATGGAATTTTGCATTATGACATCATAATGTAGTTTTGCATTATGACATCATAATGGAATTTTGCATTATGACATCATAATGGAATGTTACATTATGACATCATAATAGAATTTTGCATTATGACATCATAATGAAGTTTTACATTATGACATCATAATGGAATTTTACATTATGACATCATAATGGATATTTGCATTATGACATCATAATGGAATTTTGCATTATGACATCATATTGGAATGTTACATTATGACATCATAATAGAATTTTACAGTATGACATCATAATGGAGTTATACATTATGACATCATAATGGAATTTTGCATTATGACATCATAATGGAATGTTACATTATGACATCATAATGGAATTTTTCATTATGACATCATAATGGAGTTTTTCATTATGACATCATAATGGAATTTTTTTTACATTATGACATCATAATGGAATTTTACATTATGACATCATAATAGAATTTTACATTATGACATCATAATGGAGTTTTGCATTATGACATCATAATGGAATTTTACATTATGACATCATAATGGAGTTTTACATTATGACATCATAATGGAGTTTTACATTATGACATCATAATGGAATGTTACATTATGACATCATAATGGAATGTTACATTATGACATCATAATGGAATTTTGCATTATGACATCATAATGGAATGTTGCATTATGATATCATAATGGAATATTGCATTATGTCATCATAATGGAATTTTGCATTATGACATCATAATTGAATGTTACATTATGACATCATAATTGAATGTTACATTATGACATCATAATGGAATTTTGCATTATGACATCATAATGGAATGTTACATTATGACATCATAATGGAATTTTGCATTATGACATCATAATGGAATGTTACATTATGACATCATAATAGAATGTTGCATTATGACATCATAATGGAATGTTGCATTATGACATCATAATGGAATTTTGCATTATGACATCATAATGGAATGTTGCATTATGACATCATAATGGAATTTTGCATTATGACATCATTATGGAATTTTGCATTATGACATCATAATTGAATGTTACATTATGACATCATAATGGAATTTTGCATTATGACATCATAATTGAATGTACATTATGACATCATAATGGAATTTTGCATTATGACATCATAATGGAATTTTCCATTATGACATCATAATGGAATGTTACATTATGACATCATAATAGAATTTTACATTATGACATCATAATGGAGTTTTACATTATGACATCATAACGGAATTTTGCATTATGACATCATAATGGAATGTTACATTATGACATCATAATAGAATTTTGCATTATGACATCATAATGAAGTTTTACATTATGACATCATAATGGAATTTTACATTATGACATCATAATGGAATTTTGCATTATGACATCATAATGGAATTTTGCATTATGACATCATATTGGAATGTTACATTATGACATCATAATAGAATTTTACATTATGACATCATAATGGAGTTATACATTATGACATCATAATGGAATTTTGCATTATGACATCATAATGGAATTTTACATTGTGACATCATAATGGAATTTTACATTATGACATCATAATGGAATGTTACATTATGACATCATAATGGAATGTTGCATTATGACATCATAATGGAATGTTGCATTATGACATCATAATGGCATTTTGCATTATGACATCATAATGGAATGTTGCATTATGACATCATAATGGAATTTTGCATTATGACATCATAATGGAATTTTGCATTATGACATCATATTGGAATGTTACATTATGACATCATAATAGAATTTTACAGTATGACATCATAATGGAGTTATATAATATGACATCATAATGGAATTTTGCATTATGACATCATAATGGAATGTTACATTATGACATCATAATGGAATTTTGCATTATGACATCATAATGGAGTTTTACATTATGACATCATAATGGAATTTTACATTATGACATCAAAATGGAATTTTGCATTATGACATCATAATGGAATTTTACATTATGACATCATAATGGAATTTTGCATTATGACATAATGGAATGTTACATTATGACATCATAATGGAATTTTGCATTATGACATCATAATGGAATTTTACATTATGACATCATAATGGAATGCTACATTATGACATCATAATGGAATTTTGCATTATGACATCATAATGAAGTTTTACATTATGACATCATAATGGAATTTTACATTATGACATCATAATGGAATTTTGCATTATGACATCATAATGGAATTTTGCATTATGACATCATATTGGAATGTTACATTATGACTTCATAATAGAATTTTACATTATGACATCATAATGGAGTTTTACATTATGACATCATAATGGAGTTTTACATTATGACATCATAATGGAATTTTGCACTATGACATCATAATGGAATTTTACATTATGACATCATAGTGGAATTTTGTATTATGACAACATAATGGAATGTTACATTATGACATCATAATGGAATTTTGCATTATGACATCAAAATGGAATGTAACATTATGATATCATAATGTAATGTTACATTATGACATCATAATGGAATTTTGCATTATGACATCATAATGGAATTTTACGTTATGACATCATAATGGAATTTTACATTATGACATCATAATACAGTTTTACATTATGACATCATAATGGAATTTTGCATTATGACATCATAATGGAGTTTTACATTATGACATCATAATGGAATTTTACATTATGACATCATAATGGAGTTTTGCATTATGACATCATAATGGAATTTTACATTACGACATCATAATGGAATGTTACATTATGACATCATAATGGAATGTTACATTATGACATCATAATGTAATTTTGCATTATGACATCATAATGTAGTTTTGCATTATGACATAATGGAATTTTGCATTATGACATCATAATGGAATGTTACATTATGACATCATAATAGAATTTTGCATTATGACATCATAATGAAGTTTTACATTATGACATCATAATGGAATTTTACATTATGACATCATAATGGATATTTGCATTACGACATCATAATGGAATTTTGCATTATGACATCATATTGGAATGTTACATTATGACATCATAATAGAATTTTACAGTATGACATCATAATGGAGTTATACATTATGACATCATAATGGAATTTTGCATTATGACATCATAATGGAATGTTACATTATGACATCATAATGGAATTTTGCATTATGACATCATAATGGAGTTTTTCATTATGACATCATAATGGAATTTTTTTTACATTATGACATCATAATGGAATTTTACATTATGACATCATAATAGAATTTTACATTATGACATCATAATGGAGTTTTGCATTATGACATCATAATGGAATTTTACATTATGACATCATAATGGAGTTTTACATTATGACATCATAATGGAGTTTTACATTATGACATCATAATGGAATGTTACATTATGACATCATAATGGAATGTTACATTATGACATCATAATGGAATTTTGCATTATGACATCATAATGGAATGTTGCATTATGATATCATAATGGAATATTGCATTATGTCATCATAATGGAATTTTGCATTATGACATCATAATTGAATGTTACATTATGACATCATAATTGAATGTTACATTATGACATCATAATGGAATTTTGCATTATGACATCATAATGGAATGTTACATTATGACATCATAATGGAATTTTGCATTATGACATCATAATGGAATGTTACATTATGACATCATAATAGAATGTTGCATTATGACATCATAATGGAATGTTGCATTATGACATCATAATGGAATTTTGCATTATGACATCATAATGGAATGTTGCATTATGACATCATAATGGAATTTTGCATTATGACATCATTATGGAATTTTGCATTATGACATCATAATTGAATGTTACATTATGACATCATAATGGAATTTTGCATTATGACATCATAATTGAATGTACATTATGACATCATAATGGAATTTTGCATTATGACATCATAATGGAATTTTCCATTATGACATCATAATGGAATGTTACATTATGACATCATAATAGAATTTTACATTATGACATCATAATGGAGTTTTACATTATGACATCATAACGGAATTTTGCATTATGACATCATAATGGAATGTTACATTATGACATCATAATAGAATTTTCCATTATGACATCATAATGAAGTTTTACATTATGACATCATAATGGAATTTTACATTATGACATCATAATGGAATTTTGCATTATGACATCATAATGGAATTTTGCATTATGACATCATATTGGAATGTTACATTATGACATCATAATAGAATTTTACATTATGACATCATAATGGAGTTATACATTATGACATCATAATGGAATTTTGCATTATGACATCATAATGGAATTTTACATTGTGACATCATAATGGAATTTTACATTATGACATCATAATGGAATGTTACATTATGACATCATAATGGAATGTTGCATTATGACATCATAATGGAATGTTGCATTATGACATCATAATGGAATTTTGCATTATGACATCATAATGGAATGTTGCATTATGACATCATAATGGAATTTTGCATTATGACATCATAATGGAATTTTGCATTATGACATCATATTGGAATGTTACATTATGACATCATAATAGAATTTTACAGTATGACATCATAATGGAGTTATATAATATGACATCATAATGGAATTTTGCATTATGACATCATAATGGAATGTTACATTATGACATCATAATGGAATTTTGCATTATGACATCATAATGGAGTTTTACATTATGACATCATAATGGAATTTTACATTATGACATCAAAATGGAATTTTGCATTATGACATCATAATGGAATTTTACATTATGACATCATAATGGAATTTTGCATTATGACATAATGGAATGTTACATTATGACATCATAATGGAATTTTGCATTATGACATCATAATGGAATTTTACATTATGACATCATAATGGAATGCTACATTATGACATCATAATGGAATTTTGCATTATGACATCATAATGAAGTTTTACATTATGACATCATAATGGAATTTTACATTATGACATCATAATGGAATTTTGCATTATGACATCATAATGGAATTTTGCATTATGACATCATATTGGAATGTTACATTATGACTTCATAATAGAATTTTACATTATGACATCATAATGGAGTTTTACATTATGACATCATAATGGAGTTTTACATTATGACATCATAATGGAATTTTGCACTATGACATCATAATGGAATTTTACATTATGACATCATAGTGGAATTTTGTATTATGACAACATAATGGAATGTTACATTATGACATCATAATGGAATTTTGCATTATGACATCAAAATGGAATGTAACATTATGATATCATAATGGAATGTTACATTATGACATCATAATGGAATTTTGCATTATGACATCATAATGGAATTTTACGTTATGACATCATAATGGAATTTTACATTATGACATCATAATACAGTTTTACATTATGACATCATAATGGAATTTTGCATTATGACATCATAATGGAGTTTTACATTATGACATCATAATGGAATTTTACATTATGACATCATAATGGAGTTTTGCATTATGACATCATAATGGAATTTTACATTACGACATCATAATGGAATGTTACATTATGACATCATAATGGAATGTTACATTATGACATCATAATGTAATTTTGCATTATGACATCATAATGTAGTTTTGCATTATGACATAATGGAATTTTGCATTATGACATCATAATGGAATGTTACATTATGACATCATAATAGAATTTTGCATTATGACATCATAATGAAGTTTTTCATTATGACATCATAATGGAATTTTACATTATGACATCATAATGGATATTTGCATTACGACATCATAATGGAATTTTGCATTATGACATCATATTGGAATGTTACATTATGACATCATAATAGAATTTTACAGTATGACATCATAATAGAGTTATACATTATGACATCATAATGGAATTTTGCATTATGACATCATAATGGAATGTTACATTATGACATCATAATGGAATTTTGCATTATGACATCATAATGGAGTTTTTCATTATGACATCATAATGGAATTTTTTTTACATTATGACATCATAATGGAATTTTACATTATGACATCATAATAGAATTTTACATTATGACATCATAATGGAGTTTTGCATTATGACATCATAATGGAATTTTACATTATGACATCATAATGGAGTTTTACATTATGACATCATAATGGAGTTTTACATTATGACATCATAATGGAATGTTACATTATGACATCATAATGGAATGTTACATTATGACATCATAATGGAATTTTGCATTATGACATCATAATGGAATGTTGCATTATGATATCATAATGGAATTTTGCATTATGACATCATAATTGAATGTTACATTATGACATCATAATTGAATGTTACATTATGACATCATAATGGAATTTTGCATTATGACATCATAATGGAATGTTACATTATGACATCATAATGGAATTTTGCATTATGACATCATAATGGAATGTTACATTATGACATCATAATAGAATGTTGCATTATGACATCATAATGGAATGTTGCATTATGACATCATAATGGAATTTTGCATTATGACATCATAATGGAATGTTGCATTATGACATCATAATGGAATTTTGCATTATGACATCATTATGGAATTTTGCATTATGACATCATAATTGAATGTTACATTATGACATCATAATGGAATTTTGCATTATGACATCATAATGGAATGTTACATTATGACATCATAATGGAATTTTGCATTATGACATCATAATGGAGTTTTTCATTATGACATCATAATGGAATTTTTTTTACATTATGACATCATAATGGAATTTTACATTATGACATCATAATAGAATTTTACATTATGACATCATAATGGAGTTTTGCATTATGACATCATAATGGAATTTTACATTATGACATCATAATGGAGTTTTACATTATGACATCATAATGGAGTTTTACATTATGACATCATAATGGAATGTTACATTATGACATCATAATGGAATGTTACATTATGACATCATAATGGAATTTTGCATTATGACATCATAATGGAATGTTGCATTATGATATCATAATGGAATATTGCATTATGTCATCATAATGGAATTTTGCATTATGACATCATAATTGAATGTTACATTATGACATCATAATTGAATGTTACATTATGACATCATAATGGAATTTTGCATTATGACATCATAATGGAATGTTACATTATGACATCATAATGGAATTTTGCATTATGACATCATAATGGAATGTTACATTATGACATCATAATAGAATGTTGCATTATGACATCATAATGGAATGTTGCATTATGACATCATAATGGAATTTTGCATTATGACATCATAATGGAATGTTGCATTATGACATCATAATGGAATTTTGCATTATGACATCATTATGGAATTTTGCATTATGACATCATAATTGAATGTTACATTATGACATCATAATGGAATTTTGCATTATGACATCATAATTGAATGTACATTATGACATCATAATGGAATTTTGCATTATGACATCATAATGGAATTTTCCATTATGACATCATAATGGAATGTTACATTATGACATCATAATAGAATTTTACATTATGACATCATAATGGAGTTTTACATTATGACATCATAACGGAATTTTGCATTATGACATCATAATGGAATGTTACATTATGACATCATAATAGAATTTTGCATTATGACATCATAATGAAGTTTTACATTATGACATCATAATGGAATTTTACATTATGACATCATAATGGAATTTTGCATTATGACATCATAATGGAATTTTGCATTATGACATCATATTGGAATGTTACATTATGACATCATAATAGAATTTTACATTATGACATCATAATGGAGTTATACATTATGACATCATAATGGAATTTTGCATTGTGACATCATAATGGAATTTTACATTGTGACATCATAATGGAATTTTACATTATGACATCATAATGGAATGTTACATTATGACATCATAATGGAATGTTGCATTATGACATCATAATGGAATGTTGCATTATGACATCATAATGGAATTTTGCATTATGACATCATAATGGAATGTTGCATTATGACATCATAATGGAATTTTGCATTATGACATCATAATGGAATTTTGCATTATGACATCATATTGGAATGTTACATTATGACATCATAATGGAATTTTGCATTATGACATCATAATTGAATGTACATTATGACATCATAATGGAATTTTGCATTATGACATCATAATGGAATTTTACATTATGACATCATAATGGAATTTTGCATTATGACATCATAATGGAATGTTACATTATGACATAATAATGGAATGTTACATTATGACATCATAATGGAATTTTGCATTATGACATCATAATGGAATGTTACATTATGACATCATAATAGAATTTTGCATTATGACATCATAATGAAGTTTTACATTATGACATCATAATGGAATTTTACATTATGACATCATAATGGATATTTGCATTATGACATCATAATGGAATTTTGCATTATGACATCATATTGGAATGTTACATTATGACATCATAATAGAATTTTACAGTATGACATCATAATGGAGTTATACATTATGACATCATAATGGAATTTTGCATTATGACATCATAATGGAATGTTACATTATGACATCATAATGGAATTTTGCATTATGACATCATAATGGAGTTTTTCATTATGACATCATAATGGAATTTTTTTTACATTATGACATCATAATGGAATTTTACATTATGACATCATAATAGAATTTTACATTATGACATCATAATGGAGTTTTGCATTATGACATCATAATGGAATTTTACATTATGACATCATAATGGAGTTTTACATTATGACATCATAATGGAGTTTTACATTATGACATCATAATGGAATGTTGCATTATGACATCATAATGGAATGTTGCATTATGACATCATAATGGAATGTTGCATTATGACATCATAATGGAATGTTGCATTATGACATCATAATGGAATTTTGCCACATGACATCATATTGGAATGTTACATTATGACATCATAATAGAATTTTACAGTATTACATCATAATGGAGTTATATAATATGACATCATAATGGAATTTTGCATTATGACATCATAATGGAATTTTACATTATGACATCATAATGGAATGTTACATTATGACATCATAATGGAATTTTACATTATGACATCATGATGGAATTTTGCATTATGACATCATAATGGAATGTTACATTATGATGTCATAATGGAATTTTGCATTATGACATCATAATAGAATTTTGCATTATGGCATCATAATGGAATGTTGCATTATAACATCATAATGGAATGTTACATTATGACATCATAATGGAATGCTACATTATGACATCATAATGGAATTTTGCATTATGACATCATAATGAAGTTTTACATTATGACATCATAATGGAATTTTACATTATGACATCATAATGGAATTTTGCATTATGACATCATAATGGAATTTTGCATTATGACATCATAATGGAATGTTACATTATGGCATCATAATGGAATTTTACATTATGACATCATAATGGAATTTTGCATTATGACATCATAATGGAATTTTACATTATGACATCATAATGGAATTTTGCATTATGACATCATAATGGAATGTTACATTATGACATCATAATGGAATGTTACATTATGACATCATAATGGAATGTTGCATTATGACATCATAATGGAATTTTGCATTATGACATCATAATGGAATGTAACATTATGATATCATAATGGAATGTTACATTATGACATCATAATGGAATTTTGCATTATGACATCATAATGGAATTTTACGTTATGACATCATAATGGAATTTTACATTATGACATCATAATACAGTTTTACATTATGACATCATAATGGAATTTTGCATTATGACATCATAATGGAGTTTTACATTATGACATCATAATGGAATTTTACATTATGACATCATAATGGAGTTTTGCATTATGACATCATAATGGAATTTTACATTACGACATCATAATGGAATGTTACATTATGACATCATAATGGAATGTTACATTATGACATCATAATGTAATTTTGCATTATGACATCATAATGTAGTTTTGCATTATGACATCATAATGGAATTTTGCATTATGACATCATAATGGAATGTTACATTATGACATCATAATAGAATTTTGCATTATGACATCATAATGAAGTTTTACATTATGACATCATAATGGAATTTTACATTATGACTTCATAATGGATATTTGCATTATGACATCATAATGGAATTTTGCATTATGACATCATATTGGAATGTTACATTATGACATCATAATAGAATTTTACAGTATGACATCATAATGGAGTTATACATTATGACATCATAATGGAATTTTGCATTATGACATCATAATGGAATGTTACATTATGACATCATAATGGAATTTTGCATTATGACATCATAATGGAGTTTTTCATTATGACATCATAATGGAATTTTTTTTACATTATGACATCATAATGGAATTTTACATTATGACATCATAATAGAATTTTACATTATGACATCATAATGGAGTTTTGCATTATGACATCATAATGGAATTTTACATTATGACATCATAATGGAGTTTTACATTATGACATCATAATGGAGTTTTACATTATGACATCATAATGGAATGTTACATTATGACATCATAATGGAATGTTACATTATGACATCATAATGGAATTTTGCATTATGACATCATAATGGAATGTTGCATTATGATATCATAATGGAATATTGCATTATGTCATCATAATGGAATTTTGCATTATGACATCATAATTGAATGTTACATTATGACATCATAATTGAATGTTACATTATGACATCATAATTGAATGTTACATTATGACATCATAATGGAATTTTGCATTATGACATCATAATGGAATGTTACATTATGACATCATAATGGAATTTTGCATTATGACATCATAATGGAATGTTACATTATGACATCATAATAGAATGTTGCATTATGACATCATAATGGAATGTTGCATTATGACATCATAATGGAATTTTGCATTATGACATCATAATGGAATGTTGCATTATGACATCATAATGGAATTTTGCATTATGACATCATTATGGAATTTTGCATTATGACATCATAATTGAATGTTACATTATGACATCATAATGGAATTTTGCATTATGACATCATAATTGAATGTACATTATGACATCATAATGGAATTTTGCATTATGACATCATAATGGAATTTTGCATTATGACATCATAATGGAATTTTGCATTATGACATCATAATGGAATTTTCCATTATGACATCATAATGGAATGTTACATTATGACATCATAATAGAATTTTACATTATGACATCATAATGGAGTTTTACATTATGACATCATAACGGAATTTTGCATTATGACATCATAATGGAATGTTACATTATGACATCATAATAGAATTTTGCATTATGACATCATAATGAAGTTTTACATTATGACATCATAATGGAATATTACATTATGACATCATAATGGAATTTTGCATTATGACATCATAATGGAATTTTGCATTATGACATCATATTGGAATGTTACATTATGACATCATAATAGAATTTTACATTATGACATCATAATGGAGTTTTACATTATGACATCATAATGGAATTTTGCATTATGACATCATAATGGAATGTTACATTATGACATCATAATGGAATTTTGCATTATGACATCATAATGGAGTTTTACATTATGACATCATAATGGAATTTTACATTATGACATCAAAATGGAATTTTGCATTATGACATCATAATGGAATTTTACATTATGACATCATAATGGAATTTTGCATTATGACAACATAATGGAATGTTACATTATGACATCATAATGGAATTTGCATTATGACATCATAATGGAATGTTACATTATGACATCATAATGGAATGTTACATTATGACATCATAATGGAATTTTGCATTATTACATCATAATGGAATTTTACATTATGACATCATAATGGAATGTTACATTATGACATCATAATGGAATTTTGCATTGTGACATCTTAATGAAGTTTTACATTATGACATCATAATGGAATTTTACATTATGACATCATAATGGAATTTTGCATTATGACATCATAATGGAATTTTGCATTATGACATCATATTGGAATGTTACATTATGGCATCATAATAGAATTTTACATTATGACATCATAATGGAGTTTTACATTATGACTTCATAATGGAATTTTGCATTATGACATCATAATGGAATATTAGATTATGACATCATAATGGAATTTTGCATTATGACATCATAATGGAGTTTTACATTATGACATCATAATGGAATTTTGCATTATGACATCATAATGGAATTTTACATTATGACATCATAATGGAATTTTGCATTATGACAACATAATGGAATGTTACATTATGACATCATAATGGAATTTTGCATTATGACATCATAATGGAATGTTACATTATGACATAATAATGGAATGTTACATTATGACATCATAATGGAATTTTGCATTATGACATCATAATGGAATGTTACATTATGACATCATAATAGAATTTTGCATTATGACATCATAATGAAGTTTTACATTATGACATCATAATGGAATTTTACATTATGACATCATAATGGATATTTGCATTATGACATCATAATGGAATTTTGCATTATGACATAATATTGGAATGTTACATTATGACATCATAATGGAATTTTGCATTATGACATCATAATGGAGTTTTTCATTATGACATCATAATGGAATTTTTTTTACATTATGACATCATAATGGAATTTTACATTATGACATCATAATAGAATTTTACATTATGACATCATAATGGAGTTTTGCATTATGACATCATAATGGAATTTTACATTATGACATCATAATGGAATTTTGCATTATGACAACATAATGGAATGTTACATTATGACATCATAATGGAATTTTGCATTATGACATCATAATGGAATGTTACATTATGACATAATAATGGAATGTTACATTATGACATCATAATGGAATTTTGCATTATGACATCATAATGGAATTTTACATTATGACATCATAATGGAATTTTGCTTTATATCATCATAATTGAATGTACATTATGACATCATAATGAAGTTTTACATTATGACATCATAATGGAATTTTACATTATTACATCATAATGGAATTTTGCATTATGACATCATAATGGAATTTTGCATTATGACATCATATTGGAATGTTACATTATGACATCATAATAGAATTTTACAGTATGACATCATAATGGAATTTTGCATTATGACATCATAATGGAATTTTGCATTATGACATCATAATGGAATGTTGCATTATGACATCATAATGGAATTTTGCATTATGACATCATTATGGAATTTTGCATTATGACATCATAATTGAATGTTACATTATGACATCATAATGGAATTTTGCATTATGACATCATAATTGAATGTACATTATGACATCATAATGGAATTTTGCATTATGACATCATAATGGAATTTTGCATTATGACATCATAATGGAATTTTCCATTATGACATCATAATGGAATGTTACATTATGACATCATAATAGAATTTTACATTATGACATCATAATGGAGTTTTACATTATGACATCATAATGGAATTTTGCATTATGACATCATAATGGAATGTTACATTATGACATCATAATAGAATTTTGCATTATGACATCATAATAAAGTTTTACATTATGACATCATAATGGAATTTTACATTATGACATCATAATGGAATATTACATTATGACATCATAATGGAATTTTGCATTATGACATCATATTGGAATGTTACATTATGACATCATAATAGAATTTTACATTATGACATCATAATGGAGTTTTACATTATGACATCATAATGGAATTTTGCATTATGACATCATAATGGAATGTTACATTATGACATCATAATGGAATTTTGCATTATGACATCATAATGGAGTTTTACATTATGACATCATAATGGAATTTTACATTATGACATCAAAATGGAATTTTGCATTATGACATCATAATGGAATTTTACATTATGAGATCATAATGGAATTTTGCATTATGACAACATAATGGAATGTTACATTATGACATCATAATGGAATTTGCATTATGACATCATAATGGAATGTTACATTATGACATCATAATGGAATGTTACATTATGACATCATAATGGAATGTTACATTATGACATCATAATGGAATTTTGCAGTGTGACATCTTAATGAAGTTTTACATTATGACATCATAATGGAATTTTACATTATGACATCATAATGGAATTTTGCATTATGACAACATAATGGAATGTTACATTATGACATCATAATGGAATGTTGCATTATGACATCATAATGGAATGTTGCATTATGACATCATAATGGAATTTTGCATTATGACATCATAATGGAATGTTGCATTATGACATCATAATGGAATTTTGCATTATGACATCATAATGGAATTTTGCATTATGACATCATATTGGAATGTTACATTATGACATCATAATAGAATTTTACAGTATGACATCATAATGGAGTTATATAATATGACATCATAATGGAATTTTGCATTATGACATCATAATGGAATGTTACATTATGACATCATAATGGAATTTTGCATTATGGCATCATTATGGAATGTTACATTATGACATCATAATGGAATTTTGCATTATGACATCATAATGGAATGTTGCATTATGACATCATAATGGAATGTTGCATTATGACATCATAATGGAATGTTGCATTATGACATCATAATGGAATGTTACATTATGATATCACAATGGAATTTTACATTATGACATCATAATAGAATGTTACATTATGACATCATAATGGAATGTTGCATTATGACATCATAATGAAATGTTACATTATGACATCATAATGGAATTTTGCATTATGACATCATAATGGAATGTTACATTATGATATCATAATGGAATGTTGCATTATGACATCATAATAGAATTTTGCATTATGGCATCATAATGGAATGTTACATTATGACATCATAATGGAATTTTGCATTATGACATCATAATGGAATTTTGCATTATGCCATCATAATGTAACGTTGCATTATGACATCATAATGGAATTTTGCATTATGACATCATAATGGAATGTTACATTATGACATCATAATGGAATGTTACATTATGACATCATAATAGAATGTTACATTATGACATCATAATGGAATGTTGCATTATGACATCATAATAGAATTTTGCGTTATGGCATCATAATGGAATGTTACATTATGACATCATAATGGAATTTTGCATTATGACATCATAATGGAATGTTGCATTATGACATCATAATGGAATGTTGCATTATGACATCATAATGGAATATTACATTATGACATCATAATGGAATTTTGCATTATGACATCATATTGGAATGTTACATTATGACATCATAATAGAATTTTACATTATGACATCATAATGGAATTTTGCATTATGACATCATAATGGAATTTTGCATTATGACATCATAATGGAATGTTACATTATGACATCATAATGGAATTTTGCATTATGACATCATAATGGAGTTTTACATTATGACATCATAATGGAATTTTACATTATGACATCAAAATGGAATTTTGCATTATGACATCATAATGGAATTTTACATTATGAGATCATAATGGAATTTTGCATTATGACAACATAATGGAATGTTACATTATGACATCATAATGGAATTTGCATTATGACATCATAATGGAATGTTACATTATGACATCATAATGGAATGTTACATTATGACATCATAATGGAATTTTGCAGTGTGACATCTTAATGAAGTTTTACATTATGACATCATAATGGAATTTTACATTATGACATCATAATGGAATTTTGCATTATGACAACATAATGGAATGTTACATTATGACATCATAATGGAATGTTGCATTATGACATCATAATGGAATGTTGCATTATGACATCATAATGGAATTTTGCATTATGACATCATAATGGAATGTTGCATTATGACATCATAATGGAATTTTGCATTATGACATCATAATGGAATTTTGCATTATGACATCATATTGGAATGTTACATTATGACATCATAATAGAATTTTACAGTATGACATCATAATGGAGTTATATAATATGACATCATAATGGAATTTTGCATTATGACATCATAATGGAATGTTACATTATGACATCATAATGGAATTTTGCATTATGACATCATAATGGAGTTTTACATTATGACATCCTAATGGAATTTTACATTATGACATCAAAATGGAATTTTGCATTATGACATCATAATGGAATTTTACATTATGACATCATAATGGAATTTTGCATTATGACAACATAATGGAATGTTACATTATGACATCATAATGGAATTTTGCATTATGACATCATAATGGAATGTTACATTATGACATTATAATGGAATGTTACATTATGACATCATAATGGAATTTTGCATTATTACATCATAATGGAATTTTACATTATGACATCATAATGGAATGTTACATTATGACATCATAATGGAATTTTGCATTATGACATCATAATGAAGTTTTACATTATGACATCATAATGGAATTTTACATTATGACATCATAATGGAATTTTGCATTATGACATCATAATGGAATTTTGCATTATGACATCATATTGGAATGTTACATTATGACATCATAATAGAATTTTACATTATGACATCATAATGGAGTTTTACATTATGACATCATAATGGAGTTTTACATTATGACATCATAATGGAATTTTACATTATGACATCATAATGGAGTTTTACATTATGACATCATAATGGAATTTTACATTATGACATCATAATGGAATTTTGCATTATGACATCATAATGGAATTTTACATTATGACGTCATAATGGAATGTTACATTATGACATCATAATGGAATTTTGCATTATTACATCATAATGGAATTTTACATTATGACATCATAATGGAATGTTACATTATGACATCATAATGGAATTTTGCATTGTGACATCATAATGAAGTTTTACATTATGACATCATAATGGAATTTTACATTATGACATCATAATGGAATTTTGCATTATGACATCATAATGGAATTTTGCATTCTGACATCATATTGGAATGTTACATTATGGCATCATAATAGAATTTTACATTATGACATCATAATGGAGTTTTACATTATGACATCATAATGGAATTTTGCATTATGACATCATAATGGAATATTACATTATGACATCATAATGGAATTTTGCATTATGACATCATAATGGAGTTTTACATTATGACATCATAATGGAATTTTACATTATGACATCATAATGGAATTTTGCATTATGACATCATAATGGAATTTTACATTATGACATCATAATGGAATTTTGCATTATGACAACATAATGGAATGTTACATTATGACATCATAATGGAATTTTGCATTATGACATCATAATGGAATGTTACATTATGACATAATAATGGAATGTTACATTATGACCTCATAATGGAATTTTGCATTATGACATCATAATGGAATGTTACATTATGACATCATAATAGAATGTTGCATTATGACATCATAATAGAGTTTTACATTATGACATCATAATGGAATTTTGCATTATGACATCATAATGGAGTTTAACATTATGACATCATAATGGAATTTTGCACAATGACATCATAATGGAATTTTAACATTATGACATCATAATGGAATTTTACATTATGACATCATAACGGAGTTTTGCATTATGACATCATAATGGAATTTTACATTATGACATCATAATGGAATGTTACATTATGACCTCATAATGGAGTTTTACATTATGACATCATAATGGAGTTTTACATTATGACATCATAATGGAATGTTACATTATGACAACATAATAGAATGTTACATTATGACATCATATTGGAATTTTATATTACATCATAATGAAATGTTACATTATGACATCATAATGGAATGTTACATTATGACATCATAATGTAATTTTGCATTATGACATCATAATGGAATTTTACATTATGACATAATGGAATTTTACATTATGACATCATGATGGAAATTTGCATTATGACATCATAATGGAATTTTACATTATGACATAATGGAATTTTGCATTATGACATCATAATGGAATTTTACATTGTGACATCATAATGGAATTTTACATTATGACATCATAATGGAATGTTACATTATGACATCATAATGGAATGTTGCATTATGACATCATAATGGAATGTTGCATTATGACATCATAATGGAATTTTGCATTATGACATCATAATGGAATGTTGCATTATGACATCATAATGGAATTTTGCATTATGACATCATAATGGAATTTTTCATTATGACATCATATTGGAATGTTACATTATGACATCATAATAGAATTTTACAGTATGACATCATAATGGAGTTATATAATATGACATCATAATGGAATTTTGCATTATGACATCATAATGGAATGTTACATTATGACATCATAATGGAATTTTGCATTATGACATCATAATGGAGTTTTACATTATGACATCAGAATGGAATTTTACATTATGACATCAAAATGGAATTTTGCATTATGACATCATAATGGAATTTTACATTATGACATCATAATGGAATTTTGCATTATGACATAATGGAATGTTACATTATGACATCATAATGGAATTTTGTATTATGACATCATAATGGAATTTTACATTATGACATCATAATGGAATGTTACATTATGACATCATAATGGAATTTTGCATTATGACATCATAATGAAGTTTTACATTATGACATCATAATGGAATTTTACATTATGACATCATAATGGAATTTTGCATTATGACATCATAATGGAATTTTGCATTATGACATCATATTGGAATGTTACATTATGACTTCATAATAGAATTTTACATTATGACATCATAATGGAGTTTTACATTATGACATCATAATGGAGTTTTACATTATGACATCATAATGGAATTTTGCACTATTACATCATAATGGAATTTTACATTATGACATCATAGTGGAATTTTGCATTATGACAACATAATGGAATGTTACATTATGACATCATAATGGAATTTTGCATTATGACATCAAAATGGAATGTAACATTATGATATCATAATGGAATGTTACATTATGACATCATAATGGAATTTTGCATTATGACATCATAATGGAATTTTACGTTATGACATCATAATGGAATTTTACATTATGACATCATAATACAGTTTTACATTATGACATCATAATGGAATTTTGCATTATGACATCATAATGGAGTTTTACATTATGACATCATAATGGAATTTTACATTATGACATCATAATGGAGTTTTGCATTATGACATCATAATGGAATTTTACATTACGACATCATAATGGAATGTTACATTATGACATCATAATGGAATGTTACATTATGACATCATAATGGAATTTTGCATTATGACATCATAATGTAGTTTTGCATTATGACATCATAATGGAATTTTGCATTATGACATCATAATGGAATGTTACATTATGACATCATAATAGAATTTTGCATTATGACATCATAATGAAGTTTTACATTATGACATCATAATGGAATTTTACATTATGACATCATAATGGATATTTGCATTATGACATCATAATGGAATTTTGCATTATGACATCATATTGGAATGTTACATTATGACATCATAATAGAATTTTACAGTATGACATCATAATGGAGTTATACATTATGACATCATAATGGAATTTTGCATTATGACATCATAATGGAATGTTACATTATGACATCATAATGGAATTTTTCATTATGACATCATAATGGAGTTTTTCATTATGACATCATAATGGAATTTTTTTTACATTATGACATCATAATGGAATTTTACATTATGACATCATAATAGAATTTTACATTATGACATCATAATGGAGTTTTGCATTATGACATCATAATGGAATTTTACATTATGACATCATAATGGAGTTTTACATTATGACATCATAATGGAGTTTTACATTATGACATCATAATGGAATGTTACATTATGACATCATAATGGAATGTTACATTATGACATCATAATGGAATTTTGCATTATGACATCATAATGGAATGTTGCATTATGATATCATAATGGAATATTGCATTATGTCATCATAATGGAATTTTGCATTATGACATCATAATTGAATGTTACATTATGACATCATAATGGAATTTTGCATTATGACATCATAATGGAATGTTACATTATGACATCATAATGGAATTTTGCATTATGACATCATAATGGAATGTTACATTATGACATCATAATAGAATGTTGCATTTTGACATCATAATGGAATGTTGCATTATGACATCATAATGGAATTTTGCATTATGACATCATAATGGAATGTTGCATTATGACATCATAATGGAATTTTGCATTATGACATCATTATGGAATTTTGCATTATGACATCATAATTGAATGTTACATTATGACATCATAATGGAATTTTGCATTATGACATCATAATTGAATGTACATTATGACATCATAATGGAATTTTGCATTATGACATCATAATGGAATTTTCCATTATGACATCATAATGGAATGTTACATTATGACATCATAATAGAATTTTACATTATGACATCATAATGGAGTTTTACATTATGACATCATAACGGAATTTTGCATTATGACATCATAATGGAATGTTACATTATGACATCATAATAGAATTTTGCATTATGACATCATAATGAAGTTTTACATTATGACATCATAATGGAATTTTACATTATGACATCATAATGGAATTTTGCATTATGACATCATAATGGAATTTTGCATTATGACATCATATTGGAATGTTACATTATGACATCATAATAGAATTTTACATTATGACATCATAATGGAGTTATACATTATGACATCATAATGGAATTTTGCATTATGACATCATAATGGAATTTTACATTGTGACATCATAATGGAATTTTACATTATGACATCATAATGGAATGTTACATTATGACATCATAATGGAATGTTGCATTATGACATCATAATGGAATGTTGCATTATGACATCATAATGGAATTTTGCATTATGACATCATAATGGAATGTTGCATTATGACATCATAATGGAATTTTGCATTATGACATCATAATGGAATTTTGCATTATGACATCATATTGGAATGTTACATTATGACATCATAATAGAATTTTACAGTATGACATCATAATGGAGTTATATAATATGACATCATAATGGAATTTTGCATTATGACATCATAATGGAATGTTACATTATGACATCATAATGGAATTTTGCATTATGACATCATAATGGAGTTTTACATTATGACATCATAATGGAATTTTACATTATGACATCAAAATGGAATTTTGCATTATGACATCATAATGGAATTTTACATTATGACATCATAATGGAATTTTGCATTATGACATAATGGAATGTTACATTATGACATCATAATGGAATTTTGCATTATGACATCATAATGGAATTTTACATTATGACATCATAATGGAATGCTACATTATGACATCATAATGGAATTTTGCATTATGACATCATAATGAAGTTTTACATTATGACATCATAATGGAATTTTACATTATGACATCATAATGGAATTTTGCATTATGACATCATAATGGAATTTTACATTATGACATCATAATGGAATGTTACATTATGACATCATAATGGAATGTTGCATTATGACATCATAATGGAATGTTGCATTATGACATCATAATGGAATTTTGCATTATGACATCATAATGGAATGTTGCATTATGACATCATAATGGAATTTTGCATTATGACATCATAATGGAATTTTGCATTATGACATCATATTGGAATGTTACATTATGACATCATAATAGAATTTTACAGTATGACATCATAATGGAGTTATATAATATGACATCATAATGGAATTTTGCATTATGACATCATAATGGAATGTTACATTATGACATCATAATGGGATTTTGCATTATGACATCATAATGGAGTTTTACATTATGACATCCTAATGGAATTTTACATTATGACATCAAAATGGAATTTTGCATTATGACATCATAATGGAATTTTACATTATGACATCATAATGGAATTTTGCATTATGACAACATAATGGAATGTTACATTATGACATCATAATGGAATTTTGCATTATGACATCATAATGGAATGTTACATTATGACATTATAATGGAATGTTACATTATGACATCATAATGGAATTTTGCATTATTACATCATAATGGAATTTTACATTATGACATCATAATGGAATGTTACATTATGACATCATAATGGAATTTTGCATTATGACATCATAATGAAGTTTTACATTATGACATCATAATGGAATTTTACATTATGACATCATAATGGAATTTTGCATTATGACATCATAATGGAATTTTGCATTATGACATCATATTGGAATGTTACATTATGACACCATAATAGAATTTTACATTATGACATCATAATGGAGTTTTACATTATGACATCATAATGGAGTTTTACATTATGACATCATAATGGAATTTTACATTATGACATCATAATGGAGTTTTACATTATGACATCATAATGGAATTTTACATTATGACATCATAATGGAATTTTGCATTATGACATCATAATGGAATTTTACATTATGACGTCATAATGGAATGTTACATTATGACATCATAATGGAATTTTGCATTATTACATCATAATGGAATTTTACATTATGACATCATAATGGAATGTTACATTATGACATCATAATGGAATTTTGCATTGTGACATCATAATGAAGTTTTACATTATGACATCATAATGGAATTTTACATTATGACATCATAATGGAATTTTGCATTATGACATCATAATGGAATTTTGCATTCTGACATCATATTGGAATGTTACATTATGGCATCATAATAGAATTTTACATTATGACATCATAATGGAGTTTTACATTATGACATCATAATGGAATTTTGCATTATGACATCATAATGGAATATTACATTATGACATCATAATGGAATTTTGCATTATGACATCATAATGGAGTTTTACATTATGACATCATAATGGAATTTTACATTATGACATCATAATGGAATGTTGCATTATGACATCATAATGGAATTTTGCATTATGGCATCATAATGGAATTTTGCATTATGACATCATATTGGAATGTTACATTATGACATCATAATAGAATTTTACAGTATGACATCATAATGGAGTTATATAATATGACATCATAATGGAATTTTGCATTATGACATCATAATGGAATGTTACATTATGACATCATAATGGAATTTTGCATTATGACATCATAATGGAGTTTTACATTATGACATCATAATGGAATTTTACATTATGACATCAAAATGGAATTTTGCATTATGACATCATAATGGAATTTTACATTATGACATCATAATGGAATTTAGCATTATGACATAATGGAATGTTACATTATGACATCATAATGGAATTTTGCATTATGACATCATAATGGAATTTTACATTATGACATCATAATGGAATGCTACATTATGACATCATAATGGAATTTTGCATTATGACATCATAATGAAGTTTTACATTATGACATCATAATGGAATTTTACATTATGACATCATAATGGAATTTTGCATTATGACATCATAATGGAATTTTGCATTATGACATCATATTGGAATGTTACATTATGACTTCATAATAGAATTTTACATTATGACATCATAATGGAGTTTTACATTATGACATCATAATGGAGTTTTACATTATGACATCATAATGGAATTTTGCACTATGACATCATAATGGAATTTTACATTATGACATCATAGTGGAATTTTGTATTATGACAACATAATGGAATGTTACATTATGACATCATAATGGAATTTTGCATTATGACATCAAAATGGAATGTAACATTATGATATCATAATGGAATGTTACATTATGACATCATAATGGAATTTTGCATTATGACATCATAATGGAATTTTACGTTATGACATCATAATGGAATTTTACATTATGACATCATAATACAGTTTTACATTATGACATCATAATGGAATTTTACATTATGACATCATAATGGAGTTTTGCATTATGACATCATAATGGAATTTTACATTACGACATCATAATGGAATGTTACATTATAACATCATAATGGAATGTTACATTATGACATCATAATGTAATTTTGCATTATGACATCATAATGTAGTTTTGCATTATGACATCATAATGGAATTTTGCATTATGACATCATAATGGAATGTTACATTATGACATCATAATAGAATTTTGCATTATGACATCATAATGAAGTTTTACATTATGACATCATAATGGAATTTTACATTATGACATCATAATGGATATTTGCATTATGACATCATAATGGAATTTTGCATTATGACATCATATTGGAATGTTACATTATGACATCATAATAGAATTTTACAGTATGACATCATAATGGAGTTATACATTATGACATCATAATGGAATTTTGCATTATGACATCATAATGGAATGTTACATTATGACATCATAATGGAATTTTGCATTATGACATCATAATGGAGTTTTGCATTATGACATCATAATGGAATTTTGCATTATGACATCATAATGGAATGTTGCATTATGACATCATAATGGAATGTTGCATTATGACATCATAATGGAATTTTGCATTATGACATCATAATGGAATGTTACATTATGACATCATAATGGAATTTTACATTATGACATCAAAATGGAATGTTACATTATGACATCATAATGGAATTTTACATTATGACATCATAATGGAATTTTGCATTATGACATCATAATGGAATGTTACATTATGACATCATAATGGAATTTTGCATTATGACATCATAATAGAATTTTGCATTATGGCATCATAATGGAATGTTACATTATGCCATCATAATGGAATGTTGCATTATGACATCATAATGGAATTTTGCATTATGACATCATAATTGAATGTTGCATTATGACATCATAATGGAATGTTACATTATGATATCATAATGGAATGTTACATTATGACATCATAATAGAATTTTGCATTATGGCATCATAATGGAATGTTACATTATGACATCATAATAGAATGTTACATTATGACATCATAATGGAATGTTGCATTATGGCATCATAATGGAATGTTACATTATGACATCATTATGGAATGTTACATTATGACATCATAATGGACTTTTGCATTATGGCATCATAATGGAATGTTGCATTATGACATCATAATGGAATTTTGCATTATGGCATCATAATGGAATGTTACATTATGACATCATAATGGACTTTTGCATTATGGCATCATAATGGAATGTTGCATTATGACATCATAATGGACTTTTGCATTATGGCATCATAATGGAATGTTACATTATGACATCATAATGGAATGTTGCATTATGACATCATAATATAATTTTGCATTATGGCATCATTATGGAATGTTACATTATGACATCATAATGGAATTTTGCATTATGACATCATAATAGAATGTTACATTATGACATCATAATGGAATTTTGCATTATGACATCATAATGGAATTTTGCATTATGACATCATAATGGAATGTTACATTATGACATCATAATGGAATGTTACATTATGACATCATAATAGAATGTTACATTATGACATCATAATGGAATGTTGCATTATGACATCATAATAGAATTTAGCATTATGGCATCATAATGGAATGTTACATTATGACATCATAATGGAATTTTGCATTATGACATCATAATTGAATATTGCATTATGACATCATAATGGCATGTTGCATTATGACATCATAATGGAATGTTGCATTATGACATCATAATGGATTTTTTTCATTATGACATCATAATGGAATGTTACATTATGACATCATAATGGAATTTTGCATTATGGCATCATTATGGAATGTTACATTATGACATCATAATGGAATTTTGCATTATGACATCATAATGGAATGTTGCATTATGACATCATAATGGAATGTTGCATTATGACATCATAATGGAATGTTGCATTATGACATCATAATGGAATGTTGCATTATGACATCATAAATGAATGTTACATTATGACATCATAATAGAATGTTACATTATGACATCATAATGGAATGTTGCATTATGACATCATAATGAAATGTTACATTATGACATCATAATGGAATTTTGCATTATGACATCATAATGGAATGTTACATTATGACATCATAATGGAATGTTGCATTATGACATCATAATAGAATTTTGCATTATGGCATCATAATGGAATGTTACATTATGACATCATAATGGAATTTTGCATTTTGACATCATATTGGAATGTTGCATTATGACATCATAATGGAATGTTACATTATGACATCATAATGGAATTTTGCATTATGACATCATAATGGAATGTTACATTATGACATCATAATGGAATTTTGCATTATGGCATCATAATGGAATTTTGCATTATGACATCATAATAGAATGTTACATTATGACATCATAATGGAATTTTACATTATGAAATCAAAATGGAATTTTGCATTATGACATCATAATGTAACGTTGCATTATGACATCATAATTGAATTTTGCATTATGACATCATAATGGAATGTTACATTATGACATCATAATGGAATGTTACATTATGACATCATAATAGAATGTTACATTATGACATCATAATGGAATGTTACATTATGACATCATAATGGAATTTTACATTATGACATCAAAATGGAATGTTACATTATGACATCATAATGGAATTTTACATTATGACATCATAATGGAATTTTGCATTATGACATCATAATGGAATGTTACATTATGACATCATAATGGAATTTTGCATTATGACATCATAATAGAATTTTGCATTATGGCATCATAATGGAATGTTACATTATGCCATCATAATGGAATGTTGCATTATGACATCATAATGGAATTTTGCATTATGACATCATAATGGAATGTTGCATTATGACATCATAATGGAATGTTACATTATGATATCATAATGGAATGTTACATTATGACATCATAATAGAATTTTGCATTATGGCATCATAATGGAATGTTACATTATGACATCATAATAGAATGTTACATTATGACATCATAATGGAATGTTGCATTATGGCATCATAATGGAATGTTACATTATGACATCATTATGGAATGTTACATTATGACATCATAATGGACTTTTGCATTATGGCATCATAATGGAATGTTGCATTATGACATCATAATGGAATTTTGCATTATGGCATCATAATGGAATGTTACATTATGACATCATAATGGACTTTTGCATTATGGCATCATAATGGAATGTTGCATTATGACATCATAATGGACTTTTGCATTATGGCATCATAATGGAATGTTACATTATGACATCATAATGGAATGTTGCATTATGACATCATAATATAATTTTGCATTATGGCATCATTATGGAATGTTACATTATGACATCATAATGGAATTTTGCATTATGACATCATAATAGAATGTTACATTATGACATCATAATGGAATTTTGCATTATGACATCATAATGGAATTTTGCATTATGACATCATAATGGAATGTTACATTATGACATCATAATGGAATGTTACATTATGACATCATAATAGAATGTTACATTATGACATCATAATGGAATGTTGCATTATGACATCATAATAGAATTTAGCATTATGGCATCATAATGGAATGTTACATTATGACATCATAATGGAATTTTACATTATGACATCATAATGGAATGTTACATTATGACATCATAATGGAATTTTACATTATGACATCATAATGGAATTTTGCATTATGACATCATAATGGAATGTTACATTATGATGTCATAATGGAATTTTGCATTGTGACATCATAATAGAATTTTGCATTATGGCATCATAATGGAATGTTGCATTATAACATCATAATGGAATGTTACATTATGACATCATAATAGAATGTTACATTATGACATCATAATGGAATGTTGCATTATGACATCATAATGGAATGTTGCATTATGGCATCATTATGGAATGTTACATTATAACATCATAATGGAATTTTGCATTATGACATCATAATGGAATGTTACATTATGACATCATAATGGAATTTTACATTATGACATCATAATGGAATTTTGCATTATGACATCATAATGGAATTTTACATTATGACATCATAATGGAATTTTGCATTATGGCATCATAATGGAATGTTACATTATGACATCATAATGGAATGTTACATTATGCCATCATAATGGAATGTTGCATTATGACATCATAATGGAATTTTGCATTATGACATCATAATGGAATGTTGCATTATGACATCATAATGGAATGTTACATTATGATATCATAATGGAATGTTACATTATGACATCATAATAGAATTTTGCATTATGGCATCATAATGGAATGTTACATTATGACATCATAATAGAATGTTACATTATGACATCATAATGGAATGTTGCATTATGGCATCATAATGGAATGTTACATTATGACATCATTATGGAATGTTACATTATGACATCATAATGGACTTTTGCATTATGGCATCATAATGGAATGTTGCATTATGACATCATAATGGAATGTTGCATTATGACATCATAATATAATTTTGCATTATGGCATCATTATGGAATGTTACATTATGACATCATAATGGAATTTTGCATTATGACATCATAATGGAATGTTACATTATGACATCATAATGGAATTTTGCATTATGACATCATATTGGAATGTTGCATTATGACATCATAATGGAATGTTACATTATGACATCATAATGGAATTTTGCATTATGACATCATAATGGAATGTTACATTATGACATCATAATGGAATTTTGCATTATGACATCATAATGGAATGTTACATTATGACATCATAATGGAATTTTGCATTATGACATCATAATGGAATTTTGCATTATGACATCATAATGGAATGTAACATTATGACATCATAATAGAATGTTACATTATGACATCATAATGGAATGTTGCATTATGACATCATAATGGAATTTTGCATTATGGCATCATAATGGAATGTTACATTAAGACATCATAATGGAATTTTGCATTATGGCATCATAATGGAATGTTACATTAAGACATCATAATGGAATTTTGCATTATGACATCATTATGGAATTTTGCATTATGACATCATAATGGAATGTTACATTATGACATCATAATGAAATGTTACATTATGACATCATAATAGAATGTTACATTATGACATCATAATGGAATGTTGCATTATGACATCATAATAGAATTTTGCATTATGGCATCATTATGGAATGTTACATTATGACATCATAATGGAATTTTGCATTATGACATCATAATGGAATTTTGCATTATGACATCATAATGGAATTTTGCATTATGACATCCTAATGGAATGTTACATTATGACATCATAATGAAATGTTACATTATGACATCATAATGGAATGTTGCATTATGACATCATAATAGAATTTTGCATTATGGCATCATAATGGAATGTTACATTATGACATCACAATGAAATTTTGCATTATGACATCATAATGGAATTTTGCATTATGACATCACAATGGAATTTTGCATTATGACATCATAATGGAATTTTGCATTATGACATCATAATAGAATGTTACATTAGGACATCATAATGGAATGTTGCATTATGACATCATAATAGAATTTTGCATTATGGCATCATAATGGAATGTTACATTATGACATCATAATGGAATTTTGCATTATGACATCATAATGGAATGTTGCATTATGACATCATAATGGAATGTTACATTATGACATCATAATGGAATTTTGCATTATGACATCATAATGGAATGTTACATTATGACATCATAATAGAATGTTCCATTATGACATCATAATGGAATGTTGCATTATGACATCATAATATAATTTTGCATTATGGCATCATAATGGAATGTTACATTATGACATCATAATGGAATTTTGCATTATGACATCATAATGGAATTTTGCATTATGACATCATAATGGAATGTTACATTATGACATCATAATGGAATTTTGCATTATGACATCATAATGGAATGTTACATTATGACATCATAATGGAATGTTACATTATGACATCATAATAGAATGTTACATTATGACATCATAATGGAATGTTGCATTATGACATCATAATAGAATTTTGCATTATGGCATCATTATGGAATGTTACATTATGACATCATAATGGAATGTTGCATTATGACATCATAATGGAATGTTGCATTATGACATCATAATGGAATGTTACATTATGACATCATAATGGAATTTTACATTATGACATCATAATGGAATGTTACATTATGACATCATAATGGAATTTTACATTATGACATCATAATGGAATTTGAATTTTGCATTATGACATCAAAATGGAATTTTGCATTATGACATCATAATGGAATGTTACATTATGACATCATAATGGAATGTTACATTATGACATCATAATAGAATGTTACATTATGACATCATAATGGAATGTTGCATTATGACATCATAATAGAATGCTACATTATGACATCATAATGGAATGTTGCATTATGACATCATAATAGAATGCTACATTATGACATCATAATGGAATGTTACATTATGACATCATAATGGAATTTTACATTATGACATCAAAATGGAATTTTGCATTATGACATCATAATGGAATTTTGCATTATGACATCATAATGGAATGTTATATTATGACATCATAATTGAATGTTACATTATGACATCATAATAGAATGTTACATTATGACATCATAATGGAATGTTGCATTATGACATCATAATAGAATTTTGCATTATGGCATCATTATGGAATGTTACATTATGACATCATAATGGAATGTTGCATTATGACATCATAATGGAATGTTACATTATGACATCATAATGGAATTTTGCATTATGACATCATAATGGAATGTTACATTATGACATCATAATGGAATTTTACATTATGACATCATAATGGAATTTTGCATTATGACATCATAATGGAATGTTACATTATGACATCATAATGGAATGTTACATTATGACATCATAATGGAATGTTACATTATGACATCATAATAGAATGTTACATTATGACATCATAATGGAATGTTGCATTATGACATCATAATAGAATTTTGCATTATGGCATCATAATAGAATGTTACATTATGACATCATAATGGAATTTTGCATTATGACATCATAATGGAATTTTGCATTATGACATCATAATGGAATGTTGCATTATGACATCATAATAGAATTTTGCATTATGGCATCATAATGGAATGTTACATTATGACATCATAATGGAATTTTGCATTATGACATCATAATGGAATTTTGCATTATGGCATCATAATGGAATGTTACATTATGACATCATAATGGAATGTTACATTATGACATCATAATAGAATGTTACATTATGACATCATAATGGAATGTTGCATTATGACATCATAATGGAATGTTGCATTATGACATCATAATGGAATGTTGCATTATGGCATCATTATGGAATGTTACATTATGACATCATAATGGAATGTTACATTATGACATCATAATGGAATGTTACATTATGACATCATAATGGAATGTTGCATTATGACATCATATAGGAATGTTGCATTATGACATCATAATGGAATGTTACATTATGACATCACAATGGAATTTTGCATTATGACATCATAATGGAATGTTGCATTATGACATCATAATGGAATGTTACATTATGACATCATAATGGAATGTTGCATTATGACATCATAATGGAATTTTGCATTATGACATCATAATGGAATGTTGCTTTATGACATCATAATTGAATTTTGCATTATGACATCATATTGAATGTTACATTATGACATCATAATGGAATTTTGCATTATGACATCATAATAGAATTTTGCATTATGGCATCATAATGGAATGTTACATTATGACATCATAATAGAATGTTACATTATGACATCATAATGGAATGTTGCATTATGGCATCATAATGGAATGTTACATTATGACATCATTATGGAATGTTACATTATGACATCATAATGGACTTTTGCATTATGGCATCATAATGGAATGTTGCATTATGACATCATAATGGAATTTTGCATTATGACATCATAATGGAATGTTACATTATGACATCATAATGGAATGTTGCATTATGACATCATAATATAATTTTGCATTATGGCATCATTATGGAATGTTACATTATGACATCATAATGGAATTTTGCATTATGACATCATAATGGAATGTTACATTATGACATCATAATGGAATTTTGCATTATGACATCATATTGGAATGTTGCATTATGACATCATAATGGAATGTTACATTATGACATCATAATGGAATTTTGCATTATGACATCATAATGGAATGTTACATTATGACATCATAATGGAATTTTGCATTATGACATCATAATGGAATTTTGCATTATGACATCATAATAGAATGTTACATTATGACATCATAATGGAATTTTACATTATGAAATCAAAATGGAATTTTGCATTATGACATCATAATGTAACGTTGCATTATGACATCATAATGGAATTTTGCATTATGACATCATAATGGAATGTTACATTATGACATCATAATGGAATGTTACATTATGACATCATAATAGAATGTTACATTATGACATCATAATGGAATGTTGCATTATGACATCATAATGGAATTTTGCATTATGGCATCATAATGGAATGTTACATTATGACATCATAATGGAATTTTGCATTATGACATCATTATGGAATTTTGCATTATGACATCATAATGGAATGTTACATTATAACATCATAATGAAATGTTACATTATGACATCATAATAGAATGTTACATTATGACATCATAATGGAATGTTGCATTATGACATCATAATAGAATTTTGCATTATGGCATCATTATGGAATGTTGCATTATGACATCATAATGGAATTTTGCATTATGACATCATAATCGAATTTTGCATTATGACATCCTAATGGAATGTTACATTATGACATCATAATGGAATGTTACATTATGACATCATAATGGAATGTTGCATTATGACATCATAATAGAATTTTGCATTATGGCATCATAATGGAATGTTACATTATGACATCACAATGGAATTTTGCATTATGACATCATAATGGAATTTTGCATTATGACATCACAATGGAATTTTGCATTATGACATCATAATGGAATTTTGCATTATGACATCATAATAGAATGTTACATTATGACATCATAATGGAATGTTGCATTATGGCATCATTATGGAATGTTACATTATGACATCATAATGGAATGTTGCATTATGACATCATAATAGAATTTTGCATTATGGCATCATTATGGAATGTTACATTATGACATCATAATGGAATTTTGCATTATGACATCATAATGGAATGTTGCATTATGACATCATAATGGAATTTTGCATTATGACATCATAATGGAATGTTACATTCAGACATCATAATGGAATTTTACATTATGACATCATAATGGAATGTTACATTATGACATCATAATGGAATTTTACATTATGACATCATAATGGAATTTTGCATTATGACATCATAATGGAATGTTACATTATGACATCATAATGGAATTTTGCATTATGACATCATAATAGAATTTTGCATTATGGCATCATAATGGAATGTTACATTCTGACATCATAATGGAATGTTGCATTATGACATCATAATGGAATTTTGCATTATGACATCATAATGGAATGTTGCATTATGACATCATAATTGAATTTTGCATTTTGATATCATATTGAATGTTACATTATGACATCATAATGGAATTTTGCATTATGACATCATAATAGAATTTTGCATTATGGCATCATAATGGAATGTTACATTATGACATCATAATAGAATGTTACATTATGACATCATAATGGAATGTTGCATTATGGCATCATAATGGAATGTTACATTATGACATCATTATGGAATGTTACATTATGACATCATAATGGACTTTTGCATTATGGCATCATAATGGAATGTTGCATTATGACATCATAATGGAATGTTACATTATGACATCATAATGGAATGTTGCATTATGACATCATAATATAATTTTGCATTATGGCATCATTATGGAATGTTACATTATGACATCATAATGGAATTTTGCATTATGACATCATAATGGAATGTTACATTATGACATCATAATGGAATTTTGCATTATGACATCATATTGGAATGTTGCATTATGACATCATAATGGAATGTTACATTATGACATCATAATGGAATTTTGCATTATGACATCATAATGGAATGTTACATTATGACATCATAATGGAATTTTGCATTATGACATCATAATGGAATGTTACATTATGACATCATAATGGAATTTTGCATTATGACATCATAATGGAATTTTGCATTATGACATCATAATGGAATGTTACATTATGACATCATAATAGAATGTTACATTATGACATCATAATGGAATGTTGCATTATGACATCATAATGGAATTTTGCATTATGGCATCATAATGGAATGTTACATTAAGACATCATAATGGAATTTTGCATTATGACATCATTATGGAATTTTGCATTATGACATCATAATGGAATGTTACATTATGACATCATAATGAAATGTTACATTATGACATCATAATAGAATGTTACATTATGACATCATAATGGAATGTTGCATTATGACATCATAATAGAATTTTGCATTATGGCATCATTATGGAATGTTACATTATGACATCATAATGGAATTTTGCATTATGACATCATAATGGAATTTTGCATTATGACATCATAATGGAATTTTGCATTATGACATCCTAATGGAATGTTACATTATGACATCATAATGAAATGTTACATTATGACATCATAATGGAATGTTGCATTATGACATCATAATAGAATTTTGCATTATGGCATCATAATGGAATGTTACATTATGACATCACAATGAAATTTTGCATTATGACATCATAATGGAATTTTGCATTATGACATCACAATGGAATTTTGCATTATGACATCATAATGGAATTTTGCATTATGACATCATAATAGAATGTTACATTAGGACATCATAATGGAATGTTGCATTATGACATCATAATAGAATTTTGCATTATGGCATCATAATGGAATGTTACATTATGACATCATAATGGAATTTTGCATTATGACATCATAATGGAATGTTGCATTATGACATCATAATGGAATGTTACATTATGACATCATAATGGAATTTTGCATTATGACATCATAATGGAATGTTACATTATGACATCATAATAGAATGTTACATTATGACATCATAATGGAATGTTGCATTATGACATCATAATATAATTTTGCATTATGGCATCATAATGGAATGTTACATTATGACATCATAATGGAATTTTGCATTATGACATCATAATGGAATTTTGCATTATGACATCATAATGGAATGTTACATTATGACATCATAATGGAATTTTGCATTATGACATCATAATGGAATGTTACATTATGACATCATAATGGAATGTTACATTATGACATCATAATAGAATGTTACATTATGACATCATAATGGAATGTTGCATTATGACATCATAATAGAATTTTGCATTATGGCATCATTATGGAATGTTACATTATGACATCATAATGGAATGTTGCATTATGACATCATAATGGAATGTTGCATTATGACATCATAATGGAATGTTACATTATGACATCATAATGGAATTTTACATTATGACATCATAATGGAATGTTACATTATGACATCATAATGGAATTTTACATTATGACATCATAATGGAATTTGAATTTTGCATTATGACATCAAAATGGAATTTTGCATTATGACATCATAATGGAATGTTACATTATGACATCATAATGGAATGTTACATTATGACATCATAATAGAATGTTACATTATGACATCATAATGGAATGTTGCATTATGACATCATAATAGAATGCTACATTATGACATCATAATGGAATGTTGCATTATGACATCATAATAGAATGCTACATTATGACATCATAATGGAATGTTACATTATGACATCATAATGGAATTTTACATTATGACATCAAAATGGAATTTTGCATTATGACATCATAATGGAATTTTGCATTATGACATCATAATGGAATGTTACATTATGACATCATAATTGAATGTTACATTATGACATCATAATAGAATGTTACATTATGACATCATAATGGAATGTTGCATTATGACATCATAATGGAATTTTGCATTATGGCATCATTATGGAATGTTACATTATGACATCATAATGGAATGTTGCATTATGACATCATAATGGAATGTTACATTATGACATCATAATGGAATTTTACATTATGACATCATAATGGAATGTTACATTATGACATCATAATGGAATTTTACATTATGACATCATAATGGAATTTTGCATTATGACATCATAATGGAATGTTACATTATGACATCATAATGGAATGTTACATTATGACATCATAATGGAATGTTACATTATGACATCATAATTGAATGTTACATTATGACATCATAATAGAATGTTACATTATGACATCATAATGGAATGTTGCATTATGACATCATAATAGAATTTTGCATTATGGCATCATAATAGAATGTTACATTATGACATCATAATGGAATTTTGCATTATGACATCATAATGGAATGTTGCATTATGACATCATAATAGAATTTTGCATTATGGCATCATAATGGAATGTTACATTATGACATCATAATGGAATTTTGCATTATGACATCATAATGGAATTTTGCATTATGGCATCATAATGGAATGTTACATTATGACATCATAATGTAATGTTACATTATGACATCATAATAGAATGTTACATTATGACATCATAATGGAATGTTGCATTATGACATCATAATGGAATGTTGCATTATGACATCATAATGGAATGTTGCATTATGGCATCATTATGGAATGTTACATTATGACATCATAATGGAATGTTACATTATGACATCATAATGGAATGTTACATTATGACATCATAATGGAATGTTGCATTATGACATCATAATGGAATGTTGCATTATGACATCATAATGGAATGTTACATTATGACATCACAATGGAATTTTGCATTATGACATCATAATGGAATGTTGCATTATGACATCATAATGGAATGTTACATTATGACATCATAATGGAATGTTGCATTATGACATCATAATGGAATGTTGCATTATGGCATCATTATGGAATGTTACATTATGACATCATAATGGAATTTTGCATTATGACATAATAATGGAATGTTGCATTATGACATCATAATGGAATTTTGCATTATGACATCATAATGGAATGTTACATTATGACATCATAATGGAATGTTACATTATGACATCATAATGGAATTTTACATTATGACATCATAATGGAATTTTGCATTATGACATCATAATGGAATTTTGCATTATGACATCATAATGGAATGTTGCATTATGACATCATAATTGAATTTTGCATTATGACATCATATTGAATGTTACATTATGATATCATAATAGAATGTTACATTATGACATCATAATGGAATTTTACATTATGACATCAAAATTGAATTTTGCATTATGACATCATAATGGAATGTTGCATTATGACATCATAATGGAATTTTGCATTATGACATCATAATGGAATGTTGCATTATGGCATCATTATGGAATGTTACATTATGACATCATAATGGAATGTTGCATTATGACATCATAATGGAATGTTGCATTGTGACATCATAATGGAATGTTGCATTATGACATCATAATAGAACATTGCATTATGGCATCATAATGGAATGTTACATTATGACATCACAATGGAATTTTGCATTATGACATCATAATGGAATTTTGCATTATGACATCATAATGGAATGTTGCATTATGACATCATAATTGAATTTTGCATTATGACATCATATTGAATGTTACATTATGACATCATAATAGAATTTTGCATTATGGCATCATAATGGAATGTTACATTATGACATCATAATGGAATTTTGCATTATGACATCATAATAGAATTTTGCATTATGGCATCATAATGGAATGTTACCATATGACATCATAATAGAATGTTACATTATGACATCATAATGGAATGTTGCATTATGGCATCATAATGGAATGTTACATTATGACATCATTATGGAATGTTACATTATGACATCATAATGGACTTTTGCATTATGGCATCATAATGGAATGTTCCATTATGACATCATAATGGAATTTTGCATTATGACATCATAATGGAATGTTACATTATGACATCATAATGGAATGTTGCATTATGACATCATAATATAATTTTGCATTATGGCATCATTATGGAATGTTACATTATGACATCATAATGGAATTTTGCATTATGACATCATAATAGAATGTTACATTATGACATCATAATGGAATTTTGCATTATGACATCATAATGGAATTTTGCATTATGACATCATAATGGAATGTTACATTATGACATCATAATGGAATGTTACATTATGACATCATAATAGAATGTTACATTATGACATCATAATGGAATGTTGCATTATGACATCATAATAGAATTTTGCATTATGGCATCATAATGGAATGTTACATTATGACATCATAATGGAATTTTGCATTATGACATCATAATGGAATGTTGCATTATGACATCATAATGGAATGTTGCATTATGACATCATAATGGAATGTTACATTATGACATCATAATGGAATTTTTTCATTATGACATCATAATGGAATGTTACATTATGACATCATAATGGAATTTTGCATTATGGCATCATTATGGAATGTTACATTATGACATCATAATGGAATTTTGCATTATGACATCATAATGGAATGTTGCATTATGACATCATAATGGAATGTTGCATTATGACATCATAATGGAATGTTACATTATGGCATCATAATGGAATTTTACATTATGACATCATAATGGAATTTTGCATTATGACATCATAATGGAATGTTACATTATGATATCATAATGGAATGTTACATTATGACATCATAATAGAATGTTACATTATGACATCATAATGGAATGTTGCATTATGACATCATAATGGAATGTTACATTATGACATCATAATGGAATGTTGCATTATGACATCATAATAGAATTTTGCATTATGGCATCATAATGAAATGTTACATTATGACATCATAATGGAATTTTGCATTATGACATCATAATGGAATGTTACATTATGACATCATAATGGAATGTTGCATTATGACATAATAGAATTTTGCATTATGGCATCATAATGGAATGTTACATTATGACATCATAATGGAATTTTGCATTATGACATCATATTGGAATGTTGCATTATGACATCATAATGGAATGTTACATTATGACATCATAATGGAATTTTGCATTATGACATCATAATGGAATGTTACATTATGACATCATAATGGAATTTTGCATTATGACATCATAATGGAATTTTGCATTATGACATCATAATGGAATGTTACATTATGACATCATAATTGAATGTTACATTATGACATCATAATAGAATGTTACATTATGACATCATAATGGAATGTTGCATTATGACATCATAATAGAATTTTGCATTATGGCATCATTATGGAATGTTACATTATGACATCATAATGGAATGTTGCATTATGACATCATAATGGAATGTTACATTATGACATCATAATGGAATTTTACATTATGACATCATAATGGAATGTTACATTATGACATCATAATGGAATTTTACATTATGACATCATAATGGAATTTTGCATTATGACATCATAATGGAATGTTACATTATGACATCATAATGGAATGTTACATTATGACATCATAATGGAATGTTACATTATGACATCATAATAGAATGTTACATTTTGACATCATAATGGAATGTTGCATTATGACATCATAATAGAATTTTGCATTATGGCATCATAATAGAATGTTACATTATGACATCATAATGGAATTTTGCATTATGACATCATAATGGAATTTTGCATTATGACATCATAATGGAATGTTGCATTATGACATCATAATAGAATTTTGCATTATGGCATCATAATGGAATGTTACATTATGACATCATAATGGAATTTTGCATTATGACATCATAATGGAATTTTGCATTATGGCATCATAATGGAATGTTACATTATGACATCATAATGGAATGTTACATTATGACATCATAATAGAATGTTACATTATGACATCATAATGGAATGTTGCATTATGACATCATAATGGCATGTTGCATTATGGCATCATTATGGAATGTTACATTATGACATCATAATGGAATGTTACATTATGACATCATAATGGAATGTTACATTATGACATCATAATGGAATGTTGCATTATGACATCATAATGGAATGTTGCATTATGACATCATAATGGAATGTTACATTATGACATCACGATGGAATTTTGCATTATGACATCATAATGGAATGTTGCATTATGACATCATAATGGAATGTTACATTATGACATCATAATGGAATGTTGCATTATGACATCATAATGGAATTTTGCATTATGACATCATAATGGAATGTTGCATTATGACATCATAATGGAATGTTACATTATGACATCATAATGGAATGTTGCATTATGACATCATAATGGAATGTTGCATTATGGCATCATTATGGAATGTTACATTATGACATCATAATGGAATTTTGCATTATGACATCATAATGGAATGTTGCATTATGACATCATAATGGAATTTTGCATTATGACATCATAATGGAATGTTACATTATGACATCATAATGGAATTTTGCATTATGACATCATAATGGAATTTTGCATTATGACATCATAATAGAATTTTGCATTATGGCATCATAATGGAATGTTACATTATGACATCATAATAGAATGTTACATTATGACATCATAATGGAATGTTGCATTATGGCATCATAATGGAATGTTACATTATGACATCATTATGGAATGTTACATTATGACATCATAATGGACTTTTGCATTATGGCATCATAATGGAATGTTGCATTATGACATCATAATGGAATGTTGCATTATGACATCATAATATAATTTTGCATTATGGCATCATTATGGAATGTTACATTATGACATCATAATGGAATTTTGCATTATGACATCATAATGGAATGTTACATTATGACATCATAATGGAATTTTGCATTATGACATCATATTGGAATGTTGCATTATGACATCATAATGGAATGTTACATTATGACATCATAATGGAATTTTGCATTATGACATCATAATGGAATGTTACATTATGACATCATAATGGAATTTTGCATTATGACATCATAATGGAATGTTACATTATGACATCATAATGGAATTTTGCATTATGACATCATAATGGAATTTTGCATTATGACATCATAATGGAATGTAACATTATGACATCATAATAGAATGTTACATTATGACATCATAATGGAATGTTGCATTATGACATCATAATGGAATTTTGCATTATGGCATCATAATGGAATGTTACATTAAGACATCATAATGGAATTTTGCATTATGGCATCATAATGGAATGTTACATTAAGACATCATAATGGAATTTTGCATTATGACATCATTATGGAATTTTGCATTATGACATCATAATGGAATGTTACATTATGACATCATAATGAAATGTTACATTATGACATCATAATAGAATGTTACATTATGACATCATAATGGAATGTTGCATTATGACATCATAATAGAATTTTGCATTATGGCATCATTATGGAATGTTACATTATGACATCATAATGGAATTTTGCATTATGACATCATAATGGAATTTTGCATTATGACATCATAATGGAATTTTGCATTATGACATCCTAATGGAATGTTACATTATGACATCATAATGAAATGTTACATTATGACATCATAATGGAATGTTGCATTATGACATCATAATAGAATTTTGCATTATGGCATCATAATGGAATGTTACATTATGACATCACAATGAAATTTTGCATTATGACATCATAATGGAATTTTGCATTATGACATCACAATGGAATTTTGCATTATGACATCATAATGGAATTTTGCATTATGACATCATAATAGAATGTTACATTAGGACATCATAATGGAATGTTGCATTATGACATCATAATAGAATTTTGCATTATGGCATCATAATGGAATGTTACATTATGACATCATAATGGAATTTTGCATTATGACATCATAATGGAATGTTGCATTATGACATCATAATGGAATGTTACATTATGACATCATAATGGAATTTTGCATTATGACATCATAATGGAATGTTACATTATGACATCATAATAGAATGTTCCATTATGACATCATAATGGAATGTTGCATTATGACATCATAATATAATTTTGCATTATGGCATCATAATGGAATGTTACATTATGACATCATAATGGAATTTTGCATTATGACATCATAATGGAATTTTGCATTATGACATCATAATGGAATGTTACATTATGACATCATAATGGAATTTTGCATTATGACATCATAATGGAATGTTACATTATGACATCATAATGGAATGTTACATTATGACATCATAATAGAATGTTACATTATGACATCATAATGGAATGTTGCATTATGACATCATAATAGAATTTTGCATTATGGCATCATTATGGAATGTTACATTATGACATCATAATGGAATGTTGCATTATGACATCATAATGGAATGTTGCATTATGACATCATAATGGAATGTTACATTATGACATCATAATGGAATTTTACATTATGACATCATAATGGAATGTTACATTATGACATCATAATGGAATTTTACATTATGACATCATAATGGAATTTGAATTTTGCATTATGACATCAAAATGGAATTTTGCATTATGACATCATAATGGAATGTTACATTATGACATCATAATGGAATGTTACATTATGACATCATAATAGAATGTTACATTATGACATCATAATGGAATGTTGCATTATGACATCATAATAGAATGCTACATTATGACATCATAATGGAATGTTGCATTATGACATCATAATAGAATGCTACATTATGACATCATAATGGAATGTTACATTATGACATCATAATGGAATTTTACATTATGACATCAAAATGGAATTTTGCATTATGACATCATAATGGAATTTTGCATTATGACATCATAATGGAATGTTATATTATGACATCATAATTGAATGTTACATTATGACATCATAATAGAATGTTACATTATGACATCATAATGGAATGTTGCATTATGACATCATAATAGAATTTTGCATTATGGCATCATTATGGAATGTTACATTATGACATCATAATGGAATGTTGCATTATGACATCATAATGGAATGTTACATTATGACATCATAATGGAATTTTGCATTATGACATCATAATGGAATGTTACATTATGACATCATAATGGAATTTTACATTATGACATCATAATGGAATTTTGCATTATGACATCATAATGGAATGTTACATTATGACATCATAATGGAATGTTACATTATGACATCATAATGGAATGTTACATTATGACATCATAATAGAATGTTACATTATGACATCATAATGGAATGTTGCATTATGACATCATAATAGAATTTTGCATTATGGCATCATAATAGAATGTTACATTATGACATCATAATGGAATTTTGCATTATGACATCATAATGGAATTTTGCATTATGACATCAAAATGGAATGTTGCATTATGACATCATAATAGAATTTTGCATTATGGCATCATAATGGAATGTTACATTATGACATCATAATGGAATTTTGCATTATGACATCATAATGGAATTTTGCATTATGGCATCATAATGGAATGTTACATTATGACATCATAATGGAATGTTACATTATGACATCATAATAGAATGTTACATTATGACATCATAATGGAATGTTGCATTATGACATCATAATGGAATGTTGCATTATGACATCATAATGGAATGTTGCATTATGGCATCATTATGGAATGTTACATTATGACATCATAATGGAATGTTACATTATGACATCATAATGGAATGTTACATTATGACATCATAATGGAATGTTGCATTATGACATCATAATGGAATGTTGCATTATGACATCATAATGGAATGTTACATTATGACATCACAATGGAATTTTGCATTATGACATCATAATGGAATGTTGCATTATGACATCATAATGGAATGTTACATTATGACATCATAATGGAATGTTGCATTATGACATCATAATGGAATTTTGCATTATGACATCATAATGGAATGTTGCTTTATGACATCATAATTGAATTTTGCATTATGACATCATATTGAATGTTACATTATGACATCATAATGGAATTTTGCATTATGACATCATAATAGAATTTTGCATTATGGCATCATAATGGAATGTTACATTATGACATCATAATAGAATGTTACATTATGACATCATAATGGAATGTTGCATTATGGCATCATAATGGAATGTTACATTATGACATCATTATGGAATGTTACATTATGACATCATAATGGACTTTTGCATTATGGCATCATAATGGAATGTTGCATTATGACATCATAATGGAATTTTGCATTATGACATCATAATGGAATGTTACATTATGACATCATAATGGAATGTTGCATTATGACATCATAATATAATTTTGCATTATGGCATCATTATGGAATGTTACATTATGACATCATAATGGAATTTTGCATTATGACATCATAATGGAATGTTACATTATGACATCATAATGGAATTTTGCATTATGACATCATATTGGAATGTTGCATTATGACATCATAATGGAATGTTACATTATGACATCATAATGGAATTTTGCATTATGACATCATAATGGAATGTTACATTATGACATCATAATGGAATTTTGCATTATGACATCATAATGGAATTTTGCATTATGACATCATAATAGAATGTTACATTATGACATCATAATGGAATTTTACATTATGAAATCAAAATGGAATTTTGCATTATGACATCATAATGTAACGTTGCATTATGACATCATAATGGAATTTTGCATTATGACATCATAATGGAATGTTACATTATGACATCATAATGGAATGTTACATTATGACATCATAATAGAATGTTACATTATGACATCATAATGGAATGTTGCATTATGACATCATAATGGAATTTTGCATTATGGCATCATAATGGAATGTTACATTATGACATCATAATGGAATTTTGCATTATGACATCATTATGGAATTTTGCATTATGACATCATAATGGAATGTTACATTATAACATCATAATGAAATGTTACATTATGACATCATAATAGAATGTTACATTATGACATCATAATGGAATGTTGCATTATGACATCATAATAGAATTTTGCATTATGGCATCATTATGGAATGTTGCATTATGACATCATAATGGAATTTTGCATTATGACATCATAATCGAATTTTGCATTATGACATCCTAATGGAATGTTACATTATGACATCATAATGGAATGTTACATTATGACATCATAATGGAATGTTGCATTATGACATCATAATAGAATTTTGCATTATGGCATCATAATGGAATGTTACATTATGACATCACAATGGAATTTTGCATTATGACATCATAATGGAATTTTGCATTATGACATCACAATGGAATTTTGCATTATGACATCATAATGGAATTTTGCATTATGACATCATAATAGAATGTTACATTATGACATCATAATGGAATGTTGCATTATGGCATCATTATGGAATGTTACATTATGACATCATAATGGAATGTTGCATTATGACATCATAATAGAATTTTGCATTATGGCATCATTATGGAATGTTACATTATGACATCATAATGGAATTTTGCATTATGACATCATAATGGAATGTTGCATTATGACATCATAATGGAATTTTGCATTATGACATCATAATGGAATGTTACATTCAGACATCATAATGGAATTTTACATTATGACATCATAATGGAATGTTACATTATGACATCATAATGGAATTTTACATTATGACATCATAATGGAATTTTGCATTATGACATCATAATGGAATGTTACATTATGACATCATAATGGAATTTTGCATTATGACATCATAATAGAATTTTGCATTATGGCATCATAATGGAATGTTACATTCTGACATCATAATGGAATGTTGCATTATGACATCATAATGGAATTTTGCATTATGACATCATAATGGAATGTTGCATTATGACATCATAATTGAATTTTGCATTTTGATATCATATTGAATGTTACATTATGACATCATAATGGAATTTTGCATTATGACATCATAATAGAATTTTGCATTATGGCATCATAATGGAATGTTACATTATGACATCATAATAGAATGTTACATTATGACATCATAATGGAATGTTGCATTATGGCATCATAATGGAATGTTACATTATGACATCATTATGGAATGTTACATTATGACATCATAATGGACTTTTGCATTATGGCATCATAATGGAATGTTGCATTATGACATCATAATGGAATGTTACATTATGACATCATAATGGAATGTTGCATTATGACATCATAATATAATTTTGCATTATGGCATCATTATGGAATGTTACATTATGACATCATAATGGAATTTTGCATTATGACATCATAATGGAATGTTACATTATGACATCATAATGGAATTTTGCATTATGACATCATATTGGAATGTTGCATTATGACATCATAATGGAATGTTACATTATGACATCATAATGGAATTTTGCATTATGACATCATAATGGAATGTTACATTATGACATCATAATGGAATTTTGCATTATGACATCATAATGGAATGTTACATTATGACATCATAATGGAATTTTGCATTATGACATCATAATGGAATTTTGCATTATGACATCATAATGGAATGTTACATTATGACATCATAATAGAATGTTACATTATGACATCATAATGGAATGTTGCATTATGACATCATAATGGAATTTTGCATTATGGCATCATAATGGAATGTTACATTAAGACATCATAATGGAATTTTGCATTATGACATCATTATGGAATTTTGCATTATGACATCATAATGGAATGTTACATTATGACATCATAATGAAATGTTACATTATGACATCATAATAGAATGTTACATTATGACATCATAATGGAATGTTGCATTATGACATCATAATAGAATTTTGCATTATGGCATCATTATGGAATGTTACATTATGACATCATAATGGAATTTTGCATTATGACATCATAATGGAATTTTGCATTATGACATCACAATGGAATTTTGCATTATGACATCATAATGGAATTTTGCATTATGACATCATAATAGAATGTTACATTAGGACATCATAATGGAATGTTGCATTATGACATCATAATAGAATGTTACATTATGACATCATAATGGAATTTTGCATTATGACATCATAATGGAATTTTGCATTATGACATCATAATGGAATGTTACATTATGACATCATAATGGAATTTTGCATTATGACATCATAATGGAATGTTACATTATGACATCATAATGGAATGTTACATTATGACATCATAATAGAATGTTACATTATGACATCATAATGGAATGTTGCATTATGACATCATAATAGAATTTTGCATTATGGCATCATTATGGAATGTTACATTATGACATCATAATGGAATGTTGCATTATGACATCATAATGGAATGTTGCATTATGACATCATAATGGAATGTTACATTATGACATCATAATGGAATTTTACATTATGACATCATAATGGAATGTTACATTATGACATCATAATGGAATTTTACATTATGACATCATAATGGAATTTGAATTTTGCATTATGACATCAAAATGGAATTTTGCATTATGACATCATAATGGAATGTTACATTATGACATCATAATGGAATGTTACATTATGACATCATAATAGAATGTTACATTATGACATCATAATGGAATGTTGCATTATGACATCATAATAGAATGCTACATTATGACATCATAATGGAATGTTGCATTATGACATCATAATAGAATGCTACATTATGACATCATAATGGAATGTTACATTATGACATCATAATGGAATTTTACATTATGACATCAAAATGGAATTTTGCATTATGACATCATAATGGAATTTTGCATTATGACATCATAATGGAATGTTACATTATGACATCATAATTGAATGTTACATTATGACATCATAATAGAATGTTACATTATGACATCATAATGGAATGTTGCATTATGACATCATAATGGAATTTTGCATTATGGCATCATTATGGAATGTTACATTATGACATCATAATGGAATGTTGCATTATGACATCATAATGGAATGTTACATTATGACATCATAATGGAATTTTACATTATGACATCATAATGGAATGTTACATTATGACATCATAATGGAATTTTACATTATGACATCATAATGGAATTTTGCATTATGACATCATAATGGAATGTTACATTATGACATCATAATGGAATGTTACATTATGACATCATAATGGAATGTTACATTATGACATCATAATTGAATGTTACATTATGACATCATAATAGAATGTTACATTATGACATCATAATGGAATGTTGCATTATGACATCATAATAGAATTTTGCATTATGGCATCATAATAGAATGTTACATTATGACATCATAATGGAATTTTGCATTATGACATCATAATGGAATGTTGCATTATGACATCATAATAGAATTTTGCATTATGGCATCATAATGGAATGTTACATTATGACATCATAATGGAATTTTGCATTATGACATCATAATGGAATTTTGCATTATGGCATCATAATGGAATGTTACATTATGACATCATAATGGAATGTTACATTATGACATCATAATAGAATGTTACATTATGACATCATAATGGAATGTTGCATTATGACATCATAATGGAATGTTGCATTATGACATCATAATGGAATGTTGCATTATGGCATCATTATGGAATGTTACATTATGACATCATAATGGAATGTTACATTATGACATCATAATGGAATGTTACATTATGACATCATAATGGAATGTTGCATTATGACATCATAATGGAATGTTGCATTATGACATCATAATGGAATGTTACATTATGACATCACAATGGAATTTTGCATTATGACATCATAATGGAATGTTGCATTATGACATCATAATGGAATGTTACATTATGACATCATAATGGAATGTTGCATTATGACATCATAATGGAATGTTGCATTATGGCATCATTATGGAATGTTACATTATGACATCATAATGGAATTTTGCATTATGACATAATAATGGAATGTTGCATTATGACATCATAATGGAATTTTGCATTATGACATCATAATGGAATGTTACATTATGACATCATAATGGAATGTTACATTATGACATCATAATGGAATTTTACATTATGACATCATAATGGAATTTTGCATTATGACATCATAATGGAATTTTGCATTATGACATCATAATGGAATGTTGCATTATGACATCATAATTGAATTTTGCATTATGACATCATATTGAATGTTACATTATGATATCATAATAGAATGTTACATTATGACATCATAATGGAATTTTACATTATGACATCAAAATTGAATTTTGCATTATGACATCATAATGGAATGTTGCATTATGACATCATAATGGAATTTTGCATTATGACATCATAATGGAATGTTGCATTATGGCATCATTATGGAATGTTACATTATGACATCATAATGGAATGTTGCATTATGACATCATAATGGAATGTTGCATTGTGACATCATAATGGAATGTTGCATTATGACATCATAATAGAACATTGCATTATGGCATCATAATGGAATGTTACATTATGACATCACAATGGAATTTTGCATTATGACATCATAATGGAATTTTGCATTATGACATCATAATGGAATGTTGCATTATGACATCATAATTGAATTTTGCATTATGACATCATATTGAATGTTACATTATGACATCATAATAGAATTTTGCATTATGGCATCATAATGGAATGTTACATTATGACATCATAATGGAATTTTGCATTATGACATCATAATAGAATTTTGCATTATGGCATCATAATGGAATGTTACCATATGACATCATAATAGAATGTTACATTATGACATCATAATGGAATGTTGCATTATGGCATCATAATGGAATGTTACATTATGACATCATTATGGAATGTTACATTATGACATCATAATGGACTTTTGCATTATGGCATCATAATGGAATATTCCATTATGACATCATAATGGAATTTTGCATTATGACATCATAATGGAATGTTACATTATGACATCATAATGGAATGTTGCATTATGACATCATAATATAATTTTGCATTATGGCATCATTATGGAATGTTACATTATGACATCATAATGGAATTTTGCATTATGACATCATAATAGAATGTTACATTATGACATCATAATGGAATTTTGCATTATGACATCATAATGGAATTTTGCATTATGACATCATAATGGAATGTTACATTATGACATCATAATGGAATGTTACATTATGACATCATAATAGAATGTTACATTATGACATCATAATGGAATGTTGCATTATGACATCATAATAGAATTTTGCATTATGGCATCATAATGGAATGTTACATTATGACATCATAATGGAATTTTGCATTATGACATCATAATGGAATGTTGCATTATGACATCATAATGGAATGTTGCATTATGACATCATAATGGAATGTTACATTATGACATCATAATGGAATTTTTTCATTATGACATCATAATGGAATGTTACATTATGACATCATAATGGAATTTTGCATTATGGCATCATTATGGAATGTTACATTATGACATCATAATGGAATTTTGCATTATGACATCATAATGGAATGTTGCATTATGACATCATAATGGAATGTTGCATTATGACATCATAATGGAATGTTACATTATGACATCATAATGGAATTTTACATTATGACATCATAATGGAATTTTGCATTATGACATCATAATGGAATGTTACATTATGATATCATAATGGAATGTTACATTATGACATCATAATATAATGTTACATTATGACATCATAATGGAATGTTGCATTATGACATCATAATGGAATGTTACATTATGACATCATAATGGAATGTTGCATTATGACATCATAATAGAATTTTGCATTATGGCATCATAATGAAATGTTACATTATGACATCATAATGGAATTTTGCATTATGACATCATAATGGAATGTTACATTATGACATCATAATGGAATGTTGCATTATGACATCATAATAGAATTTTGCATTATGGCATCATAATGGAATGTTACATTATGACATCATAATGGAATTTTGCATTATGACATCATATTGGAATGTTGCATTATGACATCATAATGGAATGTTACATTATGACATCATAATGGAATTTTGCATTATGACATCATAATGGAATGTTACATTATGACATCATAATGGAATTTTGCATTATGACATCATAATGGAATTTTGCATTATGACATCATAATGGAATGTTACATTATGACATCATAATTGAATGTTACATTATGACATCATAATAGAATGTTACATTATGACATCATAATGGAATGTTGCATTATGACATCATAATAGAATTTTGCATTATGGCATCATTATGGAATGTTACATTATGACATCATAATGGAATGTTGCATTATGACATCATAATGGAATGTTACATTATGACATCATAATGGAATTTTACATTATGACATCATAATGGAATGTTACATTATGACATCATAATGGAATTTTACATTATGACATCATAATGGAATTTTGCATTATGACATCATAATGGAATGTTACATTATGACATCATAATGGAATGTTACATTATGACATCATAATGGAATGTTACATTATGACATCATAATAGAATGTTACATTTTGACATCATAATGGAATGTTGCATTATGACATCATAATAGAATTTTGCATTATGGCATCATAATAGAATGTTACATTATGACATCATAATGGAATTTTGCATTATGACATCATAATGGAATTTTGCATTATGACATCATAATGGAATGTTGCATTATGACATCATAATAGAATTTTGCATTATGGCATCATAATGGAATGTTACATTATGACATCATAATGGAATTTTGCATTATGACATCATAATGGAATTTTGCATTATGGCATCATAATGGAATGTTACATTATGACATCATAATGGAATGTTACATTATGACATCATAATAGAATGTTACATTATGACATCATAATGGAATGTTGCATTATGACATCATAATGGCATGTTGCATTATGGCATCATTATGGAATGTTACATTATGACATCATAATGGAATGTTACATTATGACATCATAATGGAATGTTACATTATGACATCATAATGGAATGTTGCATTATGACATCATAATGGAATGTTGCATTATGACATCATAATGGAATGTTACATTATGACATCACGATGGAATTTTGCATTATGACATCATAATGGAATGTTGCATTATGACATCATAATGGAATGTTACATTATGACATCATAATGGAATGTTGCATTATGACATCATAATGGAATTTTGCATTATGACATCATAATGGAATGTTGCATTATGACATCATAATGGAATGTTACATTATGACATCATAATGGAATGTTGCATTATGACATCATAATGGAATGTTGCATTATGGCATCATTATGGAATGTTACATTATGACATCATAATGGAATTTTGCATTATGACATCATAATGGAATGTTGCATTATGACATCATAATGGAATTTTGCATTATGACATCATAATGGAATGTTACATTATGACATCATAATGGAATTTTGCATTATGACATCATAATGGAATTTTGCATTATGACATCATAATGGAATGTTGCATTATGACATCATAATGGAATTTTGCATTATGACATCATAATGGAATGTTGCATTGTGACATCATAATTGAATTTTGCATTATGACATCATATTGAATGTTACATTATGACATCATAATAGAATGTTACATTATGACATCATAATGGAATTTTACATTATGACATCAAAATTGAATTTTGCATTATGACATCATAATGGAATGTTGCATTATGACATCATAATGGAATTTTGCATTATGACATCATAATGGAATGTTGCATTATGGCATCATTATGGAATGTTACATTATGACATCATAATGGAATGTTGCATTATGACATCATAATGGAATGTTGCATTGTGACATCATAATGGAATGTTGCATTATGACATCATAATAGAACATTGCATTATGGCATCATAATGGAATGTTACATTATGACATCACAATGGAATTTTGCATTATGACATCATAATGGAATTTCGCATTATGACATCATAATGGAATGTTGCATTATGACATCATAATTGAATTTTGCATTATGACATCATATTGAATGTTACATTATGACATCATAATGGAATTTTGCATTATGACATCATAATAGAATTTTGCATTATGGCATCATAATGGAATGTTACATTATGACATCATAATGGAATTTTGCATTATGACATCATAATAGAATTTTGCATTATGACATCATAATGGAATGTTGCATTATGACATCATAATGGAATGTTGCATTATGACATCATAATGGAATGTTACATTATGACATCATAATGGAATTTTACATTATGACATCATAATGGAATTTTGCATTATGACATCATAATGGAATGTTACGTTATGATATCATAATGGAATGTTACATTATGACATCATAATAGAATGTTACATTATGACATCATAATGGAATGTTGCATTATGACATCATAATGAAATGTTACATTATGACATCATAATGGAATTTTGCATTATGACATCATAATGGAATGTTACATTATGACATCATAATGGAATGTTGCATTATGACATCATAATAGAATTTTGCATTATGGCATCATAATGGAATGTTACATTATGACATCATAATGGAATTTTGCATTATGACATCATATTGGAATGTTGCATTATGACATCATAATGGAATGTTACATTATGACATCATAATGGAATTTTGCATTATGACATCATAATGGAATGTTACATTATGACATCATAATGGAATTTTGCATTATGACATCATAATGGAATTTTGCATTATGACATCATAATGGAATGTTACATTATGACATCATAATTGAATGTTACATTATGACATCATAATAGAATGTTACATTATGACATCATAATGGAATGTTGCATTATGACATCATAATAGAATTTTGCATTATGGCATCATTATGGAATGTTACATTATGACATCATAATGGAATGTTGCATTATGACATCATAATGGAATGTTACATTATGACATCATAATGGAATTTTACATTATGACATCATAATGGAATGTTACATTATGACATCATAATGGAATTTTACATTATGACATCATAATGGAATTTTGCATTATGACATCATAATGGAATGTTACATTATGACATCATAATGGAATGTTACATTATGACATCATAATGGAATGTTACATTATGACATCATAATAGAATGTTACATTTTGACATCATAATGGAATGTTGCATTATGACATCATAATAGAATTTTGCATTATGGCATCATAATAGAATGTTACATTATGACATCATAATGGAATTTTGCATTATGACATCATAATGGAATTTTGCATTATGACATCATAATGGAATGTTGCATTATGACATCATAATAGAATTTTGCATTATGGCATCATAATGGAATGTTACATTATGACATCATAATGGAATTTTGCATTATGACATCATAATGGAATTTTGCATTATGGCATCATAATGGAATGTTACATTATGACATCATAATGGAATGTTACATTATGACATCATAATAGAATGTTACATTATGACATCATAATGGAATGTTGCATTATGACATCATAATGGCATGTTGCATTATGGCATCATTATGGAATGTTACATTATGACATCATAATGGAATGTTACATTATGACATCATAATGGAATGTTACATTATGACATCATAATGGAATGTTGCATTATGACATCATAATGGAATGTTGCATTATGACATCATAATGGAATGTTACATTATGACATCACGATGGAATTTTGCATTATGACATCATAATGGAATGTTGCGTTATGACATCATAATGGAATGTAACATTATGACATCATAATGGAATGTTGCATTATGACATCATATTGGAATTTTGCATTATGACATCATAATGGAATGTTGCATTATGACATCATAATGGAATGTTACATTATGACATCATAATGGAATGTTGCATTATGACATCATAATGGAATGTTGCATTATGGCATCATTATGGAATGTTACATTATGACATCATAATGGAATTTTGCATTATGACATAATAATGGAATGTTGCATTATGACATCATAATGGAATTTTGCATTATGACATCATAATGGAATGTTACATTATGACATCATAATGGAATGTTACATTATGACATCATAATGGAATGTTGCATTATGACATCATAATATAATTTTGCATTATGGCATCATTATGGAATGTTACATTATGACATCATAATGGAATTTTGCATTATGACATCATAATAGAATGTTACATTATGACATCATAATGGAATTTTGCATTATGACATCATAATGGAATTTTGCATTATGACATCATAATGGAATGTTACATTATGACATCATAATGGAATGTTACATTATGACATCATAATAGAATGTTACATTATGACATCATAATGGAATGTTGCATTATGACATCATAATAGAATTTAGCATTATGGCATCATAATTGAATATTGCATTATGACATCATAATGGCATGTTGCATTATGACATCATAATGGAATGTTGCATTATGACATCATAATGGATTTTTTTCATTATGACATCATAATGGAATGTTACATTATGACATCATAATGGAATTTTACATTATGACATCATAATGGAATGTTACATTATGACATCATAATGGAATTTTACATTATGACATCATAATGGAATTTTGCATTATGACATCAAAATGGAATGTTGCATTATGACATCAAAATGGAATTTTGCATTATGACATCATAATGGAATGTTACATTATGACATCATAATGGAATTTTACATTATGACATCATAATGGAATGTTACATTATGACATCATAATGGAATTTTACATTATGACATCATAATGGAATTTTGCATTATGACATCATAATGGAATGTTACATTATGATGTCATAATGGAATTTTGCATTGTGACATCATAATAGAATTTTGCATTATGGCATCATAATGGAATGTTGCATTATAACATCATAATGGAATGTTACATTATGACATCATAATAGAATGTTACATTATGACATCATAATGGAATGTTGCATTATGACATCATAATGGAATGTTGCATTATGGCATCATTATGGAATGTTACATTATAACATCATAATGGAATTTTGCATTATGACATCATAATGGAATGTTACATTATGACATCATAATGGAATTTTACATTATGACATCATAATGGAATTTTGCATTATGACATCATAATGGAATTTTACATTATGACATCATAATGGAATTTTGCATTATGGCATCATAATGGAATGTTACATTATGACATCATAATGGAATGTTACATTATGACATCATAATGGAATGTTGCATTATGACATCATAATAGAATTTTGCATTATGGCATCATAATGGAATGTTACATTATGACATCATAATGGAATTTTGCATTATGACATCATAATGGAGTTTTGCATTATGACATCATAATGGAATTTTGCATCATGACATCATAATGGAATGTTGCATTATGACATCATAATGGAATGTTGCATTATGACATCATAATGGAATGTTGCATTATGACATCATAATGGAATTTTGCATTATGACATCATAATGGAATGTTACATTATGACATCATAATGGAATTTTACATTATGACATCAAAATGGAATGTTACATTATGACATCATAATGGAATTTTACATTATGACATCATAATGGAATTTTGCATTATGACATCATAATGGAATGTTACATTATGACATCATAATGGAATTTTGCATTATGACATCATAATAGAATTTTGCATTATGGCATCATAATGGAATGTTACATTATGCCATCATAATGGAATGTTGCATTATGACATCATAATGGAATTTTGCATTATGACATCATAATGGAATGTTGCATTATGACATCATAATGGAATGTTACATTATGATATCATAATGGAATGTTACATTATGACATCATAATAGAATTTTGCATTATGGCATCATAATGGAATGTTACATTATGACATCATAATAGAATGTTACATTATGACATCATAATGGAATGTTGCATTATGGCATCATAATGGAATGTTACATTATGACATCATTATGGAATGTTACATTATGACATCATAATGGACTTTTGCATTATGGCATCATAATGGAATGTTGCATTATGACATCATAATGGAATTTTGCATTATGGCATCATAATGGAATGTTACATTATGACATCATAATGGACTTTTGCATTATGGCATCATAATGGAATGTTGCATTATGACATCATAATGGACTTTTGCATTATGGCATCATAATGGAATGTTACATTATGACATCATAATGGAATGTTGCATTATGACATCATAATATAATTTTGCATTATGGCATCATTATGGAATGTTACATTATGACATCATAATGGAATTTTGCATTATGACATCATAATAGAATGTTACATTATGACATCATAATGGAATTTTGCATTATGACATCATAATGGAATTTTGCATTATGACATCATAATGGAATGTTACATTATGACATCATAATGGAATGTTACATTATGACATCATAATAGAATGTTACATTATGACATCATAATGGAATGTTGCATTATGACATCATAATAGAATTTAGCATTATGGCATCATAATGGAATGTTACATTATGACATCATAATGGAATTTTGCATTATGACATCATAATTGAATATTGCATTATGACATCATAATGGCATGTTGCATTATGACATCATAATGGAATGTTGCATTATGACATCATAATGGATTTTTTTCATTATGACATCATAATGGAATGTTACATTATGACATCATAATGGAATTTTGCATTATGGCATCATTATGGAATGTTACATTATGACATCATAATGGAATTTTGCATTATGACATCATAATGGAATGTTGCATTATGACATCATAATGGAATGTTGCATTATGACATCATAATGGAATGTTGCATTATGACATCATAAATGAATGTTACATTATGACATCATAATAGAATGTTACATTATGACATCATAATGGAATGTTGCATTATGACATCATAATGAAATGTTACATTATGACATCATAATGGAATTTTGCATTATGACATCATAATGGAATGTTACATTATGACATCATAATGGAATGTTGCATTATGACATCATAATAGAATTTTGCATTATGGCATCATAATGGAATGTTACATTATGACATCATAATGGAATTTTGCATTTTGACATCATATTGGAATGTTGCATTATGACATCATAATGGAATGTTACATTATGACATCATAATGGAATTTTGCATTATGACATCATAATGGAATGTTACATTATGACATCATAATGGAATTTTGCATTATGGCATCATAATGGAATTTTGCATTATGACATCATAATAGAATGTTACATTATGACATCATAATGGAATTTTACATTATGAAATCAAAATGGAATTTTGCATTATGACATCATAATGTAACGTTGCATTATGACATCATAATTGAATTTTGCATTATGACATCATAATGGAATGTTACATTATGACATCATAATGGAATGTTACATTATGACATCATAATAGAATGTTACATTATGACATCATAATGGAATGTTACATTATGACATCATAATGGAATTTTACATTATGACATCAAAATGGAATGTTACATTATGACATCATAATGGAATTTTACATTATGACATCATAATGGAATTTTGCATTATGACATCATAATGGAATGTTACATTATGACATCATAATGGAATTTTGCATTATGGCATCATAATGGAATGTTACATTATGCCATCATAATGGAATGTTGCATTATGACATCATAATGGAATTTTGCATTATGACATCATAATGGAATGTTGCATTATGACATCATAATGGAATGTTACATTATGATATCATAATGGAATGTTACATTATGACATCATAATAGAATTTTGCATTATGGCATCATAATGGAATGTTACATTATGACATCATAATAGAATGTTACATTATGACATCATAATGGAATGTTGCATTATGGCATCATAATGGAATGTTACATTATGACATCATTATGGAATGTTACATTATGACATCATAATGGACTTTTGCATTATGGCATCATAATGGAATGTTGCATTATGACATCATAATGGAATTTTGCATTATGGCATCATAATGGAATGTTACATTATGACATCATAATGGACTTTTGCATTATGGCATCATAATGGAATGTTGCATTATGACATCATAATGGACTTTTGCATTATGGCATCATAATGGAATGTTACATTATGACATCATAATGGAATGTTGCATTATGACATCATAATATAATTTTGCATTATGGCATCATTATGGAATGTTACATTATGACATCATAATGGAATTTTGCATTATGACATCATAATAGAATGTTACATTATGACATCATAATGGAATTTTGCATTATGACATCATAATGGAATTTTGCATTATGACATCATAATGGAATGTTACATTATGACATCATAATGGAATGTTACATTATGACATCATAATAGAATGTTACATTATGACATCATAATGGAATGTTGCATTATGACATCATAATAGAATTTAGCATTATGGCATCATAATGGAATGTTACATTATGACATCATAATGGAATTTTGCATTATGACATCATAATTGAATATTGCATTATGACATCATAATGGCATGTTGCATTATGACATCATAATGGAATGTTGCATTATGACATCATAATGGATTTTTTTCATTATGACATCATAATGGAATGTTACATTATGACATCATAATGGAATTTTACATTATGACATCATAATGGAATGTTACATTATGACATCATAATGGAATTTTACATTATGACATCATAATGGAATTTTGCATTATGACATCAAAATGGAATGTTGCATTATGACATCAAAATGGAATTTTGCATTATGACATCATAATGGAATGTTACATTATGACATCATAATGGAATTTTACATTATGACATCATAATGGAATGTTACATTATGACATCATAATGGAATTTTACATTATGACATCATAATGGAATTTTGCATTATGACATCATAATGGAATGTTACATTATGATGTCATAATGGAATTTTGCATTGTGACATCATAATAGAATTTTGCATTATGGCATCATAATGGAATGTTGCATTATAACATCATAATGGAATGTTACATTATGACATCATAATAGAATGTTACATTATGACATCATAATGGAATGTTGCATTATGACATCATAATGGAATGTTGCATTATGGCATCATTATGGAATGTTACATTATAACATCATAATGGAATTTTGCATTATGACATCATAATGGAATGTTACATTATGACATCATAATGGAATTTTACATTATGACATCATAATGGAATTTTGCATTATGACATCATAATGGAATTTTACATTATGACATCATAATGGAATTTTGCATTATGGCATCATAATGGAATGTTACATTATGACATCATAATGGAATGTTACATTATGACATCATAATGGAATGTTGCATTATGACATCATAATAGAATTTTGCATTATGGCATCATAATGGAATGTTACATTATGACATCATAATGGAATTTTGCATTATGACATCATAATGGAGTTTTGCATTATGACATCATAATGGAATTTTGCATTATGACATCATAATGGAATGTTGCATTATGACATCATAATGGAATGTTGCATTATGACATCATAATGGAATTTTGCATTATGACATCATAATGGAATGTTACATTATGACATCATAATGGAATTTTACATTATGACATCAAAATGGAATGTTACATTATGACATCATAATGGAATTTTACATTATGACATCATAATGGAATTTTGCATTTTGACATCATAATGGAATGTTACATTATGACATCATAATGGAATTTTGCATTATGACATCATAATAGAATTTTGCATTATGGCATCATAATGGAATGTTACATTATGCCATCATAATGGAATGTTGCATTATGACATCATAATGGAATTTTGCATTATGACATCATAATGGAATGTTGCATTATGACATCATAATGGAATGTTACATTATGATATCATAATGGAATGTTACATTATGACATCATAATAGAATTTTGCATTATGGCATCATAATGGAATGTTACATTATGACATCATAATAGAATGTTACATTATGACATCATAATGGAATGTTGCATTATGGCATCATAATGGAATGTTACATTATGACATCATTATGGAATGTTACATTATGACATCATAATGGACTTTTGCATTATGGCATCATAATGGAATGTTGCATTATGACATCATAATGGAATTTTGCATTATGGCATCATAATGGAATGTTACATTATGACATCATAATGGACTTTTGCATTATGGCATCATAATGGAATGTTGCATTATGACATCATAATGGACTTTTGCATTATGGCATCATAATGGAATGTTACATTATGACATCATAATGGAATGTTGCATTATGACATCATAATATAATTTTGCATTATGGCATCATTATGGAATGTTACATTATGACATCATAATGGAATTTTGCATTATGACATCATAATAGAATGTTACATTATGACATCATAATGGAATTTTGCATTATGACATCATAATGGAATTTTGCATTATGACATCATAATGGAATGTTACATTATGACATCATAATGGAATGTTACATTATGACATCATAATAGAATGTTACATTATGACATCATAATGGAATGTTGCATTATGACATCATAATAGAATTTAGCATTATGGCATCATAATGGAATGTTACATTATGACATCATAATGGAATTTTGCATTATGACATCATAATTGAATATTGCATTATGACATCATAATGGCATGTTGCATTATGACATCATAATGGAATGTTGCATTATGACATCATAATGGATTTTTTTCATTATGACATCATAATGGAATGTTACATTATGACATCATAATGGAATTTTGCATTATGGCATCATTATGGAATGTTACATTATGACATCATAATGGAATTTTGCATTATGACATCATAATGGAATGTTGCATTATGACATCATAATGGAATGTTGCATTATGACATCATAATGGAATGTTGCATTATGACATCATAAATGAATGTTACATTATGACATCATAATAGAATGTTACATTATGACATCATAATGGAATGTTGCATTATGACATCATAATGAAATGTTACATTATGACATCATAATGGAATTTTGCATTATGACATCATAATGGAATGTTACATTATGACATCATAATGGAATGTTGCATTATGACATCATAATAGAATTTTGCATTATGGCATCATAATGGAATGTTACATTATGACATCATAATGGAATTTTGCATTTTGACATCATATTGGAATGTTGCATTATGACATCATAATGGAATGTTACATTATGACATCATAATGGAATTTTGCATTATGACATCATAATGGAATGTTACATTATGACATCATAATGGAATTTTGCATTATGGCATCATAATGGAATTTTGCATTATGACATCATAATAGAATGTTACATTATGACATCATAATGGAATTTTACATTATGAAATCAAAATCTAATTTTGCATTATGACATCATAATGTAACGTTGCATTATGACATCATAATTGAATTTTGCATTATGACATCATAATGGAATGTTACATTATGACATCATAATGGAATGTTACATTATGACATCATAATAGAATGTTACATTATGACATCATAATGGAATGTTGCATTATGACATCATAATGGAATTTTGCATTATGGCATCATAATGGAATGTTACATTATGACATCATAATGGAATTTTGCATTATGACATCATTATGGAATTTTGCATTATGACATCATAATGGAATGTTACATTATGACATCATAATGAAATGTTACATTATGACATCATAATAGAATGTTACATTATGACATCATAATGGAATGTTGCATTATGACATCATAATGGAATTTTGCATTATGGCATCATAATGGAATGTTACATTATGACATCACAATAGAATTTTGCATTATGACATCATAATGGAATTTTGCATTATGACATCACAATGGAATTTTGCATTATGACATCATAATGGAATTTTGCATTATGACATCATAATAGAATGTTACATTATGACATCATAATGGAATGTTGCATTATGACATCATAATAGAATTTTGCATTATGGCATCATTATTGAATGTTACATTATGACATCATAATGGAATTTTGCATTATGACATCATAATGGAATGTTGCATTATGACATCATAATGGAATTTTGCATTATGACATCATAATGGAATGTTGCATTATGACATCATAATTGAATTTTGCATTATGACATCATATTGAATGTTACATTATGACATCATAATGGAATTTTGCATTATGACATCATAATAGAATTTTGCATTATGGCATCATAATGGAATGTTACATTATGACATCATAATGGAATTTTGCATTATGACATCATAATAGAATTTTGCATTATGGCATCATAATGGAATGTTACATTATGACATCATAATAGAATGTTACATTATGACATCATAATGGAATGTTGCATTATGGCATCATAATGGACTTTTGCATTATGGCATCATAATGGAATGTTGCATTATGACATCATAATGGAATTTTGCATTATGACATCATAATGGAATGTTACATTATGACATCATAATGGAATGTTGCATTATGACATCATAATATAATTTTGCATTATGGCATCATTATGGAATGTTACATTATGACATCATAATGGAATTTTGCATTATGACATCATAATGGAATGTTACATTATGACATAATAATGGAATGTTGCATTATGACATCATAATGGAATTTTGCATTATGACATCATAATGGAATGTTACATTATGACATCATAATGGAATGTTACATTATGACATCATAATGGAATTTTACATTATGACATCATAATGGAATTTTGCATTATGACATCATAATGGAATTTTGCATTATGACATCATAATGGAATGTTGCATTATGACATCATAATTGAATTTTGCATTATGACATCATATTGAATGTTACATTATGACATCATAATAGAATGTTACATTATGACATCATAATGGAATTTTACATTATGACATCAAAATTGAATTTTGCATTATGACATCATAATGGAATGTTGCATTATGACATCATAATGGAATTTTGCATTATGACATCATAATGGAATGTTGCATTATGGCATCATTATGGAATGTTACATTATGACATCATAATGGAATGTTGCATTATGACATCATAATGGAATGTTGCATTGTGACATCATAATGGAATGTTGCATTATGACATCATAATAGAACATTGCATTATGGCATCATAATGGAATGTTACATTATGACATCACAATGGAATTTTGCATTATGACATCATAATGGAATTTTGCATTATGACATCATAATGGAATGTTGCATTATGACATCATAATTGAATTTTGCATTATGACATCATATTGAATGTTACATTATGACATCATAATGGAATTTTGCATTATGACATCATAATAGAATTTTGCATTATGGCATCATAATGGAATGTTACATTATGACATCATAATGGAATTTTGCATTATGACATCATAATAGAATTTTGCATTATGGCATCATAATGGAATGTTACATTATGACATCATAATAGAATTTTGCATTATGGCATCATAATGGAATGTTACATTATGACATCATAATAGAATGTTACATTATGACATCATAATGGAATGTTGCATTATGGCATCATAATGGAATGTTACATTATGACATCATTATGGAATGTTACATTATGACATCATAATGGACTTTTGCATTATGGCATCATAATGGAATGTTGCATTATGACATCATAATGGAATTTTGCATTATGACATCATAATGGAATGTTACATTATGACATCATAATGGAATGTTGCATTATGACATCATAATATAATTTTGCATTATGGCATCATTATGGAATGTTACATTATGACATCATAATGGAATTTTGCATTATGACATCATAATAGAATGTTACATTATGACATCATAATGGAATTTTGCATTATGACATCATAATAGAATGTTACATTATGACATCATAATGGAATTTTGCATAATGACATCATAATGGAATTTTGCATTATGACATCATAATGGAATGTTACATTATGACATCATAATGGAATGTTACATTATGACATCATAATAGAATGTTACATTATGACATCATAATGGAATGTTGCATTATGACATCATAATAGAATTTAGCATTATGGCATCATAATGGAATGTTACATTATGACATCATAATGGAATTTTGCATTATGACATCATAATGGAATGTTGCATTATGACATCATAATGGAATGTTACATTATGACATCATAATGGATTTTTTTCATTATGACATCATAATGGAATGTTACATTATGACATCATAATGGAATTTTGCATTATGGCATCATTATGGAATGTTACATTATGACATCATAATGGAATTTTGCATTATGACATCATAATGGAATGTTGCATTATGACATCATAATGGAATGTTGCATTATGACATCATAATGGAATGTTGCATTATGACATCATAAATGAATGTTACATTATGACATCATAATAGAATGTTACATTATGACATCATAATGGAATGTTGCATTATGACATCATAATGAAATGTTACATTATGACATCATAATGGAATTTTGCATTATGGCATCATAATGGAATTTTGCATTATGACATCATAATAGAATGTTACATTATGACATCATAATGGAATTTTACATTATGAAATCAAAATGGAATTTTGCATTATGACATCATAATGTAACGTTGCATTATGACATCATAATTGAATTTTGCATTATGACATCATAATGGAATGTTACATTATGACATCATAATGGAATGTTACATTATGACATCATAATAGAATGTTACATTATGACATCATAATGGAATGTTGCATTATGACATCATAATGGAATTTTGCATTATGGCATCATAATGGAATGTTACATTATGACATCATAATGGAATTTTGCATTATGACATCATTATGGAATTTTGCATTATGACATCATAATGGAATGTTACATTATGACATCATAATGAAATGTTACATTATGACATCATAATAGAATGTTACATTATGACATCATAATGGAATGTTGCATTATGACATCATAATGGAATTTTGCATTATGGCATCATAATGGAATGTTACATTATGACATCACAATGGAATTTTGCATTATGACATCATAATGGAATTTTGCATTATGACATCACAATGGAATTTTGCATTATGACATCATAATGGAATTTTGCATTATGACATCATAATAGAATGTTACATTATGACATCATAATGGAATGTTGCATTATGACATCATAATAGAATTTTGCATTATGGCATCATTATTGAATGTTACATTATGACATCATAATGGAATTTTGCATTATGACATCATAATGGAATGTTGCATTATGACATCATAATGGAATTTTGCATTATGACATCATAATGGAATGTTACATTATGACATCATAATGGAATTTTACATTATGACATCATAATGGAATGTTACATTATGACATCATAATGGAATTTTACATTATGACATCATAATGGAATTTTGCATTATGACATCATAATGGAATGTTACATTATGACATCATAATGGAATTTTGCATTATGACATCATAATAGAATTTTGCATTATGGCATCATAATGGAATGTTACATTCTGACATCATAATGGAATGTTGCATTATGACATCATAATGGAATTTTGCATTATGACATCATAATGGAATGTTGCATTATGACATCATAATTGAATTTTGCATTATGACATCATATTGAATGTTACATTATGACATCATAATGGAATTTTGCATTATGACATCATAATAGAATTTTGCATTATGGCATCATAATGGAATGTTACATTATGACATCATAATGGAATTTTGCATTATGACATCATAATAGAATTTTGCATTATGGCATCATAATGGAATGTTACATTATGACATCATAATAGAATGTTACATTATGACATCATAATGGAATGTTGCATTATGGCATCATAATGGAATGTTACATTATGACATCATTATGGAATGTTACATTATGACATCATAATGGACTTTTGCATTATGGCATCATAATGGAATGTTGCATTATGACATCATAATGGAATTTTGCATTATGACATCATAATGGAATGTTACATTATGACATCATAATGGAATGTTGCATTATGACATCATAATATAATTTTGCATTATGGCATCATTATGGAATGTTACATTATGACATCATAATGGAATTTTGCATTATGACATCATAATGGAATGTTACATTATGACATCATAATGGAATTTTGCATTATGACATCATATTGGAATGTTGCATTATGACATCATAATGGAATGTTACATTATGACATCATAATGGAATTTTGCATTATGACATCATAATGGAATGTTACATTATGACATCATAATGGAATTTTGCATTATGACATCATAATGGAATTTTGCATTATGACATCATAATAGAATGTTACATTATGACATCATAATGGAATTTTACATTATGAAATCAAAATGGAATTTTGCATTATGACATCATAATGTAACGTTGCATTATGACATCATAATGGAATTTTGCATTATGACATCATAATGGAATGTTACATTATGACATCATAATGGAATGTTACATTATGACATCATAATAGAATGTTACATTATGACATCATAATGGAATGTTGCATTATGACATCATAATAGAATTTTGCATTATGGCATCATTATGGAATGTTGCATTATGACATCATAATGGAATTTTGCATTATGACATCATAATCGAATTTTGCATTATGACATCCTAATGGAATGTTACATTATGACATCATAATGGAATGTTACATTATGACATCATAATGGAATGTTGCATTATGACATCATAATAGAATTTTGCATTATGGCATCATAATGGAATGTTACATTATGACATCACAATGGAATTTTGCATTATGACATCATAATGGAATTTTGCATTATGACATCACAATGGAATTTTGCATTATGACATCATAATGGAATTTTGCATTATGACATCATAATAGAATGTTACATTATGACATCATAATGGAATGTTGCATTATGGCATCATTATGGAATGTTACATTATGACATCATAATGGAATGTTGCATTATGACATCATAATAGAATTTTGCATTATGGCATCATTATGGAATGTTACATTATGACATCATAATGGAATTTTGCATTATGACATCATAATGGAATGTTACATTATGACATCATAATGGAATTTTACATTATGACATCATAATGGAATGTTACATTATGACATCATAATGGAATTTTACATTATGACATCATAATGGAATGTTGCATTATGACATCATAATGGAATGTTACATTATGACATCATAATGGAATTTTGCATTATGACATCATAATAGAATTTTGCATTATGGCATCATAATGGAATGTTACATTCTGACATCATAATGGAATGTTGCATTATGACATCATAATGGAATTTTGCATTATGACATCATAATGGAATGTTGCATTATGACATCATAATTGAATTTTGCATTTTGATATCATATTGAATGTTACATTATGACATCATAATGGAATTTTGCATTATGACATCATAATAGAATTTTGCATTATGGCATCATAATGGAATGTTACATTATGACATCATAATAGAATGTTACATTATGACATCATAATGGAATGTTGCATTATGGCATCATAATGGAATGTTACATTATGACATCATTATGGAATGTTACATTATGACATCATAATGGACTTTTGCATTATGGCATCATAATGGAATGTTGCATTATGACATCATAATGGAATGTTGCATTATGACATCATAATGGAATGTTGCATTATGACATCATAATATAATTTTGCATTATGGCATCATTATGGAATGTTACATTATGACATCATAATGGAATTTTGCATTATGACATCATAATGGAATGTTACATTATGACATCATAATGGAATTTTGCATTATGACATCATATTGGAATGTTGCATTATGACATCATAATGGAATGTTACATTATGACATCATAATGGAATTTTGCATTATGACATCATAATGGAATGTTACATTATGACATCATAATGGAATTTTGCATTATGACATCATAATGGAATGTTACATTATGACATCATAATGGAATTTTGCATTATGACATCATAATGGAATTTTGCATTATGACATCATAATGGAATGTTACATTATGACATCATAATAGAATGTTACATTTTGACATCATAATGGAATGTTGCATTATGACATCATAATGGAATTTTGCATTATGGCATCATAATGGAATGTTACATTAAGACATCATAATGGAATTTTGCATTATGACATCATTATGGAATTTTGCATTATGACATCATAATGGAATGTTACATTATGGCATCATAATGAAATGTTACATTATGACATCATAATAGAATGTTACATTATGACATCATAATGGAATGTTGCATTATGACATCATAATAGAATTTTGCATTATGGCATCATTATGGAATGTTACATTATGACATCATAATGGAATTTTGCATTATGACATCATAATGGAATTTTGCATTATGACATCCTAATGGAATGTTACATTATGACATCATAATGAAATGTTACATTATGACATCATAATGGAATGTTGCATTATGACATCATAATAGAATTTTGCATTATGGCATCATAATGGAATGTTACATTATGACATCACAATGAAATTTTGCATTATGACATCATAATGGAATTTTGCATTATGACATCACAATGGAATTTTGCATTATGACATCATAATGGAATTTTGCATTATGACATCATAATAGAATGTTACATTATGACATCATAATGGAATGTTGCATTATGACATCATAATGGAATGTTGCATTATGGCATCATTATGGAATGTTACATTATGACATCATAATGGAATGTTGCATTATGACATCATAATAGAATTTTGCATTATGGCATCATTATAGAATGTTACATTATGACATCATAATGGAATTTTGCATTATGACATCATAATGGAATGTTGCATTATGACATCATAATGGAATTTTGCATTATGACATCATAATGGAATGTTACATTATGACATCATAATGGAACTTTACATTATGACATCATAATGGAATGTTACATTATGACATCATAATGGAATTTTACATTATGACATCATAATGGAATTTTGCATTATGACATCATAATGGAATGTTACATTATGACATCATAATGGAATTTTGCATTATGACATCATAATAGAATTTTGCATTATGGCATCATAATGGAATGTTACATTCTGACATCATAATGGAATGTTGCATTATGACATCATAATGGAATTTTGCATTATGACATCATAATGGAATGTTGCATTATGACATCATAATTGAATTTTGCATTATGACATCATATTGAATGTTACATTATGACATCATAATGGAATTTTGCATTATGACATCATAATAGAATTTTGCATTATGGCATCATAATGGAATGTTACATTATGACATCATAATGGAATTTTGCATTATGACATCATAATAGAATTTTGCATTATGGCATCATAATGGAATGTTACATTATGACATCATAATAGAATGTTACATTATGACATCATAATGGAATGTTGCATTATGGCATCATAATGGAATGTTACATCATGACATCATTATGGAATGTTACATTATGACATCATAATGGACTTTTGCATTATGGCATCATAATGGAATGTTGCATTATGACATCATAATGGAATTTTGCATTGTGACATCATAATGGAATGTTACATTATGACATCATAATGGAATGTTGCATTATGACATCATAATATAATTTTGCATTATGGCATCATTATGGAATGTTACATTATGACATCATAATGGAATTTTGCATTATGACATCATAATGGAATGTTACATTATGACATCATAATGGAATTTTGCATTATGACATCATATTGGAATGTTGCATTATGACATCATAATGGAATGTTACATTATGACATCATAATGGAATTTTGCATTATGACATCATAATGGAATGTTACATTATGATATCATAATGGAATTTTGCATTATGACATCATAATGGAATTTTGCATTATGACATCATAATAGAATGTTACATTATGACATCATAATGGAATTTTACATTATGAAATCAAAATGAAATTTTGCATTATGACATCATAATGTAACGTTGCATTATGACATCATAATGGAATTTTGCATTATGACATCATAATGGAATGTTGCATTATGACATCATAATAGAATTTTGCATTATGGCATCATTATGGAATGTTACATTATGACATCATAATTGAATTTTGCATTATGACATCATAATGGAATTTTGAATTATGACATCATAATGGAATTTTGCATTATGACATCATAATGGAATTTTGCATTATGACATCATAATGGAATTTTGCATTTTGACATCCTAATGGAATGTTACATTATGACATCATAATGGAATGTTACATTATGACATCATAATGGAATGTTGCATTATGACATCATAATAGAATTTTGCATTATGGCATCATAATGGAATGTTACATTATGACATCACAATGGAATTTTGCATTATGACATCATAATGGAATTTTGCATTATGACATCACAATGGAATTTTGCATTATGACATCATAATGGAATTTTGCATTATGACATCATAATAGAATGTTACATTATGACATCATATTGAATGTTACATTATGACATCATAATGGAATTTTGCATTATGACATCATAATAGAATTTTGCATTATGGCATCATAATGGAATGTTACATTATGACATCATAATGGAATTTTGCATTATGACATCATAATAGAATTTTGCATTATGGCATCATAATGGAATGTTACATTATGACATCATAATAGAATGTTACATTATGACATCATAATGGAATGTTGCATTATGGCATCATAATGGAATGTTACATTATGACATCATTATGGAATGTTACATTATGACATCATAATGGACTTTTGCATTATGGCATCATAATGGAATGTTGCATTATGACATCATAATGGAATTTTGCATTGTGACATCATAATGGAATGTTACATTATGACATCATAATGGAATGTTGCATTATGACATCATAATATAATTTTGCATTATGGCATCATTATGGAATGTTACATTATGACATCATAATGGAATTTTGCATTATGACATCATATTGGAATGTTACATTATGACATCATAATGGAATTTTGCATTATGGCATCATAATGGAATGTTACATTATGACATCATAATGGAATGTTGCATTATGACATCATAATAGAATGTTACATTATGACATCATAATGGAATGTTGCATTATGACATCATAATAGAATGTTACATTATGACATCATAATGGAATGTTGCATTATGACATCATAATGGAATGTTGCATTATGACATCATAATGGAATTTTGCATTGTGACATCATAATGGAATGTTACATTATGACATCATAATGGAATGTTGCATTATGACATCATAATAGAATGTTACATTATGACATCATAATGGAATGTTGCATTATGACATCATAATAGAATTTTGCATTATGGCATCATAATGGAATGTTACATTATGACATCATAATGGAATTTTGCATTATGACATCATAATGGAATGTTGCATTATGACATCATAATGGAATGTTACATTATGACATCATAATGGACTTTTGCATTATGGCATCATAATGGAATGTTGCATTATGACATCATAATGGAATTTTGCATTATGACATCATAATGGAATGTTACATTATGACATCATAATGGAATGTTGCATTATGACATCATAATATAATTTTGCATTATGGCATCATTATGGAATGTTACATTATGACATCATAATGGAATTTTGCATTATGACATCATAATGGAATGTTACATTATGACATCATAATGGAATTTTGCATTATGACATCATAATGGAATTTTGCATTATGACATCATAATAGAATGTTACATTATGACATCATAATGGAATTTTGCATTATGACATCATAATGGAATTTTGCATTATGACATCATAATGGAATGTTACATTATGACACCATAATGGAATGTTACATTATGATATCATAATAGAATGTTACATTATGACATCATAATGGAATGTTGCATTATGACATCATAAAAGAATTTTGCATTATGGCATCATAATGGAATGTTACAGTATGACATCATAATGGAATTTTGCATTATGACATCATAATGGAATGTTGCATTATGACATCATAATGGAATGTTGCATTATGACATCATAATGGAATGTTACATTATGACATCATAATGGACTTTTGCATTATGGCATCATAATGGAATGTTGCATTATGACATCATAATGGAATTTTGCATTATGACATCATAATGGAATGTTACATTATGACATCATAATGGAATGTTGCATTATGACATCATAATATAATTTTGCATTATGGCATCATTATGGAATGTTACATTATGACATCATAATGGAATTTTGCATTATGACATCATAATGGAATGTTGCATTATGACATCATAATAGAATGTTACATTATGACATCATAATGGAATTTTGCATTATGACATCATAATAGAATGTTAAATTATGACATCATAATGGAATTTTGCATTATGACATCATAATAGAATTTTGCATTATGGCATCATAATGGAATGTTCCATTATGACATCATAATGGAATTTTGCATTATGACATCATAATGGAATGTTGCATTATGACATCATAATTGAATTTTGCATTATGACATCATATTGAATGTTACATTATGACATCATAATGGAATTTTGCATTATGACATCATAATAGAATTTTGCATTATGGCATCATAATGGAATGTTACATTATGACATCATAATGGAATTTTGCATTATGACATCATAATAGAATTTTGCATTATGGCATCATAATGGAATGTTACATTATGACATCATAATAGAATGTTACATTATGACATCATAATGGAATGTTGCATTATGGCATCATAATGGAATGTTACATTATGACAACATTATGGAATGTTACATTATGACAGCATAATGGACTTTTGCATTATGGCATCATAATGGAATGTTGCATTATGACATCATAATGGAATTTTGCATTATGACATCATAATGGAATGTTACATTATGACATCATAATGGAATGTTGCATTATGACATCATAATATAATTTTGCATTATGGCATCATTATGGAATGTTACATTATGACATCATAATGGAATTTTGCATTATGACATCATAATGGAATGTTACATTATGACATCATAATGGAATTTTGCATTATGACATCATAATGGAATTTTGCATTATGACATCATAATAGAATGTTACATTATGACATCATAATGGAATTTTGCATTATGACATCAAAATGGAATTTTTGCATTATGACATCATAATGGAATTTTGCATTATGACATCATAATGGAATGTTACATTATGACATCATAATGGAATTTTGCATTATGACATCATAATAGAATTTTGCATTATGGCATCATAATGGAATGTTACATTCTGACATCATAATGGAATGTTGCATTATGACATCATAATGGAATTTTGCATTATGACATCATAATGGAATGTTGCATTATGACATCATAATTGAATTTTGCATTTTGATATCATATTGAATGTTACATTATGACATCATAATGGAATTTTGCATTATGACATCATAATAGAATTTTGCATTATGGCATCATAATGGAATGTTACATTATGACATCATAATGGAATTTTGCATTATGACATCATAATAGAATTTTGCATTATGGCATCATAATGGAATGTTACATTATGACATCATAATAGAATGTTACATTATGACATCATAATGGAATGTTGCATTATGGCATCATAATGGAATGTTACATTATGACATCATTATGGAATGTTACATTATGACATCATAATGGACTTTTGCATTATGGCATCATAATGGAATGTTGCATTATGACATCATAATGGAATGTTACATTATGACATCATAATGGAATGTTGCATTATGACATCATAATATAATTTTGCATTATGGCATCATTATGGAATGTTACATTATGACATCATAATGGAATTTTGCATTATGACATCATAATGGAATGTTACATTATGACATCATAATGGAATTTTGCATTATGACATCATATTGGAATGTTGCATTATGACATCATAATGGAATGTTACATTATGACATCATAATGGAATTTTGCATTATGACATCATAATGGAATGTTACATTATGACATCATAATGGAATTTTGCATTATGACATCATAATGGAATGTTACATTATGACATCATAATGGAATTTTGCATTATGACATCATAATGGAATTTTGCATTATGACATCATAATGGAATGTTACATTATGACATCATAATAGAATGTTACATTATGACATCATAATGGAATGTTGCATTATGACATCATAATGGAATTTTGCATTATGGCATCATAATGGAATGTTACATTAAGACATCATAATGGAATTTTGCATTATGACATCATTATGGAATTTTGCATTATGACATCATAATGGAATGTTACATTATGACATCATAATGAAATGTTACATTATGACATCATAATAGAATGTTACATTATGACATCATAATGGAATGTTGCATTATGACATCATAATAGAATTTTGCATTATGGCATCATTATGGAATGTTACATTATGACATCATAATGGAATTTTGCATTATGACATCATAATGGAATTTTGCATTATGACATCATAATGGAATTTTGCATTATGACATCCTAATGGAATGTTACATTATGACATCATAATGGTATGTTACATTATGACATCATAATGGAATGTTGCATTATGACATCATAATAGAATTTTGCATTATGGCATCATAATGGAATGTTACATTATGACATCACAATGGAATTTTGCATTATGACATTATAATGGAATTTTGCATTATGACATCACAATGGAATTTTGCATTATGACATCATAATGGAATTTTGCATTATGACATCATATTAGAATGTTACATTATGACATCATAATGGAATGTTGCATTATGACATCATAATGGAATGTTGCATTATGGCATCATTATGGAATGTTACATTATGACATCATAATGGAATGTTGCATTATGACATCATAATAGAATTTTGCATTATGGCATCATTATGGAATGTTACATTATGACATCATAATGGAATTTTGCATTATGACATCATAATGGAATGTTGCATTATGACATCATAATGGAATTTAGCATTATGACATCATAATGGAATGTTACATTATGACATCATAATGGAATTTTACATTATGACATCATAATGGAATGTTACATTATGACATCATAATGGAATTTTACATTATGACATCATAATGGAATTTTGCATTATGACATCATAATGGAATGTTACATTATGACATCATAATGGAATTTTGCATTATGACATCATAATAGAATTTTGCATTATGGCATCATAATGGAATGTTACATTCTGACATCATAATGGAATGTTGCATTATGACATCATAATGGAATTTTGCATTATGACATCATAATGGAATGTTGCATTATGACATCATAATTGAATTTTGCATTATGACATCATATTGAATGTTACATTATGACATCATAATGGAATTTTGCATTATGACATCATAATAGAATTTTGCATTATGGCATCATAATGGAATGTTACATTATGACATCATAATGGAATTTTGCATTATGACATCATAATAGAATTTTGCATTATGGCATCATAATGGAATGTTACATTATGACATCATAATAGAATGTTACATTATGACATCATAATGGAATGTTGCATTATGGCATCATAATGGAATGTTACATCATGACATCATTATGGAATGTTACATTATGACATCATAATGGACTTTTGCATTATGGCATCATAATGGAATGTTGCATTATGACATCATAATGGAATTTTGCATTGTGACATCATAATGGAATGTTACATTATGACATCATAATGGAATGTTGCATTATGACATCATAATATAATTTTGCATTATGGCATCATTATGGAATGTTACATTATGACATCATAATGGAATTTTGCATTATGACATCATAATGGAATGTTACATTATGACATCATAATGGAATTTTGCATTATGACATCATATTGGAATGTTGCATTATGACATCATAATGGAATGTTACATTATGACATCATAATGGAATTTTGCATTATGACATCATAATGGAATGTTACATTATGACATCATAATGGAATTTTGCATTATGACATCATAATGGAATTTTGCATTATGACATCATAATAGAATGTTACATTATGACATCATAATGGAATTTTACATTATGAAATCAAAATGGAATTTTGCATTATGACATCATAATGTAACGTTGCATTATGACATCATAATGGAATTTTGCATTATGACATCATAATGGAATGTTACATTATGACATCATAATGGAATGTTACATTATGACATCATAATAGAATGTTACATTATGACATCATAATGGAATGTTGCATTATGACATCATAATGGAATTTTGCATTATGGCATCATAATGGAATGTTACATTAAGACATCATAATGGAATTTTGCATTATGACATCATTATGGAATTTTGCATTATGACATCATAATGGAATGTTACATTATGACATCATAATGAAATGTTACATTATGACATCATAATAGAATGTTACATTATGACATCATAATGGAATGTTGCATTATGACATCATAATAGAATTTTGCATTATGTCATCATTATGGAATGTTACATTATGACATCATAATGGAATTTTGCATTATGACATCATAATGGAATTTTGCATTATGACATCATAATGGAATTTTGCATTATGACATCATAATGGAATTTTGCATTATGACATCATAATGGAATTTTGCATTATGACATCCTAATGGAATGTTACATTATGACATCATAATGGAATGTTACATTATGACATCATAATGGAATGTTGCATTATGACATCATAATAGAATTTTGCATTATGGCATCATAATGGAATGTTACATTATGACATCACAATGGAATTTTGCATTATGACATCATAATGGAATTTTGCATTATGACATCACAATGGAATTTTGCATTATGACATCATAATGGAATTTTGCATTATGACATCATAATAGAATGTTACATTATGACATCATAATGGAATGTTGCATTATGACATCATAATGGAATGTTGCATTATGGCATCATTATGGAATGTTACATTATGACATCATAATGGAATGTTGCATTATGACATCATAATAGAATTTTGCATTATGGCATCATTATGGAATGTTACATTATGACATCATAATGGAATTTTGCATTATGACATCATAATGGAATGTTGCATTATGACATCATAATGGAATTTTGCATTATGACATCATAATGGAATGTTACATTATGACATCATAATGGAATGTTACATTATGACATCATAATGGAATTTTACATTATGACATCATAATGGAATGTTACATTATAACATCATAATGGAATTTTACATTATGACATCATAATGGAATTTTGCATTATGATATCATAATGGAATGTTACATTATGACATCATAATGGAATTTTGCATTATGACATCATAATAGAATTTTGCATTATGGCATCATAATGGAATGTTACATTCTGACATCATAATGGAATGTTGCATTATGACATCATAATGGAATGTTGCATTATGACATCATAATTGAATTTTGCATTATGACATCATATTGAATGTTACATTATGACATCATAATGGAATTTTGCATTATGACATCATAATAGAATTTTGCATTATGGCATCATAATGGAATGTTACATTATGACATCATAATGGAATTTTGCATTATGACATCATAATAGAATTTTGCATTATGGCATCATAATGGAATGTTACATTATGACATCATAATAGAATGTTACATTATGACATCATAATGGAATGTTGCATTATGGCATCATAATGGAATGTTACATTATGACATCATTATGGAATGTTACATTATGACATCATAATGGACTTTTGCATTATGGCATCATAATGGAATGTTGCATTATGACATCATAATGGAATTTTGCATTGTGACATTATAATGGAATGTTACATTATGACATCATAATGGAATGTTGCATTATGACATCATAATATAATTTTGCATTATGGCATCATTATGGAATGTTACATTATGACATCATAATGGAATTTTGCATTATGACATCATAATGGAATGTTACATTATGACATCATAATGGAATTTTGCATTATGGCATCATAATGGAATGTTACATTATGACATCATAATGGAATGTTGCATTATGACATCATAATAGAATGTTACATTATGACATCATAATGGAATGTTGCATTATGACATCATAATAGAATGTTACATTATGACATCATAATGGAATGTTGCATTATGACATCATAATAGAATTTTGCATTATGGCATCATAATGGAATGTTACATTATGACATCATAATGGAATTTTGCATTATGACATCATAATGGAATGTTGCATTATGACATCATAATGGAATGTTACATTATGACATCATAATGGACTTTTGCATTATGGCATCATAATGGAATGTTGCATTATGACATCATAATGGAATTTTGCATTATGACATCATAATGGAATGTTACATTATGACATCATAATGGAATGTTGCATTATGACATCATAATATAATTTTGCATTATGGCATCATTATGGAATGTTACATTATGACATCATAATGGAATTTTGCATTATGACATCATAATGGAATGTTACATTATGACATCATAATGGAATTTTGCATTATGACATCATAATGGAATTTTGCATTATGACATCATAATAGAATGTTACATTATGACATCATAATGGAATTTTGCATTATGACATCATAATGGAATTTTGCATTATGACATCATAATGGAATGTTGCATTATGACACCATAATGGAATGTTACATTATGATATCATAATAGAATGTTACATTATGACATCATAATGGAATGTTGCATTATGACATCATAAAAGAATTTTGCATTATGGCATCATAATGGAATGTTACATTATGACATCATAATGGAATTTTGCATTATGACATCATAATGGAATGTTGCATTATGACATCATAATGGAATGTTGCATTATGACATCATAATGGAATGTTACATTATGACATCATAATGGACTTTTGCATTATGGCATCATAATGGAATGTTGCATTATGACATCATAATGGAATTTTGCATTATGACATCATAATGGAATGTTACATTATGACATCATAATGGAATGTTGCATTATGACATCATAATATAATTTTGCATTATGGCATCATTATGGAATGTTACATTATGACATCATAATGGAATTTTGCATTATGACATCATAATGGAATGTTGCATTATGACATCATAATAGAATGTTGCATTATGACATCATAATGGAATTTTGCATTATGACATCATAATAGAATGTTAAATTATGACATCATAATGGAATTTTGCATTATGACATCATAATAGAATTTTGCATTATGGCATCATTATGGAATGTTACATTCTGACATCATAATGGAATGTTCCATTATGACATCATAATGGAATTTTGCATTATGACATCATATTGAATGTTACATTATGACATCATAATGGAATTTTGCATTATGACATCATAATAGAATTTTGCATTATGGCATCATAATGGAATGTTACATTATGACATCATAATGGAATTTTGCATTATGACATCATAATAGAATTTTGCATTATGGCATCATAATGGAATGTTACATTATGACATCATAATAGAATGTTACATTATGACATCATAATGGAATGTTGCATTATGGCATCATAATGGAATGTTACATTATGACAACATTATGGAATGTTACATTATGACATCATAATGGACTTTTGCATTATGGCATCATAATGGAATGTTGCATTATGACATCATAATGGAATTTTGCATTATGACATCATAATGGAATGTTACATTATGACATCATAATATAATTTTGCATTATGGCATCATTATGGAATGTTACATTATGACATCATAATGGAATTTTGCATTATGACATCATAATGGAATGTTACATTATGACATCATAATGGAATTTTGCATTATGACATCATAATGGAATTTTGCATTATGACATCATAATAGAATGTTACATTATGACATCATAATGGAATTTTGCATTATGACATCATAATGGAATTTTGCATTATGACATCATAATGGAATTTTGCATTATGACATCATAATGGAATGTTACATTATGACATCATAATGGAATTTTGCATTATGACATCATAATGGAATGTTACATTATGACATCATAATGGAATGTTGCATTATGACATCATAATAGAATTTTGCATTATGGCATCATAATGGAATGTTACATTATGACATCATTATGGAATGTTACATTATGACATCATAATGGACTTTTGCATTATGGCATCATAATGGAATGTTGCATTATGACATTATAATGGAATTTTGCATTATGACATCATAATGGAATGTTACATTATGACATCATAATGGAATGTTGCATTATGACATCATAATATAATTTTGCATTATGGCATCATTATGGAATGTTACATTATGACATCATAATGGAATTTTACATTATGACATCATAATGGAATTTTGCATTATGACATCATAATGGAATTTTGCATTATGACATCATATTGGAATGTTGCATTATGACATCATAATGGAATGTTACATTATGACATCATAATGGAATTTTGCATTATGACATCATATTGGAATGTTACATTATGACATCATAATGGAATTTTGCATTATGACATCATAATGGAATTTTGCATTATGACATCATAATAGAATGTTACATTATGACATCATAATGGAATTTTGCATTATGACATCATAATAGAATGTTACATTATGACATCATAATGGAATTTTACATTATGAAATCAAAATGGAATTTTGCATTATGACATCATAATGTAACGTTGCATTATGACATCATAATGGAATTTTGCATTATGACATCATAATGGAATGTTACATTATGACATCATAATGGAATGTTACATTATGACATCATAATAGAATGTTACATTATGACATCATAATGGAATGTTGCATTATGACATCATAATGGAATTTTGCATTATGGCATCATAATGGAATTTTGCATTATGACATCATTATGGAATTTTGCATTATGACATCATAATGGAATGTTACATTATGACATCATAATGAAATGTTACATTATGACATCATAATAGAATGTTACATTATGACATCATAATGGAATGTTGCATTATGACATCATAATAGAATTTTGCATTATGACATCCTAATGGAATGTTACATTATGACATCATAATGGAATGTTACATTATGACATCACAATGTAATTTTGCATTATGACATCATAATGGAATTTTGCATTATGACATCACAATGGAATTTTGCATTATGACATCATAATGGAATTTTGCATTATGACATCATAATAGAATGTTACATTATGACATCATAATGGAATGTTGCATTATGACATCATAATGGAATGTTGCATTATGGCATCATTATGGAATGTTACATTATGACATCATAATGGAATGTTGCATTATGACATCATAATAGAATTTTGCATTATGGCATCATTATGGAATGTTACATTATGACATCATAATGGAATTTTGCATTATGACATCATAATGGAATGTTGCATTATGACATCATAATGGAATTTTGCATTATGACATCATAATGGAATGTTACATTATGACATCATAATGGAATTTTACATTATGACATCATAATGGAATTTTCCATTATGACATCATAATGGAATTTTGCATTATGACATCATAATAGAATTTTGCATTATGGCATCATAATGGAATGTTACATTATGACATCATAATAGAATTTTGCATTATGGCATCATAATGGAATGTTACATTATGACATCATAATGGAATTTTGCATTATGACATCATAATAGAATGTTACATTATGACATCATAATGGAATGTTGCATTATGACATCATAATGGAATGTTACATTATGACATCATAATGGAATTTTGCATTATGACATCATAATGGAATGTTGCATTATGACATCATAATGGAATTTTACATTATGACATCATAATGGAATTTTGCATTATGACATCATAATGGAATGTTGCATTATGACATCATAATGGAATGTTGCATTATGACATCATAATGGAATGTTACATTATGACATCATAATGGACTTTTGCATTATGGCATCATAATGGAATGTTGCATTATGACATCATAATGGAATTTTGCATTATGACATCATAATGGAATGTTACATTATGACATCATAATGGAATGTTGCATTATGACATCATAATATAATTTTGCATTATGGCATCATTATGGAATGTTACATTATGACATCATAATGGAATTTTGCATTATGACATCATAATGGAATGTTGCATTATGACATCATAATAGAATGTTACATTATGACATCATAATGGAATTTTGCATTATGACATCATAATGGAATGTTGCATTGTGACATCATAATGGAATGTTGCATTATGACATCATAATGGAATGTTGCATTATGGCATCATTATGGAATGTTACATTATGACATCATAATGGAATGTTGCATTATGACATCATAATGGAATGTTGCATTATGACATCATAATGGAATGTTGCATTATGACATCATAATGGAATTTTGCATTATGACATCATAATGGAATGTTACATTATGACATCATAAAGGAATGTTGCATTATGACATCATAATAGAATTTTGCATTATGGCATCATAATGGAATGTTACATTATGACATCATAATGGAATGTTACATTATGACATCATAATGGAATTTTGCATTATGACATCATAATGGAATGTTACATTATGACATCATAATGGAATTTTGCATTATGACATCATAATGGAATGTTGCATTATGACATCATAATGGAATTTTACATTATGACATCATAATAGAATTTTGCATTATGGCATCATAATGGAATGTTACATTATGACATCATAATAGAATGTTACATTATGACATCATAATGGAATGTTGCATTGTCACATCATAATGGAATGTTGCATTATGGCATCATTATGGAATGTTACATTATGACATCATAATGGAATGTTACATTATGACATCATAATGGAATTTTGCATTATGACATCATAATGGAATTTTGCATTATGACATCATAATAGAATGTTACATTATGACATCATAATGGAATTTTGCATTATGACATCATAATGGAATTTTGCATTATGACATCATAATGGAATGTTGCATTATGACACCATAATGGAATGTTACATTATGATATCATAATAGAATGTTACATTATGACATCATAATGGAATGTTGCATTATGACATCATAAAAGAATTTTGCATTATGGCATCATAATGGAATGTTACATTATGACATCATAATGGAATTTTGCATTATGACATCATAATGGAATGTTGCATTATGACATCATAATGGAATGTTGCATTATGACATCATAATGGAATGTTACATTATGACATCATAATGGACTTTTGCATTATGGCATCATAATGGAATGTTGCATTATGACATCATAATGGAATTTTGCATTATGACATCATAATGGACTTTTGCATTATGGCATCATAATGGAATGTTGCATTATGACATCATAATGGAATTTTGCATTATGACATCATAATGGAATGTTACATTATGACATCATAATGGAATGTTGCATTATGACATCATAATATAATTTTGCATTATGGCATCATTATGGAATGTTACATTATGACATCATAATGGAATTTTGCATTATGACATCATAATGGAATGTTGCATTATGACATCATAATAGAATGTTGCATTATGACATCATAATGGAATTTTGCATTATGACATCATAATAGAATGTTAAATTATGACATCATAATGGAATTTTGCATTATGACATCATAATAGAATTTTGCATTATGGCATCATTATGGAATGTTACATTCTGACATCATAATGGAATGTTCCATTATGACATCATAATGGAATTTTGCATTATGACATCATAATGGAATGTTGCATTATGACATCATAATTGAATTTTGCATTATGACATCATATTGAATGTTACATTATGACATCATAATGGAATTTTGCATTATGACATCATAATAGAATTTTGCATTATGGCATCATAATGGAATGTTACATTATGACATCATAATGGAATTTTGCATTATGACATCATAATAGAATTTTGCATTATGGCATCATAATGGAATGTTACATTATGACATCATAATAGAATGTTACATTATGACATCATAATGGAATGTTGCATTATGGCATCATAATGGAATGTTACATTATGACAACATTATGGAATGTTACATTATGACATCATAATGGACTTTTGCATTATGGCATCATAATGGAATGTTGCATTATGACATCATAATGGAATTTTGCATTATGACATCATAATGGAATGTTACATTATGACATCATAATGGAATGTTGCATTATGACATCATAATATAATTTTGCATTATGGCATCATTATGGAATGTTACATTATGACATCATAATGGAATTTTGCATTATGACATCATAATGGAATATTACATTATGACATCATAATGGAATTTTGCATTATGACATCATAATGGAATTTTGCATTATGACATCATAATAGAATGTTACATTATGACATCATAATGGAATTTTGCATTATGACATCATAATGGAATTTTGCATTATGACATCATAATGGAATTTTGCATTATGACATCATAATGGAATGTTACATTATGACATCATAATGGAATTTTGCATTATGACATCATAATGGAATGTTACATTATGACATCATAATGGAATGTTGCATTATGACATCATAATAGAATTTTGCATTATGGCATCATAATGGAATGTTACATTATGACATCATTATGGAATGTTACATTATGACATCATAATGGACTTTTGCATTATGGCATCATAATGGAATGTTGCATTATGACATTATAATGGAATTTTGCATTATGACATCATAATGGAATGTTACATTATGACATCATAATGGAATGTTGCATTATGACATCATAATATAATTTTGCATTATGGCATCATTATGGAATGTTACATTATGACATCATAATGGAATTTTGCATTATGACATCATAATGGAATGTTACATTATGACATCATAATGGAATTTTGCATTATGACATCATATTGGAATGTTGCATTATGACATCATAATGGAATGTTACATTATGACATCATAATGGAATTTTGCATTATGACATCATATTGGAATGTTACATTATGACATCATAATGGAATTTTGCATTATGACATCATAATGGAATTTTGCATTATGACATCATAATAGAATGTTACATTATGACATCATAATGGAATTTTGCATTATGACATCATAATAGAATGTTACATTATGACATCATAATGGAATTTTACATTATGAAATCAAAATGGAATTTTGCATTATGACATCATAATGTAACGTTGCATTATGACATCATAATGGAATTTTGCATTATGACATCATAATGGAATGTTACATTATGACATCATAATGGAATGTTACATTATGACATCATAATAGAATGTTACATTATGACATCATAATGGAATGTTGCATTATGACATCATAATGGAATTTTGCATTATGGCATCATAATGGAATGTTACATTAAGACATCATAATGGAATTTTGCATTATGACATCATTATGGAATTTTGCATTATGACATCATAATGGAATGTTACATTATGACATCATAATGAAATGTTACATTATGACATCATAATAGAATGTTACATTATGACATCATAATGGAATGTTGCATTATGACATCATAATAGAATTTTGCATTATGACATCCTAATGGAATGTTACATTATGACATCATAATGGAATGTTACATTATGACATCACAATGTAATTTTGCATTATGACATCATAATGGAATTTTGCATTATGACATCACAATGGAATTTTGCATTATGACATCATAATGGAATTTTGCATTATGACATCATAATAGAATGTTACATTATGACATCATAATGGAATGTTGCATTATGACATCATAATGGAATGTTGCATTATGGCATCATTATGGAATGTTACATTATGACATCATAATGGAATTTTGCATTATGACATCATAATGGAATGTTGCATTATGACATCATAATGGAATTTTGCATTATGACATCATAATGGAATGTTACATTATGACATCATAATGGAATTTTACATTATGACATCATAATGGAATTTTCCATTATGACATCATAATGGAATTTTGCATTATGACATCATAATAGAATTTTGCATTATGGCATCATAATGGAATGTTACATTATGACATCATAATAGAATTTTGCATTATGGCATCATAATGGAATGTTACATTATGACATCATAATGGAATTTTGCATTATGACATCATAATAGAATGTTACATTATGACATCATAATGGAATGTTGCATTATGACATCATAATGGAATGTTACATTATGACATCATAATGGAATTTTGCATTATGACATCATAATGGAATGTTGCATTATGACATCATAATGGAATTTTACATTATGACATCATAATGGAATTTTGCATTATGACATCATAATGGAATGTTGCATTATGACATCATAATGGAATGTTGCATTATGACATCATAATGGAATGTTACATTATGACATCATAATGGACTTTTGCATTATGGCATCATAATGGAATGTTGCATTATGACATCATAATGGAATTTTGCATTATGACATCATAATGGAATGTTACATTATGACATCATAATGGAATGTTGCATTATGACATCATAATATAATTTTGCATTATGGCATCATTATGGAATGTTACATTATGACATCATAATGGAATTTTGCATTATGACATCATAATGGAATGTTGCATTATGACATCATAATAGAATGTTACATTATGACATCATAATGGAATTTTGCATTATGACATCATAATGGAATGTTGCATTGTGACATCATAATGGAATGTTGCATTATGACATCATAATGGAATGTTGCATTATGGCATCATTATGGAATGTTACATTATGACATCATAATGGAATGTTGCATTATGACATCATAATGGAATGTTGCATTATGACATCATAATGGAATGTTGCATTATGACATCATAATGGAATTTTGCATTATGACATCATAATGGAATGTTACATTATGACATCATAAAGGAATGTTGCATTATGACATCATAATAGAATTTTGCATTATGGCATCATAATGGAATGTTACATTATGACATCATAATAGAATGTTACATTATGACATCATAATGGAATGTTGCATTATGACATCATAATCGAATGTTACATTATGACATCATAATGGAATTTTGCATTATGACATCATAATGGAATGTTGCATTATGACATCATAATGGAATTTTACATTATGACATCATAATAGAATTTTGCATTATGGCATCATAATGGAATGTTACATTATGACATCATAATAGAATGTTACATTATGACATCATAATGGAATGTTGCATTGTCACATCATAATGGAATGTTGCATTATGGCATCATTATGGAATGTTACATTATGACATCATAATGGAATGTTACATTATGACATCATAATGGAATTTTGCATTATGACATCATAATGGAATTTTGCATTATGACATCATAATAGAATGTTACATTATGACATCATAATGGAATTTTGCATTATGACATCATAATGGAATTTTGCATTATGACATCATAATGGAATGTTACATTATGACACCATAATGGAATGTTACATTATGATATCATAATAGAATGTTACATTATGACATCATAATGGAATGTTGCATTATGACATCATAAAAGAATTTTGCATTATGGCATCATAATGGAATGTTACATTATGACATCATAATGGAATTTTGCATTATGACATCATAATGGAATGTTGCATTATGACATCATAATGGAATTTTGCATTATGACATCATAATGGAATGTTGCATTATGACATCATAATGGAATGTTGCATTATGACATCATAATGGAATGTTACATTATGACATCATAATGGACTTTTGCATTATGGCATCATAATGGAATGTTACATTATGACATCATAATGGAATGTTGCATTATGACATCATAATATAATTTTGCATTATGGCATCATTATGGAATGTTACATTATGACATCATAATGGAATTTTGCATTATGACATCATAATGGAATGTTGCATTATGACATCATAATAGAATGTTACATTATGACATCATAATGGAATTTTGCATTATGACATCATAATGGAATGTTGCATTATGACATCATAATGGAATGTTGCATTATGACATCATAATGGAATGTTGCATTATGGCATCATTATGGAATGTTACATTATGACATCATAATGGAATGTTGCATTATGACATCATAATGGAATTTTGCATTATGACATCATAATGGAATGTTACATAATGACATCATAATGGAATGTTGCATTATGACATCATAATAGAATTTTGCATTATGGCAGCATAATGGAATGTTACATTATGACATCATAATAGAATGTTACATTATGACATCATAATGGAATGTTGCATTATGGCATCATTATGCAATGTTACATTATGACATCATAATGGAATTTTGCATTATGGCATCATAATGGAATGTTACATTATGACATCATAATGGAATTTTGCATTATGACATCATAATGGAATGTTGCATTATGACATCATAATGGAATTTTACATTATGACATCATAATGGAATGTTACATTATGACATCATAATGGAATGTTGCATTGTGACATCATAATGGAATGTTGCATTATGGCATCATTATGGAATGTTACATTATGACATCATAATGGAATGTTGCATTATGACATCATAATGGAATGTTGCATTATGACATCATAATGGAATGTTGCATTATGACATCATAATGGAATTTTGCATTATGACATCATAATGGAATGTTACATTATGACATCATAAAGGAATGTTGCATTATGACATCATAATAGAATTTTGCATTATGGCATCATAATGGAATGTTACATTATGACATCATAATAGAATGTTACATTATGACATCATAATGGAATGTTGCATTATGACATCATAATGGAATGTTACATTATGACATCATAATGGAATTTTGCATTATGACATCATAATGGAATGTTGCATTATGACATCATAATGGAATTTTACATTATGACATCATAATGGAATGTTACATTATGACATCATAATGGAATGTTGCATTGTCACATCATAATGGAATGTTGCATTATGGCATCATTATGGAATGTTACATTATGACATCATAATGGAATGTTACATTATGACATCATAATGGAATTTTGCATTATGACATCATAATGGAATGTTGCATTATGACATCATAATGGAATGTTACATTATGACATCATAATGGACTTTTGCATTATGGCATCATAATGGAATGTTGCATTATGACATCATAATGGAATTTTGCATTATGACATCATAATGGAATGTTACATTATGACATCATAATGGAATGTTGCATTATGACATCATAATATAATTTTGCATTATGGCATCATTATGGAATGTTACATTATGACATCATAATGGAATTTTGCATTATGACATCATAATGGAATGTTGCATTATGACATCATAATAGAATGTTGCATTATGACATCATAATGGAATTTTGCATTATGACATCATAATAGAATGTTAAATTATGACATCATAATGGAATTTTGCATTATGACATCATAATAGAATTTTGCATTATGGCATCATTATGGAATGTTACATTCTGACATCATAATGGAATGTTCCATTATGACATCATAATGGAATTTTGCATTATGACATCATAATGGAATGTTGCATTATGACATCATAATTGAATTTTGCATTATGACATCATATTGAATGTTACATTATGACATCATAATGGAATTTTGCATTATGACATCATAATAGAATTTTGCATTATGGCATCATAATGGAATGTTACATTATGACATCATAATGGAATTTTGCATTATGACATCATAATAGAATTTTGCATTATGGCATCATAATGGAATGTTACATTATGACATCATAATAGAATGTTACATTATGACATCATAATGGAATGTTGCATTATGGCATCATAATGGAATGTTACATTATGACAACATTATGGAATGTTACATTATGACATCATAATGGACTTTTGCATTATGGCATCATAATGGAATGTTGCATTATGACATCATAATGGAATTTTGCATTATGACATCATAATGGAATGTTACATTATGACATCATAATGGAATGTTGCATTATGACATCATAATATAATTTTGCATTATGGCATCATTATGGAATGTTACATTATGACATCATAATGGAATTTTGCATTATGACATCATAATGGAATGTTACATTATGACATCATAATGGAATTTTGCATTATGACATCATAATGGAATTTTGCATTATGACATCATAATAGAATGTTACATTATGACATCATAATGGAATTTTGCATTATGACATCATAATGGAATTTTGCATTATGACATCATAATGGAATTTTGCATTATGACATCATAATGGAATGTTACATTATGACATCATAATGGAATTTTGCATTATGACATCATAATGGAATGTTACATTATGACATCATAATGGAATGTTGCATTATGACATCATAATAGAATTTTGCATTATGGCATCATAATGGAATGTTACATTATGACATCATTATGGAATGTTACATTATGACATCATAATGGACTTTTGCATTATGGCATCATAATGGAATGTTGCATTATGACATTATAATGGAATTTTGCATTATGACATCATAATGGAATGTTACATTATGACATCATAATGGAATGTTGCATTATGACATCATAATATAATTTTGCATTATGGCATCATTATGGAATGTTACATTATGACATCATAATGGAATTTTGCATTATGACATCATAATGGAATGTTACATTATGACATCATAATGGAATTTTGCATTATGACATCATATTGGAATGTTGCATTATGACATCATAATGGAATGTTACATTATGACATCATAATGGAATTTTGCATTATGACATCATATTGGAATGTTACATTATGACATCATAATGGAATTTTGCATTATGACATCATAATGGAATTTTGCATTATGACATCATAATAGAATGTTACATTATGACATCATAATGGAATTTTGCATTATGACATCATAATAGAATGTTACATTATGACATCATAATGGAATTTTACATTATGACATCATAATGGAATTTTGCATTATGGCATCATAATGGAATGTTACATTAAGACATCATAATGGAATTTTGCATTATGACATCATTATGGAATTTTGCATTATGACATCATAATGGAATGTTACATTATGACATCATAATGAAATGTTACATTATGACATCATAATAGAATGTTACATTATGACATCATAATGGAATGTTGCATTATGACATCATAATAGAATTTTGCATTATGACATCCTAATGGAATGTTACATTATGACATCATAATGGAATGTTACATTATGACATCACAATGTAATTTTGCATTATGACATCATAATGGAATTTTGCATTATGACATCACAATGGAATTTTGCATTATGACATCATAATGGAATTTTGCATTATGACATCATAATAGAATGTTACATTATGACATCATAATGGAATGTTGCATTATGACATCATAATGGAATGTTGCATTATGGCATCATTATGGAATGTTACATTATGACATCATAATGGAATGTTGCATTATGACATCATAATAGAATTTTGCATTATGGCATCATTATGGAATGTTACATTATGACATCATAATGGAATTTTGCATTATGACATCATAATGGAATGTTGCATTATGACATCATAATGGAATTTTGCATTATGACATCATAATGGAATGTTACATTATGACATCATAATGGAATTTTACATTATGACATCATAATGGAATTTTCCATTATGACATCATAATGGAATTTTGCATTATGACATCATAATAGAATTTTGCATTATGGCATCATAATGGAATGTTACATTATGACATCATAATAGAATTTTGCATTATGGCATCATAATGGAATGTTACATTATGACATCATAATGGAATTTTGCATTATGACATCATAATAGAATGTTACATTATGACATCATAATGGAATGTTGCATTATGACATCATAATGGAATGTTACATTATGACATCATAATGGAATTTTGCATTATGACATCATAATGGAATGTTGCATTATGACATCATAATGGAATTTTACATTATGACATCATAATGGAATTTTGCATTATGACATCATAATGGAATGTTGCATTATGACATCATAATGGAATGTTGCATTATGACATCATAATGGAATGTTACATTATGACATCATAATGGACTTTTGCATTATGGCATCATAATGGAATGTTGCATTATGACATCATAATGGAATTTTGCATTATGACATCATAATGGAATGTTACATTATGACATCATAATGGAATGTTGCATTATGACATCATAATATAATTTTGCATTATGGCATCATTATGGAATGTTACATTATGACATCATAATGGAATTTTGCATTATGACATCATAATGGAATGTTGCATTATGACATCATAATAGAATGTTACATTATGACATCATAATGGAATTTTGCATTATGACATCATAATGGAATGTTGCATTGTGACATCATAATGGAATGTTGCATTATGACATCATAATGGAATGTTGCATTATGGCATCATTATGGAATGTTACATTATGACATCATAATGGAATGTTGCATTATGACATCATAATGGAATGTTGCATTATGACATCATAATGGAATGTTGCATTATGACATCATAATGGAATTTTGCATTATGACATCATAATGGAATGTTACATTATGACATCATAAAGGAATGTTGCATTATGACATCATAATAGAATTTTGCATTATGGCATCATAATGGAATGTTACATTATGACATCATAATAGAATGTTACATTATGACATCATAATGGAATGTTGCATTATGACATCATAATGGAATGTTACATTATGACATCATAATGGAATTTTGCATTATGACATCATAATGGAATGTTGCATTATGACATCATAATGGAATTTTACATTATGACATCATAATAGAATTTTGCATTATGGCATCATAATGGAATGTTACATTATGACATCATAATAGAATGTTACATTATGACATCATAATGGAATGTTGCATTGTCACATCATAATGGAATGTTGCATTATGGCATCATTATGGAATGTTACATTATGACATCATAATGGAATGTTACATTATGACATCATAATGGAATTTTGCATTATGACATCATAATGGAATTTTGCATTATGACATCATAATAGAATGTTACATTATGACATCATAATGGAATTTTGCATTATGACATCATAATGGAATTTTGCATTATGACATCATAATGGAATGTTGCATTATGACACCATAATGGAATGTTACATTATGATATCATAATAGAATGTTACATTATGACATCATAATGGAATGTTGCATTATGACATCATAAAAGAATTTTGCATTATGGCATCATAATGGAATGTTACATTATGACATCATAATGGAATTTTGCATTATGACATCATAATGGAATGTTGCATTATGACATCATAATGGAATGTTACATTATGACATCATAATGGACTTTTGCATTATGGCATCATAATGGAATGTTGCATTATGACATCATAATGGAATTTTGCATTATGACATCATAATGGAATGTTACATTATGACATCATAATGGAATGTTGCATTATGACATCATAATATAATTTTGCATTATGGCATCATTATGGAATGTTACATTATGACATCATAATGGAATTTTGCATTATGACATCATAATGGAATGTTGCATTATGACATCATAATAGAATGTTGCATTATGACATCATAATGGAATTTTGCATTATGACATCATAATAGAATGTTAAATTATGACATCATAATGGAATTTTGCATTATGACATCATAATAGAATTTTGCATTATGGCATCATTATGGAATGTTACATTCTGACATCATAATGGAATGTTCCATTATGACATCATAATGGAATTTTGCATTATGACATCATAATGGAATGTTGCATTATGACATCATAATTGAATTTTGCATTATGACATCATATTGAATGTTACATTATGACATCATAATGGAATTTTGCATTATGACATCATAATAGAATTTTGCATTATGGCATCATAATGGAATGTTACATTATGACATCATAATGGAATTTTGCATTATGACATCATAATAGAATTTTGCATTATGGCATCATAATGGAATGTTACATTATGACATCATAATAGAATGTTACATTATGACATCATAATGGAATGTTGCATTATGGCATCATAATGGAATGTTACATTATGACAACATTATGGAATGTTACATTATGACATCATAATGGACTTTTGCATTATGGCATCATAATGGAATGTTGCATTATGACATCATAATGGAATTTTGCATTATGACATCATAATGGAATGTTACATTATGACATCATAATGGAATGTTGCATTATGACATCATAATATAATTTTGCATTATGGCATCATTATGGAATGTTACATTATGACATCATAATGGAATTTTGCATTATGACATCATAATGGAATATTACATTATGACATCATAATGGAATTTTGCATTATGACATCATAATGGAATTTTGCATTATGACATCATAATAGAATGTTACATTATGACATCATAATGGAATTTTGCATTATGACATCATAATGGAATTTTGCATTATGACATCATAATGGAATTTTGCATTATGACATCATAATGGAATGTTACATTATGACATCATAATGGAATTTTGCATTATGACATCATAATGGAATGTTACATTATGACATCATAATGGAATGTTGCATTATGACATCATAATAGAATTTTGCATTATGGCATCATAATGGAATGTTACATTATGACATCATTATGGAATGTTACATTATGACATCATAATGGACTTTTGCATTATGGCATCATAATGGAATGTTGCATTATGACATTATAATGGAATTTTGCATTATGACATCATAATGGAATGTTACATTATGACATCATAATGGAATGTTGCATTATGACATCATAATATAATTTTGCATTATGGCATCATTATGGAATGTTACATTATGACATCATAATGGAATTTTGCATTATGACATCATAATGGAATGTTACATTATGACATCATAATGGAATTTTGCATTATGACATCATATTGGAATGTTGCATTATGACATCATAATGGAATGTTACATTATGACATCATAATGGAATTTTGCATTATGACATCATATTGGAATGTTACATTATGACATCATAATGGAATTTTGCATTATGACATCATAATGGAATTTTGCATTATGACATCATAATAGAATGTTACATTATGACATCATAATGGAATTTTGCATTATGACATCATAATAGAATGTTACATTATGACATCATAATGGAATTTTACATTATGAAATCAAAATGGAATTTTGCATTATGACATCATAATGTAACGTTGCATTATGACATCATAATGGAATTTTGCATTATGACATCATAATGGAATGTTACATTATGACATCATAATGGAATGTTACATTATGACATCATAATAGAATGTTACATTATGACATCATAATGGAATGTTGCATTATGACATCATAATAGAATTTTGCATTATGACATCCTAATGGAATGTTACATTATGACATCATAATGGAATGTTACATTATGACATCACAATGTAATTTTGCATTATGACATCATAATGGAATTTTGCATTATGACATCACAATGGAATTTTGCATTATGACATCATAATGGAATTTTGCATTATGACATCATAATAGAATGTTACATTATGACATCATAATGGAATGTTGCATTATGACATCATAATGGAATGTTGCATTATGGCATCATTATGGAATGTTACATTATGACATCATAATGGAATGTTGCATTATGACATCATAATAGAATTTTGCATTATGGCATCATTATGGAATGTTACATTATGACATCATAATGGAATTTTGCATTATGACATCATAATGGAATGTTGCATTATGACATCATAATGGAATTTTGCATTATGACATCATAATGGAATGTTACATTATGACATCATAATGGAATTTTCCATTATGACATCATAATGGAATTTTGCATTATGACATCATAATAGAATTTTGCATTATGGCATCATAATGGAATGTTACATTATGACATCATAATAGAATTTTGCATTATGGCATCATAATGGAATGTTACATTATGACATCATAATGGAATTTTGCATTATGACATCATAATAGAATGTTACATTATGACATCATAATGGAATGTTGCATTATGACATCATAATGGAATGTTACATTATGACATCATAATGGAATTTTGCATTATGACATCATAATGGAATGTTGCATTATGACATCATAATGGAATTTTACATTATGACATCATAATGGAATTTTGCATTATGACATCATAATGGAATGTTGCATTATGACATCATAATGGAATGTTGCATTATGACATCATAATGGAATGTTACATTATGACATCATAATGGACTTTTGCATTATGGCATCATAATGGAATGTTGCATTATGACATCATAATGGAATTTTGCATTATGACATCATAATGGAATGTTACATTATGACATCATAATGGAATGTTGCATTATGACATCATAATATAATTTTGCATTATGGCATCATTATGGAATGTTACATTATGACATCATAATGGAATTTTGCATTATGACATCATAATGGAATGTTGCATTATGACATCATAATAGAATGTTACATTATGACATCATAATGGAATTTTGCATTATGACATCATAATGGAATGTTGCATTGTGACATCATAATGGAATGTTGCATTATGACATCATAATGGAATGTTGCATTATGGCATCATTATGGAATGTTACATTATGACATCATAATGGAATGTTGCATTATGACATCATAATGGAATGTTGCATTATGACATCATAATGGAATGTTGCATTATGACATCATAATGGAATTTTGCATTATGACATCATAATGGAATGTTACATTATGACATCATAAAGGAATGTTGCATTATGACATCATAATAGAATTTTGCATTATGGCATCATAATGGAATGTTACATTATGACATCATAATAGAATGTTACATTATGACATCATAATGGAATGTTGCATTATGACATCATAATGGAATGTTACATTATGACATCATAATGGAATTTTGCATTATGACATCATAATGGAATGTTGCATTATGACATCATAATGGAATTTTACATTATGACATCATAATAGAATTTTGCATTATGGCATCATAATGGAATGTTACATTATGACATCATAATAGAATGTTACATTATGACATCATAATGGAATGTTGCATTGTCACATCATAATGGAATGTTGCATTATGGCATCATTATGGAATGTTACATTATGACATCATAATGGAATGTTACATTATGACATCATAATGGAATTTTGCATTATGACATCATAATGGAATTTTGCATTATGACATCATAATAGAATGTTACATTATGACATCATAATGGAATTTTGCATTATGACATCATAATGGAATTTTGCATTATGACATCATAATGGAATGTTACATTATGACACCATAATGGAATGTTACATTATGATATCATAATAGAATGTTACATTATGACATCATAATGGAATGTTGCATTATGACATCATAAAAGAATTTTGCATTATGGCATCATAATGGAATGTTACATTATGACATCATAATGGAATTTTGCATTATGACATCATAATGGAATGTTGCATTATGACATCATAATGGAATTTTGCATTATGACATCATAATGGAATGTTGCATTATGACATCATAATGGAATGTTGCATTATGACATCATAATGGAATGTTGCATTATGGCATCATTATGGAATGTTACATTATGACATCATAATGGAATGTTGCATTATGACATCATAATGGAATGTTGCATTGTGACATCATAATGGAATGTTGCATTATGACATCATAATAGAACATTGCATTATGGCATCATAATGGAATGTTACATTATGACATCACAATGGAATTTTGCATTATGACATCATAATGGAATTTTGCATTATGACATCATAATGGAATGTTGCATTATGACATCATAATTGAATTTTGCATTATGACATCATATTGTATGTTACATTATGACATCATAATGGAATTTTGCATTATGACATCATAATAGAATTTTGCATTATGGCATCATAATGGAATGTTACATTATGACATCATAATGGAATGTTGCATTATGACATCATAATAGAATGTTACATTATGACATCATAATGGAATTTTGCATTATGACATCATAATGGAATGTTGCATTATGACATCATAATGGAATGTTGCATTATGACATCATAATGGAATGTTGCATTATGGCATCATTATGGAATGTTACATTATGACATCATAATGGAATGTTGCATTATGACATCATAATGGAATTTTGCATTATGACATCATAATGGAATGTTACATAATGACATCATAATGGAATGTTGCATTATGACATCATAATAGAATTTTGCATTATGGCAGCATAATGGAATGTTACATTATGACATCATAATAGAATGTTACATTATGACATCATAATGGAATGTTGCATTATGGCATCATTATGCAATGTTACATTATGACATCATAATGGAATTTTGCATTATGGCATCATAATGGAATGTTACATTATGACATCATAATGGAATTTTGCATTATGACATCATAATGGAATGTTGCATTATGACATCATAATGGAATTTTACATTATGACATCATAATGGAATGTTACATTATGACATCATAATGGAATGTTGCATTGTGACATCATAATGGAATGTTGCATTATGGCATCATTATGGAATGTTACATTATGACATCATAATGGAATGTTGCATTATGACATCATAATGGAATGTTGCATTATGACATCATAATGGAATGTTGCATTATGACATCATAATGGAATGTTGCATTATGACATCATAATGGAATTTTGCATTATGACATCATAATGGAATGTTACATTATGACATCATAAAGGAATGTTGCATTATGACATCATAATAGAATTTTGCATTATGGCATCATAATGGAATGTTACATTATGACATCATAATAGAATGTTACATTATGACATCATAATGGAATGTTGCATTATGACATCATAATGGAATGTTACATTATGACATCATAATGGAATTTTGCATTATGACATCATAATGGAATGTTGCATTATGACATCATAATGGAATTTTACATTATGACATCATAATGGAATGTTACATTATGACATCATAATGGAATGTTGCATTGTCACATCATAATGGAATGTTGCATTGTCACATCATAATGGAATGTTGCATTATGGCATCATTATGGAATGTTACATTATGACATCATAATGGAATTTTGCATTATGACATCATAATGGAATGTTGCATTATGACATCATAATGGAATGTTACATTATGACATCATAATGGACTTTTGCATTATGGCATCATAATGGAATGTTGCATTATGACATCATAATGGAATTTTGCATTATGACATCATAATGGAATGTTACATTATGACATCATAATGGAATGTTGCATTATGACATCATAATATAATTTTGCATTATGGCATCATTATGGAATGTTACATTATGACATCATAATGGAATTTTGCATTATGACATCATAATGGAATGTTGCATTATGACATCATAATAGAATGTTGCATTATGACATCATAATGGAATTTTGCATTATGACATCATAATAGAATGTTAAATTATGACATCATAATGGAATTTTGCATTATGACATCATAATAGAATTTTGCATTATGGCATCATTATGGAATGTTACATTCTGACATCATAATGGAATGTTCCATTATGACATCATAATGGAATTTTGCATTATGACATCATAATGGAATGTTGCATTATGACATCATAATGGAATGTTGCATTATGGCATCATTATGGAATGTTACATTATGGCATCATAATGGAATTTTGCATTATGACATCATAATGGAATGTTGCATTATGACATCATAATGGAATGTTGCATTATGACATCATAATGGAATGTTACATTATGACATCATAATGGAATGTTGCATTATGACATCATAATGGAATGTTGCATTATGGCATCATTATGGAATGTTACATTATGACATCATAATGGAATGTTGCATTATGACATCATAATGGAATTTTGCATTATGACATCATAATGGAATGTTACATTATGACATCATAATGGAATGTTGCATTATGACATCATAATAGAATTTTGCATTATGGCAGCATAATGGAATGTTACATTATGACATCATAATAGAATGTTACATTATGACACCATAATGGAATGTTGCATTATGGCATCATTATGCAATGTTACATTATGACATCATAATGGAATGTTGCATTATGGCATCATTATGCAATGTTACATTATGACATCATAATGGAATTTTGCATTATGACATCATAATGGAATGTTGCATTATGACATCATAATGGAATTTTACATTATGACATCATAATGGAATGTTACATTATGACATCATAATGGAATGTTGCATTATGACATCATAATATAATTTTACATTATGACATCATAATGGAATGTTACATTATGACATCATAATGGAATGTTGCATTGTGACATCATAATGGAATGTTGCATTATGACATCATAATGGAATGTTGCATTATGACATCATAATGGAATTTTGCATTATGACATCATAATGGAATGTTACATTATGACATCATAAAGGAATGTTGCATTATGACATCATAATAGAATTTTGCATTATGGCATCATAATGGAATGTTACATTATGACATCATAATAGAATGTTACATTATGACATCATAATGGAATGTTGCATTATGGCATCAATATGGAATGTTACATTATGACATCATAATGGAATTTTGCATTATGACATCATAATGGAATTTTGCATTATGACATCATAATGGAATGTTGCATTATGACATCATAATTGAATTTTGCATTATGACATCATATTGAATGTTACATTATGACATCATAATAGAATGTTACATTATGACATCATAATGGAATTTTACATTATGACATCAAAATGGAATTTTGCATTATGACATCATAATGGAATGTTGCATTATGACATCATAATGGAATTTTGCATTATGACATCATAATGGAATGTTGCATTATGGCATCATTATGGAATGTTACATTATGACATCATAATGGAATGTTGCATTATGACATCATAATGGAATGTTGCATTGTGACATCATAATGGAATGTTGCATTATGACATCATAATAGAACATTGCATTATGGCATCATAATGGAATGTTACATTATGACATCACAATGGAATTTTGCATTATGACATCATAATGGAATTTTGCATTATGACATCATAATGGAATGTTGCATTATGACATCATAATTGAATTTTGCATTATGACATCATATTGTATGTTACATTATGACATCATAATGGAATTTTGCATTATGACATCATAATAGAATTTTGCATTATGGCATCATAATGGAATGTTACATTATGACATCATAATGGAATGTTGCATTATGACATCATAATAGAATGTTACATTATGACATCATAATGGAATTTTGCATTATGACATCATAATGGAATGTTGCATTATGACATCATAATGGAATGTTGCATTATGACATCATAATGGAATGTTGCATTATGGCATCATTATGGAATGTTACATTATGACATCATAATGGAATTTTGCATTATGACATCATAATGGAATGTTACATAATGACATCATAATGGAATGTTGCATTATGACATCATAATAGAATTTTGCATTATGGCAGCATAATGGAATGTTACATTATGACATCATAATAGAATGTTACATTATGACATCATAATGGAATGTTGCATTATGGCATCATTATGCAATGTTACATTATGACATCATAATGGAATTTTGCATTATGGCATCATAATGGAATGTTACATTATGACATCATAATGGAATTTTGCATTATGACATCATAATGGAATGTTGCATTATGACATCATAATGGAATTTTACATTATGACATCATAATGGAATGTTACATTATGACATCATAATGGAATGTTGCATTGTGACATCATAATGGAATGTTGCATTATGGCATCATTATGGAATGTTACATTATGACATCATAATGGAATGTTGCATTATGACATCATAATGGAATGTTGCATTATGACATCATAATGGAATGTTGCATTATGACATCATAATGGAATTTTGCATTATGACATCATAATGGAATGTTACATTATGACATCATAAAGGAATGTTGCATTATGACATCATAATAGAATTTTGCATTATGGCATCATAATGGAATGTTACATTATGACATCATAATAGAATGTTACATTATGACATCATAATGGAATGTTGCATTATGACATCATAATGGAATGTTACATTATGACATCATAATGGAATTTTGCATTATGACATCATAATGGAATGTTGCATTATGACATCATAATGGAATTTTACATTATGACATCATAATGGAATGTTACATTATGACATCATAATGGAATGTTGCATTGTCACATCATAATGGAATGTTGCATTGTCACATCATAATGGAATGTTGCATTATGGCATCATTATGGAATGTTACATTATGACATCATAATGGAATTTTGCATTATGACATCATAATGGAATGTTGCATTATGACATCATAATGGAATGTTACATTATGACATCATAATGGACTTTTGCATTATGGCATCATAATGGAATGTTGCATTATGACATCATAATGGAATTTTGCATTATGACATCATAATGGAATGTTACATTATGACATCATAATGGAATGTTGCATTATGACATCATAATATAATTTTGCATTATGGCATCATTATGGAATGTTACATTATGACATCATAATGGAATTTTGCATTATGACATCATAATGGAATGTTGCATTATGACATCATAATAGAATGTTGCATTATGACATCATAATGGAATTTTGCATTATGACATCATAATAGAATGTTAAATTATGACATCATAATGGAATTTTGCATTATGACATCATAATAGAATTTTGCATTATGGCATCATTATGGAATGTTACATTCTGACATCATAATGGAATGTTCCATTATGACATCATAATGGAATTTTGCATTATGACATCATAATGGAATGTTGCATTATGACATCATAATTGAATTTTGCATTATGACATCATATTGAATGTTACATTATGACATCATAATGGAATTTTGCATTATGACATCATAATAGAATTTTGCATTATGGCATCATAATGGAATGTTACATTATGACATCATAATGGAATTTTGCATTATGACATCATAATAGAATTTTGCATTATGGCATCATAATGGAATGTTACATTATGACATCATAATAGAATGTTACATTATGACATCATAATGGAATGTTGCATTATGGCATCATAATGGAATGTTACATTATGACAACATTATGGAATGTTACATTATGACATCATAATGGACTTTTGCATTATGGCATCATAATGGAATGTTGCATTATGACATCATAATGGAATTTTGCATTATGACATCATAATGGAATGTTACATTATGACATCATAATGGAATGTTGCATTATGACATCATAATATAATTTTGCATTATGGCATCATTATGGAATGTTACATTATGACATCATAATGGAATTTTGCATTATGACATCATAATGGAATGTTACATTATGACATCATAATGGAATTTTGCATTATGACATCATAATGGAATTTTGCATTATGACATCATAATAGAATGTTACATTATGACATCATAATGGAATTTTGCATTATGACATCATAATGGAATTTTGCATTATGACATCATAATGGAATTTTGCATTATGACATCATAATGGAATGTTACATTATGACATCATAATGGAATTTTGCATTATGACATCATAATGGAATGTTACATTATGACATCATAATGGAATGTTGCATTATGACATCATAATAGAATTTTGCATTATGGCATCATAATGGAATGTTACATTATGACATCATTATGGAATGTTACATTATGACATCATAATGGACTTTTGCATTATGGCATCATAATGGAATGTTGCATTATGACATTATAATGGAATTTTGCATTATGACATCATAATGGAATGTTACATTATGACATCATAATGGAATGTTGCATTATGACATCATAATATAATTTTGCATTATGGCATCATTATGGAATGTTACATTATGACATCATAATGGAATTTTGCATTATGACATCATAATGGAATGTTACATTATGACATCATAATGGAATTTTGCATTATGACATCATATTGGAATGTTGCATTATGACATCATAATGGAATGTTACATTATGACATCATAATGGAATTTTGCATTATGACATCATATTGGAATGTTACATTATGACATCATAATGGAATTTTGCATTATGACATCATAATGGAATTTTGCATTATGACATCATAATAGAATGTTACATTATGACATCATAATGGAATTTTGCATTATGACATCATAATAGAATGTTACATTATGACATCATAATGGAATTTTACATTATGAAATCAAAATGGAATTTTGCATTATGACATCATAATGTAACGTTGCATTATGACATCATAATGGAATTTTGCATTATGACATCATAATGGAATGTTACATTATGACATCATAATGGAATGTTACATTATGACATCATAATAGAATGTTACATTATGACATCATAATGGAATGTTGCATTATGACATCATAATGGAATTTTGCATTATGGCATCATAATGGAATGTTACATTAAGACATCATAATGGAATTTTGCATTATGACATCATTATGGAATTTTGCATTATGACATCATAATGGAATGTTACATTATGACATCATAATGAAATGTTACATTATGACATCATAATAGAATGTTACATTATGACATCATAATGGAATGTTGCATTATGACATCATAATAGAATTTTGCATTATGACATCCTAATGGAATGTTACATTATGACATCATAATGGAATGTTACATTATGACATCACAATGTAATTTTGCATTATGACATCATAATGGAATTTTGCATTATGACATCACAATGGAATTTTGCATTATGACATCATAATGGAATTTTGCATTATGACATCATAATAGAATGTTACATTATGACATCATAATGGAATGTTGCATTATGACATCATAATGGAATGTTGCATTATGGCATCATTATGGAATGTTACATTATGACATCATAATGGAATGTTGCATTATGACATCATAATAGAATTTTGCATTATGGCATCATTATGGAATGTTACATTATGACATCATAATGGAATTTTGCATTATGACATCATAATGGAATGTTGCATTATGACATCATAATGGAATTTTGCATTATGACATCATAATGGAATGTTACATTATGACATCATAATGGAATTTTACATTATGACATCATAATGGAATTTTCCATTATGACATCATAATGGAATTTTGCATTATGACATCATAATAGAATTTTGCATTATGGCATCATAATGGAATGTTACATTATGACATCATAATAGAATTTTGCATTATGGCATCATAATGGAATGTTACATTATGACATTATAATGGAATTTTGCATTATGACATCATAATAGAATGTTACATTATGACATCATAATGGAATGTTGCATTATGACATCATAATGGAATGTTACATTATGACATCATAATGGAATTTTGCATTATGACATCATAATGGAATGTTGCATTATGACATCATAATGGAATTTTACATTATGACATCATAATGGAATTTTGCATTATGACATCATAATGGAATGTTGCATTATGACATCATAATGGAATGTTGCATTATGACATCATAATGGAATGTTACATTATGACATCATAATGGACTTTTGCATTATGGCATCATAATGGAATGTTGCATTATGACATCATAATGGAATTTTGCATTATGACATCATAATGGAATGTTACATTATGACATCATAATGGAATGTTGCATTATGACATCATAATATAATTTTGCATTATGGCATCATTATGGAATGTTACATTATGACATCATAATGGAATTTTGCATTATGACATCATAATGGAATGTTGCATTATGACATCATAATAGAATGTTACATTATGACATCATAATGGAATTTTGCATTATGACATCATAATGGAATGTTGCATTGTGACATCATAATGGAATGTTGCATTATGACATCATAATGGAATGTTGCATTATGGCATCATTATGGAATGTTACATTATGACATCATAATGGAATGTTGCATTATGACATCATAATGGAATTTTGCATTATGACATCATAATGGAATGTTACATTATGACATCATAAAGGAATGTTGCATTATGACATCATAATAGAATTTTGCATTATGGCATCATAATGGAATGTTACATTATGACATCATAATAGAATGTTACATTATGACATCATAATGGAATGTTGCATTATGACATCATAATGGAATGTTACATTATGACATCATAATGGAATTTTGCATTATGACATCATAATGGAATGTTGCATTATGACATCATAATGGAATTTTACATTATGACATCATAATAGAATTTTGCATTATGGCATCATAATGGAATGTTACATTATGACATCATAATAGAATGTTACATTATGACATCATAATGGAATGTTGCATTGTCACATCATAATGGAATGTTGCATTATGGCATCATTATGGAATGTTACATTATGACATCATAATGGAATGTTACATTATGACATCATAATGGAATTTTGCATTATGACATCATAATGGAATTTTGCATTATGACATCATAATAGAATGTTACATTATGACATCATAATGGAATTTTGCATTATGACATCATAATGGAATTTTGCATTATGACATCATAATGGAATGTTACATTATGACACCATAATGGAATGTTACATTAAGACATCATAATGGAATTTTGCATTATGACATCATTATGGAATTTTGCATTATGACATCATAATGGAATGTTACATTATGACATCATAATGAAATGTTACATTATGACATCATAATAGAATGTTACATTATGACATCATAATGGAATGTTGCATTATGACATCATAATAGAATTTTGCATTATGACATCCTAATGGAATGTTACATTATGACATCATAATGGAATGTTACATTATGACATCACAATGTAATTTTGCATTATGACATCATAATGGAATTTTGCATTATGACATCACAATGGAATTTTGCATTATGACATCATAATGGAATTTTGCATTATGACATCATAATAGAATGTTACATTATGACATCATAATGGAATGTTGCATTATGACATCATAATGGAATGTTGCATTATGGCATCATTATGGAATGTTACATTATGACATCATAATGGAATGTTGCATTATGACATCATAATAGAATTTTGCATTATGGCATCATTATGGAATGTTACATTATGACATCATAATGGAATTTTGCATTATGACATCATAATGGAATGTTGCATTATGACATCATAATGGAATTTTGCATTATGACATCATAATGGAATGTTACATTATGACATCATAATGGAATTTTACATTATGACATCATAATGGAATTTTCCATTATGACATCATAATGGAATTTTGCATTATGACATCATAATAGAATTTTGCATTATGGCATCATAATGGAATGTTACATTATGACATCATAATGGAATGTTGCATTATGACATCATAATAGAATTTTGCATTATGGCAGCATAATGGAATGTTACATTATGACATCATAATAGAATGTTACATTATGACATCATAATGGAATGTTGCATTATGACATCATAATGGAATGTTACATTATGACATCATAATGGAATTTTGCATTATGACATCATAATGGAATGTTGCATTATGACATCATAATGGAATTTTACATTATGACATCATAATGGAATTTTGCATTATGACATCATAATGGAATGTTGCATTATGACATCATAATGGAATGTTGCATTATGACATCATAATGGAATGTTACATTATGACATCATAATGGACTTTTGCATTATGGCATCATAATGGAATGTTGCATTATGACATCATAATGGAATTTTGCATTATGACATCATAATGGAATGTTACATTATGACATCATAATGGAATGTTGCATTATGACATCATAATATAATTTTGCATTATGGCATCATTATGGAATGTTACATTATGACATCATAATGGAATTTTGCATTATGACATCATAATGGAATGTTGCATTATGACATCATAATAGAATGTTACATTATGACATCATAATGGAATTTTGCATTATGACATCATAATGGAATGTTGCATTGTGACATCATAATGGAATGTTGCATTATGACATCATAATGGAATGTTGCATTATGGCATCATTATGGAATGTTACATTATGACATCATAATGGAATGTTGCATTATGACATCATAATGGAATTTTGCATTATGACATCATAATGGAATGTTACATTATGACATCATAAAGGAATGTTGCATTATGACATCATAATAGAATTTTGCATTATGGCATCATAATGGAATGTTACATTATGACATCATAATAGAATGTTACATTATGACATCATAATGGAATGTTGCATTATGACATCATAATGGAATGTTACATTATGACATCATAATGGAATTTTGCATTATGACATCATAATGGAATGTTGCATTATGACATCATAATGGAATTTTACATTATGACATCATAATAGAATTTTGCATTATGGCATCATAATGGAATGTTACATTATGACATCATAATAGAATGTTACATTATGACATCATAATGGAATGTTGCATTGTCACATCATAATGGAATGTTGCATTATGGCATCATTATGGAATGTTACATTATGACATCATAATGGAATGTTACATTATGACATCATAATGGAATTTTGCATTATGACATCATAATGGAATTTTGCATTATGACATCATAATAGAATGTTACATTATGACATCATAATGGAATTTTGCATTATGACATCATAATGGAATTTTGCATTATGACATCATAATGGAATGTTACATTATGACACCATAATGGAATGTTACATTATGATATCATAATAGAATGTTACATTATGACATCATAATGGAATGTTGCATTATGACATCATAAAAGAATTTTGCATTATGGCATCATAATGGAATGTTACATTATGACATCATAATGGAATTTTGCATTATGACATCATAATGGAATGTTGCATTATGACATCATAATGGAATTTTGCATTATGACATCATAATGGAATGTTGCATTATGACATCATAATGGAATGTTGCATTATGACATCATAATGGAATGTTACATTATGACATCATAATGGACTTTTGCATTATGGCATCATAATGGAATGTTGCATTATGACATCATAATGGAATTTTGCATTATGACATCATAATGGAATGTTACATTATGACATCATAATGGAATGTTGCATTATGACATCATAATATAATTTTGCATTATGGCATCATTATGGAATGTTACATTATGACATCATAATGGAATTTTGCATTATGACATCATAATGGAATGTTGCATTATGACATCATAATAGAATGTTACATTATGACATCATAATGGAATTTTGCATTATGACATCATAATGGAATGTTGCATTATGACATCATAATGGAATGTTGCATTATGACATCATAATGGAATGTTGCATTATGGCATCATTATGGAATGTTACATTATGACATCATAATGGAATGTTGCATTATGACATCATAATGGAATTTTGCATTATGACATCATAATGGAATGTTACATTATGACATCATAATGGAATGTTGCATTATGACATCATAATAGAATTTTGCATTATGGCAGCATAATGGAATGTTACATTATGACATCATAATAGAATGTTACATTATGACATCATAATGGAATGTTGCATTATGGCATCATTATGCAATGCTACATTATGACATCATAATGGAATTTTGCATTATGGCATCATAATGGAATGTTACATTATGACATCATAATGGAATTTTGCATTATGACATCATAATGGAATGTTGCATTATGACATCATAATGGAATTTTACATTATGACATCATAATGGAATGTTACATTATGACATCATAATGGAATGTTGCATTGTGACATCATAATGGAATGTTGCATTATGGCATCATTATGGAATGTTACATTATGACATCATAATGGAATGTTGCATTATGACATCATAATGGAATGTTGCATTATGACATCATAATGGAATGTTGCATTATGACATCATAATGGAATTTTGCATTATGACATCATAATGGAATGTTACATTATGACATCATAAAGGAATGTTGCATTATGACATCATAATAGAATTTTGCATTATGGCATCATAATGGAATGTTACATTATGACATCATAATAGAATGTTACATTATGACATCATAATGGAATGTTGCATTATGACATCATAATGGAATGTTACATTATGACATCATAATGGAATTTTGCATTATGACATCATAATGGAATGTTGCATTATGACATCATAATGGAATTTTACATTATGACATCATAATGGAATGTTACATTATGACATCATAATGGAATGTTGCATTGTCACATCATAATGGAATGTTGCATTATGGCATCATTATGGAATGTTACATTATGACATCATAATGGAATGTTACATTATGACATCATAATGGAATTTTGCATTATGACATCATAATGGAATTTTGCATTATGACATCATAATAGAATGTTACATTATGACATCATAATGGAATTTTGCATTATGACATCATAATGGAATTTTGCATTATGACATCATAATGGAATGTTACATTTTGACACCATAATGGAATGTTACATTATGATATCATAATAGAATGTTACATTATGACATCATAATGGAATGTTGCATTATGACATCATAAAAGAATTTTGCATTATGGCATCATAATGGAATGTTACATTATGACATCATAATGGAATTTTGCATTATGACATCATAATGGAATGTTGCATTATGACATCATAATAGAATGTTGCATTATGACATCATAATGGAATGTTATATTATGACATCATAATGGACTTTTGCATTATGGCATCATAATGGAATGTTGCATTATGACATCATAATGGAATTTTGCATTATGACATCATAATGGAATGTTACATTATGACATCATAATGGAATGTTGCATTATGACATCATAATATAATTTTGCATTATGGCATCATTATGGAATGTTACATTATGACATCATAATGGAATTTTGCATTATGACATCATAATGGAATGTTGCATTATGACATCATAATAGAATGTTACATTATGACATCATAATGGAATTTTGCATTATGACATCATAATATAATGTTAAATTATGACATCATAATTGAATTTTGCATTATGACATCATAATAGAATTTTGCATTATGGCATCATAATGGAATGTTACATTCTGACATCATAATGGAATGTTGCATTATGACATCATAATGGAATTTTGCATTATGACATCATAATGGAATTTTGCATTATGACATCATAATTGAATTTTGCATTATGACATCATATTGAATGTTACATTATGACATCATAATGGAATTTTGCATTATGACATCATAATAGAATTTTGCATTATGGCATCATAATGGAATGTTACATTATGACATCATAATGGAATTTTGCATTATGACATCATAATAGAATGTTACATTATGACATCATAATAGAATGTTACATTATGACATCATAATGGAATGTTGCATTATGGCATCATAATGGAATGTTACATTATGACATCATTATGGAATGTTACATTATGACATCATAATGGACTTTTGCATTATGACATCATAATGGAATGTTACATTATGACATCATAATGGACTTTTGCATTATGGCATCATAATGGAATGTTGCATTATGACATCATAATGGAATTTTGCATTATGACATCATAATGGAATGTTACATTATGACATCATAATGGAATGTTGCATTATGACATCATAATATAATTTTGCATTATGGCATCATTATGGAATGTTACATTATGACATCATAATGGAATTTTGCATTATGACATCATAATGGAATGTTGCATTATGACATCATAATAGAATGTTACATTATGACATCATAATGGAATTTTGCATTATGACATCATAATGGAATGTTGCATTATGACATCATAATGGAATGTTGCATTATGACATCATAATGGAATGTTGCATTATGGCATCATTATGGAATGTTACATTATGACATCATAATGGAATGTTGCATTATGACATCATAATGGAATTTTGCATTATGACATCATAATGGAATGTTACATTATGACATCATAATGGAATGTTGCATTATGACATCATAATAGAATTTTGCATTATGGCAGCATAATGGAATGTTACATTATGACATCATAATAGAATGTTACATTATGACATCATAATGGAATGTTGCATTATGGCATCATTATGCAATGTTACATTATGACATCATAATGGAATTTTGCATTATGGCATCATAATGGAATGTTACATTATGACATCATAATGGAATGTTGCATTATGACATCATAATAGAATGTTGCATTATGACATCATAATGGAATTTTGCATTATGACATCATAATAGAATGTTAAATTATGACATCATAATGGAATTTTGCATTATGACATCATAATAGAATTTTGCATTATGGCATCATTATGGAATGTTACATTCTGACATCATAATGGAATGTTCCATTATGACATCATAATGGAATTTTGCATTATGACATCATAATGGAATGTTGCATTATGACATCATAATTGAATTTTGCATTATGACATCATATTGAATGTTACATTATGACATCATAATGGAATTTTGCATTATGACATCATAATAGAATTTTGCATTATGGCATCATAATGGAATGTTACATTATGACATCATAATGGAATTTTGCATTATGACATCATAATAGAATTTTGCATTATGGCATCATAATGGAATGTTACATTATGACATCATAATAGAATGTTACATTATGACATCATAATGGAATGTTGCATTATGGCATCATAATGGAATGTTACATTATGACAACATTATGGAATGTTACATTATGACATCATAATGGACTTTTGCATTATGGCATCATAATGGAATGTTGCATTATGACATCATAATGGAATTTTGCATTATGACATCATAATGGAATGTTACATTATGACATCATAATGGAATGTTGCATTATGACATCATAATATAATTTTGCATTATGGCATCATTATGGAATGTTACATTATGACATCATAATGGAATTTTGCATTATGACATCATAATGGAATGTTACATTATGACATCATAATGGAATTTTGCATTATGACATCATAATGGAATTTTGCATTATGACATCATAATAGAATGTTACATTATGACATCATAATGGAATTTTGCATTATGACATCATAATGGAATTTTGCATTATGACATCATAATGGAATTTTGCATTATGACATCATAATGGAATGTTACATTATGACATCATAATGGAATTTTGCATTATGACATCATAATGGAATGTTACATTATGACATCATAATGGAATGTTGCATTATGACATCATAATAGAATTTTGCATTATGGCATCATAATGGAATGTTACATTATGACATCATTATGGAATGTTACATTATGACATCATAATGGACTTTTGCATTATGGCATCATAATGGAATGTTGCATTATGACATTATAATGGAATTTTGCATTATGACATCATAATGGAATGTTACATTATGACATCATAATGGAATGTTGCATTATGACATCATAATATAATTTTGCATTATGGCATCATTATGGAATGTTACATTATGACATCATAATGGAATTTTGCATTATGACATCATAATGGAATGTTACATTATGACATCATAATGGAATTTTGCATTATGACATCATATTGGAATGTTGCATTATGACATCATAATGGAATGTTACATTATGACATCATAATGGAATTTTGCATTATGACATCATATTGGAATGTTACATTATGACATCATAATGGAATTTTGCATTATGACATCATAATGGAATTTTGCATTATGACATCATAATAGAATGTTACATTATGACATCATAATGGAATTTTGCATTATGACATCATAATAGAATGTTACATTATGACATCATAATGGAATTTTACATTATGAAATCAAAATGGAATTTTGCATTATGACATCATAATGTAACGTTGCATTATGACATCATAATGGAATTTTGCATTATGACATCATAATGGAATGTTACATTATGACATCATAATGGAATGTTACATTATGACATCATAATAGAATGTTACATTATGACATCATAATGGAATGTTGCATTATGACATCATAATGGAATTTTGCATTATGGCATCATAATGGAATGTTACATTAAGACATCATAATGGAATTTTGCATTATGACATCATTATGGAATTTTGCATTATGACATCATAATGGAATGTTACATTATGACATCATAATGAAATGTTACATTATGACATCATAATAGAATGTTACATTATGACATCATAATGGAATGTTGCATTATGACATCATAATAGAATTTTGCATTATGACATCCTAATGGAATGTTACATTATGACATCATAATGGAATGTTACATTATGACATCACAATGTAATTTTGCATTATGACATCATAATGGAATTTTGCATTATGACATCACAATGGAATTTTGCATTATGACATCATAATGGAATTTTGCATTATGACATCATAATAGAATGTTACATTATGACATCATAATGGAATGTTGCATTATGACATCATAATGGAATGTTGCATTATGGCATCATTATGGAATGTTACATTATGACATCATAATGGAATGTTGCATTATGACATCATAATAGAATTTTGCATTATGGCATCATTATGGAATGTTACATTATGACATCATAATGGAATTTTGCATTATGACATCATAATGGAATGTTGCATTATGACATCATAATGGAATTTTGCATTATGACATCATAATGGAATGTTACATTATGACATCATAATGGAATTTTACATTATGACATCATAATGGAATTTTCCATTATGACATCATAATGGAATTTTGCATTATGACATCATAATAGAATTTTGCATTATGGCATCATAATGGAATGTTACATTATGACATCATAATAGAATTTTGCATTATGGCATCATAATGGAATGTTACATTATGACATTATAATGGAATTTTGCATTATGACATCATAATAGAATGTTACATTATGACATCATAATGGAATGTTGCATTATGACATCATAATGGAATGTTACATTATGACATCATAATGGAATTTTGCATTATGACATCATAATGGAATGTTGCATTATGACATCATAATGGAATTTTACATTATGACATCATAATGGAATTTTGCATTATGACATCATAATGGAATGTTGCATTATGACATCATAATGGAATGTTGCATTATGACATCATAATGGAATGTTACATTATGACATCATAATGGACTTTTGCATTATGGCATCATAATGGAATGTTGCATTATGACATCATAATGGAATTTTGCATTATGACATCATAATGGAATGTTACATTATGACATCATAATGGAATGTTGCATTATGACATCATAATATAATTTTGCATTATGGCATCATTATGGAATGTTACATTATGACATCATAATGGAATTTTGCATTATGACATCATAATGGAATGTTGCATTATGACATCATAATAGAATGTTACATTATGACATCATAATGGAATTTTGCATTATGACATCATAATGGAATGTTGCATTGTGACATCATAATGGAATGTTGCATTATGACATCATAATGGAATGTTGCATTATGGCATCATTATGGAATGTTACATTATGACATCATAATGGAATGTTGCATTATGACATCATAATGGAATTTTGCATTATGACATCATAATGGAATGTTACATTATGACATCATAAAGGAATGTTGCATTATGACATCATAATAGAATTTTGCATTATGGCATCATAATGGAATGTTACATTATGACATCATAATAGAATGTTACATTATGACATCATAATGGAATGTTGCATTATGACATCATAATGGAATGTTACATTATGACATCATAATGGAATTTTGCATTATGACATCATAATGGAATGTTGCATTATGACATCATAATGGAATTTTACATTATGACATCATAATAGAATTTTGCATTATGGCATCATAATGGAATGTTACATTATGACATCATAATAGAATGTTACATTATGACATCATAATGGAATGTTGCATTGTCACATCATAATGGAATGTTGCATTATGGCATCATTATGGAATGTTACATTATGACATCATAATGGAATGTTACATTATGACATCATAATGGAATTTTGCATTATGACATCATAATGGAATTTTGCATTATGACATCATAATAGAATGTTACATTATGACATCATAATGGAATTTTGCATTATGACATCATAATGGAATTTTGCATTATGACATCATAATGGAATGTTACATTATGACACCATAATGGAATGTTACATTATGATATCATAATAGAATGTTACATTATGACATCATAATGGAATGTTGCATTATGACATCATAAAAGAATTTTGCATTATGGCATCATAATGGAATGTTACATTATGACATCATAATGGAATTTTGCATTATGACATCATAATGGAATGTTGCATTATGACATCATAATGGAATTTTGCATTATGACATCATAATGGAATGTTGCATTATGACATCATAATGGAATGTTGCATTATGACATCATAATGGAATGTTACATTATGACATCATAATGGACTTTTGCATTATGGCATCATAATGGAATGTTGCATTATGACATCATAATGGAATTTTGCATTATGACATCATAATGGAATGTTACATTATGACATCATAATGGAATGTTGCATTATGACATCATAATATAATTTTGCATTATGGCATCATTATGGAATGTTACATTATGACATCATAATGGAATTTTGCATTATGACATCATAATGGAATGTTGCATTATGACATCATAATAGAATGTTACATTATGACATCATAATGGAATTTTGCATTATGACATCATAATGGAATGTTGCATTATGACATCATAATGGAATGTTGCATTATGACATCATAATGGAATGTTGCATTATGGCATCATTATGGAATGTTACATTATGACATCATAATGGAATGTTGCATTATGACATCATAATGGAATTTTGCATTATGACATCATAATGGAATGTTACATTATGACATCATAATGGAATGTTGCATTATGACATCATAATAGAATTTTGCATTATGGCAGCATAATGGAATGTTACATTATGACATCATAATAGAATGTTACATTATGACATCATAATGGAATGTTGCATTATGGCATCATTATGCAATGCTACATTATGACATCATAATGGAATTTTGCATTATGGCATCATAATGGAATGTTACATTATGACATCATAATGGAATTTTGCATTATGACATCATAATGGAATGTTGCATTATGACATCATAATGGAATTTTACATTATGACATCATAATGGAATGTTACATTATGACATCATAATGGAATGTTGCATTGTGACATCATAATGGAATGTTGCATTATGGCATCATTATGGAATGTTACATTATGACATCATAATGGAATGTTGCATTATGACATCATAATGGAATGTTGCATTATGACATCATAATGGAATGTTGCATTATGACATCATAATGGAATTTTGCATTATGACATCATAATGGAATGTTACATTATGACATCATAAAGGAATGTTGCATTATGACATCATAATAGAATTTTGCATTATGGCATCATAATGGAATGTTACATTATGACATCATAATAGAATGTTACATTATGACATCATAATGGAATGTTGCATTATGACATCATAATGGAATGTTACATTATGACATCATAATGGAATTTTGCATTATGACATCATAATGGAATGTTGCATTATGACATCATAATGGAATTTTACATTATGACATCATAATGGAATGTTACATTATGACATCATAATGGAATGTTGCATTGTCACATCATAATGGAATGTTGCATTATGGCATCATTATGGAATGTTACATTATGACATCATAATGGAATGTTACATTATGACATCATAATGGAATTTTGCATTATGACATCATAATGGAATTTTGCATTATGACATCATAATAGAATGTTACATTATGACATCATAATGGAATTTTGCATTATGACATCATAATGGAATTTTGCATTATGACATCATAATGGAATGTTACATTTTGACACCATAATGGAATGTTACATTATGATATCATAATAGAATGTTACATTATGACATCATAATGGAATGTTGCATTATGACATCATAAAAGAATTTTGCATTATGGCATCATAATGGAATGTTACATTATGACATCATAATGGAATTTTGCATTATGACATCATAATGGAATGTTGCATTATGACATCATAATAGAATGTTGCATTATGACATCATAATGGAATGTTATATTATGACATCATAATGGACTTTTGCATTATGGCATCATAATGGAATGTTGCATTATGACATCATAATGGAATTTTGCATTATGACATCATAATGGAATGTTACATTATGACATCATAATGGAATGTTGCATTATGACATCATAATATAATTTTGCATTATGGCATCATTATGGAATGTTACATTATGACATCATAATGGAATTTTGCATTATGACATCATAATGGAATGTTGCATTATGACATCATAATAGAATGTTACATTATGACATCATAATGGAATTTTGCATTATGACATCATAATATAATGTTAAATTATGACATCATAATTGAATTTTGCATTATGACATCATAATAGAATTTTGCATTATGGCATCATAATGGAATGTTACATTCTGACATCATAATGGAATGTTGCATTATGACATCATAATGGAATTTTGCATTATGACATCATAATGGAATTTTGCATTATGACATCATAATTGAATTTTGCATTATGACATCATATTGAATGTTACATTATGACATCATAATGGAATTTTGCATTATGACATCATAATAGAATTTTGCATTATGGCATCATAATGGAATGTTACATTATGACATCATAATGGAATTTTGCATTATGACATCATAATAGAATGTTACATTATGACATCATAATAGAATGTTACATTATGACATCATAATGGAATGTTGCATTATGGCATCATAATGGAATGTTACATTATGACATCATTATGGAATGTTACATTATGACATCATAATGGACTTTTGCATTATGACATCATAATGGAATGTTACATTATGACATCATAATGGACTTTTGCATTATGGCATCATAATGGAATGTTGCATTATGACATCATAATGGAATTTTGCATTATGACATCATAATGGAATGTTACATTATGACATCATAATGGAATGTTGCATTATGACATCATAATATAATTTTGCATTATGGCATCATTATGGAATGTTACATTATGACATCATAATGGAATTTTGCATTATGACATCATAATGGAATGTTGCATTATGACATCATAATAGAATGTTACATTATGACATCATAATGGAATTTTGCATTATGACATCATAATGGAATGTTGCATTATGACATCATAATGGAATGTTGCATTATGACATCATAATGGAATGTTGCATTATGGCATCATTATGGAATGTTACATTATGACATCATAATGGAATGTTGCATTATGACATCATAATGGAATTTTGCATTATGACATCATAATGGAATGTTACATTATGACATCATAATGGAATGTTGCATTATGACATCATAATAGAATTTTGCATTATGGCAGCATAATGGAATGTTACATTATGACATCATAATAGAATGTTACATTATGACATCATAATGGAATGTTGCATTATGGCATCATTATGCAATGTTACATTATGACATCATAATGGAATTTTGCATTATGGCATCATAATGGAATGTTACATTATGACATCATAATGGAATTTTGCATTATGACATCATAATGGAATGTTGCATTATGACATCATAATGGAATTTTACATTATGACATCATAATGGAATGTTACATTATGACATCATAATGGAATGTTGCATTGTGACATCATAATGGAATGTTGCATTATGGCATCATTATGGAATGTTACATTATGACATCATAATGGAATGTTGCATTATGACATCATAATGGAATGTTGCATTATGACATCATAATGGAATGTTGCATTATGACATCATAATGGAATTTTGCATTATGACATCATAATGGAATGTTACATTATGACATCATAAAGGAATGTTGCATTATGACATCATAATAGAATTTTGCATTATGGCATCATAATGGAATGTTACATTATGACATCATAATAGAATGTTACATTATGACATCATAATGGAATGTTGCATTATGACATCATAATGGAATGTTACATTATGACATCATAATGGGATTTTGCATTATGACATCATAATGGAATGTTGCATTATGACATCATAATGGAATTTTACATTATGACATCATAATGGAATGTTACATTATGACATCATAATGGAATGTTGCATTGTCACATCATAATGGAATGTTGCATTATGGCATCATTATGGAATGTTACATTATGACATCATAATGGAATGTTACATTATGACATCATAATGGAATTTTGCATTATGACATCATAATAGAATGTTACATTATGACATCATAATGGAATTTTGCATTATGACATCATAATGGAATTTTGCATTATGACATCATAATGGAATGTTACATTTTGACACCATAATGGAATGTTACATTATGATATCATAATAGAATGTTACATTATGACATCATAATGGAATGTTGCATTATGACATCATAAAAGAATTTTGCATTATGGCATCATAATGGAATGTTACATTATGACATCATAATGGAATTTTGCATTATGACATCATAATGGAATGTTGCATTATGACATCATAATAGAATGTTGCATTATGACATCATAATGGAATGTTATATTATGACATCATAATGGACTTTTGCATTATGGCATCATAATGGAATGTTGCATTATGACATCATAATGGAATTTTGCATTATGACATCATAATGGAATGTTACATTATGACATCATAATGGAATGTTGCATTATGACATCATAATATAATTTTGCATTATGGCATCATTATGGAATGTTACATTATGACATCATAATGGAATTTTGCATTATGACATCATAATGGAATGTTGCATTATGACATCATAATAGAATGTTACATTATGACATCATAATGGAATTTTGCATTATGACATCATAATATAATGTTAAATTATGACATCATAATTGAATTTTGCATTATGACATCATAATAGAATTTTGCATTATGGCATCATAATGGAATGTTACATTCTGACATCATAATGGAATGTTGCATTATGACATCATAATGGAATTTTGCATTATGACATCATAATGGAATTTTGCATTATGACATCATAATTGAATTTTGCATTATGACATCATATTGAATGTTACATTATGACATCATAATGGAATTTTGCATTATGACATCATAATAGAATTTTGCATTATGGCATCATAATGGAATGTTACATTATGACATCATAATGGAATTTTGCATTATGACATCATAATAGAATGTTACATTATGACATCATAATAGAATGTTACATTATGACATCATAATGGAATGTTGCATTATGGCATCATAATGGAATGTTACATTATGACATCATTATGGAATGTTACATTATGACATCATAATGGACTTTTGCATTATGGCATCATAATGGAATGTTGCATTATGGCATCATAATGGAATGTTACATTATGACATCATAATGGAATGTTACATTATGACATCATAATAGAATGTTACATTATGACATCATAATGGAATGTTACATTATGACATCATAATGGAATGTTACATTATGACATCATAATGGAATGTTACATTATGACATCATAATGGAATTTTGCATTTTGACATCATAATGAAATGTTACATTATGACATCATAATGGAATGTTACATTATGACATCACAATAGAATGTTACATTATGACATCATAATGGAATGTTGCATTATGACATCATAATATAATTTTGCATTATGACATCATAATGAAATGTTACATTATGACATCATAATGGAATGTTACATTATGACATCATAATGGAATGTTACATTATGACATCATAATAGAATTTTGCATTATGGCATCATTATGGAATGTTACATTATGATATAATAATGGAATTTTGCATTATGACATCATAATGGAATGTTACATTATGACATCATAATGGAATTTTGCATTATGACATCATAATAGAATTTTGCATTATGGCATCATAATGGAATGTTACATTCTGACATCATAATGGAATGTTGCATTATGACATCATAATGGAATGTTGCATTATGACATCATAATTGAATTTTGCATTATGACATCATATTGAATGTTACATTATGACATCATAATGGAATTTTGCATTATGACATCATAATAGAATTTTGCATTATGGCATCATAATGGAATGTTACATTATGACATCATAATGGAATTTTGCATTATGACATCATAATAGAATTTTGCATTATGGCATCATAATGGAATGTTACATTATGACATCATAATAGAATGTTACATTATGACATCATAATGGAATGTTGCATTATGGCATCATAATGGAATGTTACATTATGACATCATTATGGAATGTTACATTATGACATCATAATGGACTTTTGCATTATGGCATCATAATGGAATGTTGCATTATGACATCATAATGGAATTTTGCATTGTGACATCATAATGGAATGTTACATTATGACATCATAATGGAATGTTGCATTATGACATCATAATATAATTTTGCATTATGGCATCATTATGGAATGTTACATTATGACATCATAATGGAATTTTGCATTATGACATCATAATGGAATGTTACATTATGACATCATAATGGAATTTTGCATTATGGCATCATAATGGAATGTTACATTATGACATCATAATGGAATGTTGCATTATGACATCATAATGGAATGTTACATTATGACATCATAATGGAATGTTGCATTATGACATCATAATAGAATGTTACATTATGACATCATAATGGAATGTTGCATTATGACATCATAATGGAATGTTGCATTATGACATCATAATGGAATTTTGCATTGTGACATCATAATGGAATGTTACATTATGACATCATAATGGAATGTTGCATTATGACATCATAATAGAATGTTACATTATGACATCATAATGGAATGTTACATGATGACATCATAATAGAATTTTGCATTATGGCATCATAATGGAATGTTACATTATGACATCATAATGGAATTTTGCATTATGACATCATAATGGAATGTTGCATTATGACATCATAATGGAATGTTACATTATGACATCATAATGGACTTTTGCATTATGGCATCATAATGGAATGTTGCATTATGACATCATAATGGAATTTTGCATTATGACATCATAATGGAATGTTACATTATGACATCATAATGGAATGTTGCATTATGACATCATAATATAATTTTGCATTATGGCATCATTATGGAATGTTACATTATGACATCATAATGGAATTTTGCATTATGACATCATAATGGAATGTTACATTATGACATCATAATGGAATTTTGCATTATGACATCATAATGGAATTTTGCATTATGACATCATAATAGAATGTTACATTATGACATCATAATGGAATTTTGCATTATGACATCATAATGGAATTTTGCATTATGACATCATAATGGAATGTTACATTATGACACCATAATGGAATGTTACATTATGATATCATAATAGAATGTTACATTATGACATCATAATGGAATGTTGCATTATGACATCATAAAAGAATTTTGCATTATGGCATCATAATGGAATGTTACATTATGACATCATAATGGAATTTTGCATTAGGACATCATAATGGAATGTTGCATTATGACATCATAATGGAATGTTGCATTATGACATCATAATGGAATGTTACATTATGACATCATAATGGACTTTTGCATTATGGCATCATAATGGAATGTTGCATTATGACATCATAATGGAATTTTGCATTATGACATCATAATGGAATGTTACATTATGACATCATAATGGAATGTTGCATTATGACATCATAATATAATTTTGCATTATGGCATCATTATGGAATGTTACATTATGACATCATAATGGAATTTTGCATTATGACATCATAATGGAATGTTGCATTATGACATCATAATAGAATGTTGCATTATGACATCATAATGGAATTTTGCATTATGACATCATAATAGAATGTTAAATTATGACATCATAATGGAATTTTGCATTATGACATCATAATAGAATTTTGCATTATGGCATCATTATGGAATGTTACATTCTGACATCATAATGGAATGTTCCATTATGACATCATAATGGAATTTTGCATTATGACATCATAATGGAATGTTGCATTATGACATCATAATTGAATTTTGCATTATGACATCATATTGAATGTTACATTATGACATCATAATGGAATTTTGCATTATGACATCATAATAGAATTTTGCATTATGGCATCATAATGGAATGTTACATTATGACATCATAATGGAATTTTGCATTATGACATCATAATAGAATTTTGCATTATGGCATCATAATGGAATGTTACATTATGACATCATAATAGAATGTTACATTATGACATCATAATGGAATGTTGCATTATGGCATCATAATGGAATGTTACATTATGACAACATTATGGAATGTTACATTATGACATCATAATGGACTTTTGCATTATGGCATCATAATGGAATGTTGCATTATGACATCATAATGGAATTTTGCATTATGACATCATAATGGAATGTTACATTATGACATCATAATGGAATGTTGCATTATGACATCATAATATAATTTTGCATTATGGCATCATTATGGAATGTTACATTATGACATCATAATGGAATTTTGCATTATGACATCATAATGGAATGTTACATTATGACATCATAATGGAATTTTGCATTATGACATCATAATGGAATTTTGCATTATGACATCATAATAGAATGTTACATTATGACATCATAATGGAATTTTGCATTATGACATCATAATGGAATTTTGCATTATGACATCATAATGGAATTTTGCATTATGACATCATAATGGAATGTTACATTATGACATCATAATGGAATTTTGCATTATGACATCATAATGGAATGTTACATTATGACATCATAATGGAATGTTGCATTATGACATCATAATAGAATTTTGCATTATGGCATCATAATGGAATGTTACATTATGACATCATTATGGAATGTTACATTATGACATCATAATGGACTTTTGCATTATGGCATCATAATGGAATGTTGCATTATGACATTATAATGGAATTTTGCATTATGACATCATAATGGAATGTTACATTATGACATCATAATGGAATGTTGCATTATGACATCATAATATAATTTTGCATTATGGCATCATTATGGAATGTTACATTATGACATCATAATGGAATTTTGCATTATGACATCATAATGGAATGTTACATTATGACATCATAATGGAATTTTGCATTATGACATCATAATGGAATTTTGCATTATGACATCATAATAGAATGTTACATTATGACATCATAATGGAATTTTGCATTATGACATCATAATGGAATTTTGCATTATGACATCATAATGGAATTTTGCATTATGACATCATAATAGAATGTTACATTATGACATCATAATGGAATTTTGCATTATGACATCATAATAGAATGTTACATTATGACATCATAATGGAATTTTACATTATGAAATCAAAATGGAATTTTGCATTATGACATCATAATGTAACGTTGCATTATGACATCATAATGGAATTTTGCATTATGACATCATAATGGAATGTTACATTATGACATCATAATGGAATGTTACATTATGACATCATAATAGAATGTTACATTATGACATCATAATGGAATGTTGCATTATGACATCATAATGGAATTTTGCATTATGGCATCATAATGGAATGTTACATTAAGACATCATAATGGAATTTTGCATTATGACATCATTATGGAATTTTGCATTATGACATCATAATGGAATGTTACATTATGACATCATAATGAAATGTTACATTATGACATCATAATAGAATGTTACATTATGACATCATAATGGAATGTTGCATTATGACATCATAATAGAATTTTGCATTATGACATCCTAATGGAATGTTACATTATGACATCATAATGGAATGTTACATTATGACATCACAATGTAATTTTGCATTATGACATCATAATGGAATTTTGCATTATGACATCACAATGGAATTTTGCATTATGACATCATAATGGAATTTTGCATTATGACATCATAATAGAATGTTACATTATGACATCATAATGGAATGTTGCATTATGACATCATAATGGAATGTTGCATTATGGCATCATTATGGAATGTTACATTATGACATCATAATGGAATGTTGCATTATGACATCATAATAGAATTTTGCATTATGGCATCATTATGGAATGTTACATTATGACATCATAATGGAATTTTGCATTATGACATCATAATGGAATGTTGCATTATGACATCATAATGGAATTTTGCATTATGACATCATAATGGAATGTTACATTATGACATCATAATGGACTTTTGCATTATGGCATCATAATGGAATGTTGCATTATGACATCATAATGGAATTTTGCATTATGACATCATAATGGAATGTTACATTATGACATCATAATGGAATGTTGCATTATGACATCATAATATAATTTTGCATTATGGCATCATTATGGAATGTTACATTATGACATCATAATGGAATTTTGCATTATGACATCATAATGGAATGTTGCATTATGACATCATAATAGAATGTTACATTATGACATCATAATGGAATTTTGCATTATGACATCATAATGGAATGTTGCATTATGACATCATAATGGAATGTTGCATTATGACATCATAATGGAATGTTGCATTATGGCATCATTATGGAATGTTACATTATGACATCATAATGGAATGTTGCATTATGACATCATAATGGAATTTTGCATTATGACATCATAATGGAATGTTACATTATGACATCATAATGGAATGTTGCATTATGACATCATAATAGAATTTTGCATTATGGCAGCATAATGGAATGTTACATTATGACATCATAATAGAATGTTACATTATGACATCATAATGGAATGTTGCATTATGGCATCATTATGCAATGCTACATTATGACATCATAATGGAATTTTGCATTATGGCATCATAATGGAATGTTACATTATGACATCATAATGGAATTTTGCATTATGACATCATAATGGAATGTTGCATTATGACATCATAATGGAATTTTACATTATGACATCATAATGGAATGTTACATTATGACATCATAATGGAATGTTGCATTGTGACATCATAATGGAATGTTGCATTATGGCATCATTATGGAATGTTACATTATGACATCATAATGGAATGTTGCATTATGACATCATAATGGAATGTTGCATTATGACATCATAATGGAATGTTGCATTATGACATCATAATGGAATTTTGCATTATGACATCATAATGGAATGTTACATTATGACATCATAAAGGAATGTTGCATTATGACATCATAATAGAATTTTGCATTATGGCATCATAATGGAATGTTACATTATGACATCATAATAGAATGTTACATTATGACATCATAATGGAATGTTGCATTATGACATCATAATGGAATGTTACATTATGACATCATAATGGAATTTTGCATTATGACATCATAATGGAATGTTGCATTATGACATCATAATGGAATTTTACATTATGACATCATAATGGAATGTTACATTATGACATCATAATGGAATGTTGCATTGTCACATCATAATGGAATGTTGCATTATGGCATCATTATGGAATGTTACATTATGACATCATAATGGAATGTTACATTATGACATCATAATGGAATTTTGCATTATGACATCATAATGGAATTTTGCATTATGACATCATAATAGAATGTTACATTATGACATCATAATGGAATTTTGCATTATGACATCATAATGGAATTTTGCATTATGACATCATAATGGAATGTTACATTTTGACACCATAATGGAATGTTACATTATGATATCATAATAGAATGTTACATTATGACATCATAATGGAATGTTGCATTATGACATCATAAAAGAATTTTGCATTATGGCATCATAATGGAATGTTACATTATGACATCATAATGGAATTTTGCATTATGACATCATAATGGAATGTTGCATTATGACATCATAATAGAATGTTGCATTATGACATCATAATGGAATGTTATATTATGACATCATAATGGACTTTTGCATTATGGCATCATAATGGAATGTTGCATTATGACATCATAATGGAATTTTGCATTATGACATCATAATGGAATGTTACATTATGACATCATAATGGAATGTTGCATTATGACATCATAATATAATTTTGCATTATGGCATCATTATGGAATGTTACATTATGACATCATAATGGAATTTTGCATTATGACATCATAATGGAATGTTGCATTATGACATCATAATAGAATGTTACATTATGACATCATAATGGAATTTTGCATTATGACATCATAATATAATGTTAAATTATGACATCATAATTGAATTTTGCATTATGACATCATAATAGAATTTTGCATTATGGCATCATAATGGAATGTTACATTCTGACATCATAATGGAATGTTGCATTATGACATCATAATGGAATTTTGCATTATGACATCATAATGGAATTTTGCATTATGACATCATAATTGAATTTTGCATTATGACATCATATTGAATGTTACATTATGACATCATAATGGAATTTTGCATTATGACATCATAATAGAATTTTGCATTATGGCATCATAATGGAATGTTACATTATGACATCATAATGGAATTTTGCATTATGACATCATAATAGAATGTTACATTATGACATCATAATAGAATGTTACATTATGACATCATAATGGAATGTTGCATTATGGCATCATAATGGAATGTTACATTATGACATCATTATGGAATGTTACATTATGACATCATAATGGACTTTTGCATTATGACATCATAATGGAATGTTACATTATGACATCATAATGGACTTTTGCATTATGGCATCATAATGGAATGTTGCATTATGACATCATAATGGAATTTTGCATTATGACATCATAATGGAATGTTACATTATGACATCATAATGGAATGTTGCATTATGACATCATAATATAATTTTGCATTATGGCATCATTATGGAATGTTACATTATGACATCATAATGGAATTTTGCATTATGACATCATAATGGAATGTTGCATTATGACATCATAATAGAATGTTACATTATGACATCATAATGGAATTTTGCATTATGACATCATAATGGAATGTTGCATTATGACATCATAATGGAATGTTGCATTATGACATCATAATGGAATGTTGCATTATGGCATCATTATGGAATGTTACATTATGACATCATAATGGAATGTTGCATTATGACATCATAATGGAATTTTGCATTATGACATCATAATGGAATGTTACATTATGACATCATAATGGAATGTTGCATTATGACATCATAATAGAATTTTGCATTATGGCAGCATAATGGAATGTTACATTATGACATCATAATAGAATGTTACATTATGACATCATAATGGAATGTTGCATTATGGCATCATTATGCAATGTTACATTATGACATCATAATGGAATTTTGCATTATGGCATCATAATGGAATGTTACATTATGACATCATAATGGAATTTTGCATTATGACATCATAATGGAATGTTGCATTATGACATCATAATGGAATTTTACATTATGACATCATAATGGAATGTTACATTATGACATCATAATGGAATGTTGCATTGTGACATCATAATGGAATGTTGCATTATGGCATCATTATGGAATGTTACATTATGACATCATAATGGAATGTTGCATTATGACATCATAATGGAATGTTGCATTATGACATCATAATGGAATGTTGCATTATGACATCATAATGGAATTTTGCATTATGACATCATAATGGAATGTTACATTATGACATCATAAAGGAATGTTGCATTATGACATCATAATAGAATTTTGCATTATGGCATCATAATGGAATGTTACATTATGACATCATAATAGAATGTTACATTATGACATCATAATGGAATGTTGCATTATGACATCATAATGGAATGTTACATTATGACATCATAATGGAATTTTGCATTATGACATCATAATGGAATGTTGCATTATGACATCATAATGGAATTTTACATTATGACATCATAATGGAATGTTACATTATGACATCATAATGGAATGTTGCATTGTCACATCATAATGGAATGTTGCATTATGGCATCATTATGGAATGTTACATTATGACATCATAATGGAATGTTACATTATGACATCATAATGGAATTTTGCATTATGACATCATAATGGAATTTTGCATTATGACATCATAATAGAATGTTACATTATGACATCATAATGGAATTTTGCATTATGACATCATAATGGAATTTTGCATTATGACATCATAATGGAATGTTACATTTTGACACCATAATGGAATGTTACATTATGATATCATAATAGAATGTTACATTATGACATCATAATGGAATGTTGCATTATGACATCATAAAAGAATTTTGCATTATGGCATCATAATGGAATGTTACATTATGACATCATAATGGAATTTTGCATTATGACATCATAATGGAATGTTGCATTATGACATCATAATAGAATGTTGCATTATGACATCATAATGGAATGTTATATTATGACATCATAATGGACTTTTGCATTATGGCATCATAATGGAATGTTGCATTATGACATCATAATGGAATTTTGCATTATGACATCATAATGGAATGTTACATTATGACATCATAATGGAATGTTGCATTATGACATCATAATATAATTTTGCATTATGGCATCATTATGGAATGTTACATTATGACATCATAATGGAATTTTGCATTATGACATCATAATGGAATGTTGCATTATGACATCATAATAGAATGTTACATTATGACATCATAATGGAATTTTGCATTATGACATCATAATATAATGTTAAATTATGACATCATAATTGAATTTTGCATTATGACATCATAATAGAATTTTGCATTATGGCATCATAATGGAATGTTACATTCTGACATCATAATGGAATGTTGCATTATGACATCATAATGGAATTTTGCATTATGACATCATAATGGAATTTTGCATTATGACATCATAATTGAATTTTGCATTATGACATCATATTGAATGTTACATTATGACATCATAATGGAATTTTGCATTATGACATCATAATAGAATTTTGCATTATGGCATCATAATGGAATGTTACATTATGACATCATAATGGAATTTTGCATTATGACATCATAATAGAATGTTACATTATGACATCATAATAGAATGTTACATTATGACATCATAATGGAATGTTGCATTATGGCATCATAATGGAATGTTACATTATGACATCATTATGGAATGTTACATTATGACATCATAATGGACTTTTGCATTATGGCATCATAATGGAATGTTGCATTATGGCATCATAATGGAATGTTACATTATGACATCATAATGGAATGTTACATTATGACATCATAATAGAATGTTACATTATGACATCATAATGGAATGTTACATTATGACATCATAATGGAATGTTACATTATGACATCATAATGGAATGTTACATTATGACATCATAATGGAATTTTGCATTTTGACATCATAATGAAATGTTACATTATGACATCATAATGGAATGTTACATTATGACATCACAATAGAATGTTACATTATGACATCATAATGGAATGTTGCATTATGACATCATAATATAATTTTGCATTATGACATCATAATGAAATGTTACATTATGACATCATAATGGAATGTTACATTATGACATCATAATGGAATGTTACATTATGACATCATAATAGAATTTTGCATTATGGCATCATTATGGAATGTTACATTATGATATAATAATGGAATTTTGCATTATGACATCATAATGGAATGTTACATTATGACATCATAATGGAATTTTGCATTATGACATCATAATAGAATTTTGCATTATGGCATCATAATGGAATGTTACATTCTGACATCATAATGGAATGTTGCATTATGACATCATAATGGAATGTTGCATTATGACATCATAATTGAATTTTGCATTATGACATCATATTGAATGTTACATTATGACATCATAATGGAATTTTGCATTATGACATCATAATAGAATTTTGCATTATGGCATCATAATGGAATGTTACATTATGACATCATAATGGAATTTTGCATTATGACATCATAATAGAATTTTGCATTATGGCATCATAATGGAATGTTACATTATGACATCATAATAGAATGTTACATTATGACATCATAATGGAATGTTGCATTATGGCATCATAATGGAATGTTACATTATGACATCATTATGGAATGTTACATTATGACATCATAATGGACTTTTGCATTATGGCATCATAATGGAATGTTGCATTATGACATCATAATGGAATTTTGCATTGTGACATCATAATGGAATGTTACATTATGACATCATAATGGAATGTTGCATTATGACATCATAATATAATTTTGCATTATGGCATCATTATGGAATGTTACATTATGACATCATAATGGAATTTTGCATTATGACATCATAATGGAATGTTACATTATGACATCATAATGGAATTTTGCATTATGGCATCATAATGGAATGTTACATTATGACATCATAATGGAATGTTGCATTATGACATCATAATGGAATGTTACATTATGACATCATAATGGAATGTTGCATTATGACATCATAATAGAATGTTACATTATGACATCATAATGGAATGTTGCATTATGACATCATAATGGAATGTTGCATTATGACATCATAATGGAATTTTGCATTGTGACATCATAATGGAATGTTACATTATGACATCATAATGGAATGTTGCATTATGACATCATAATAGAATGTTACATTATGACATCATAATGGAATGTTACATGATGACATCATAATAGAATTTTGCATTATGGCATCATAATGGAATGTTACATTATGACATCATAATGGAATTTTGCATTATGACATCATAATGGAATGTTGCATTATGACATCATAATGGAATGTTACATTATGACATCATAATGGACTTTTGCATTATGGCATCATAATGGAATGTTGCATTATGACATCATAATGGAATTTTGCATTATGACATCATAATGGAATGTTACATTATGACATCATAATGGAATGTTGCATTATGACATCATAATATAATTTTGCATTATGGCATCATTATGGAATGTTACATTATGACATCATAATGGAATTTTGCATTATGACATCATAATGGAATGTTACATTATGACATCATAATGGAATTTTGCATTATGACATCATAATGGAATTTTGCATTATGACATCATAATAGAATGTTACATTATGACATCATAATGGAATTTTGCATTATGACATCATAATGGAATTTTGCATTATGACATCATAATGGAATGTTACATTATGACACCATAATGGAATGTTACATTATGATATCATAATAGAATGTTACATTATGACATCATAATGGAATGTTGCATTATGACATCATAAAAGAATTTTGCATTATGGCATCATAATGGAATGTTACATTATGACATCATAATGGAATTTTGCATTAGGACATCATAATGGAATGTTGCATTATGACATCATAATGGAATGTTGCATTATGACATCATAATGGAATGTTACATTATGACATCATAATGGACTTTTGCATTATGGCATCATAATGGAATGTTGCATTATGACATCATAATGGAATTTTGCATTATGACATCATAATGGAATGTTACATTATGACATCATAATGGAATGTTGCATTATGACATCATAATATAATTTTGCATTATGGCATCATTATGGAATGTTACATTATGACATCATAATGGAATTTTGCATTATGACATCATAATGGAATGTTGCATTATGACATCATAATAGAATGTTGCATTATGACATCATAATGGAATTTTGCATTATGACATCATAATAGAATGTTAAATTATGACATCATAATGGAATTTTGCATTATGACATCATAATAGAATTTTGCATTATGGCATCATTATGGAATGTTACATTCTGACATCATAATGGAATGTTCCATTATGACATCATAATGGAATTTTGCATTATGACATCATAATGGAATGTTGCATTATGACATCATAATTGAATTTTGCATTATGACATCATATTGAATGTTACATTATGACATCATAATGGAATTTTGCATTATGACATCATAATAGAATTTTGCATTATGGCATCATAATGGAATGTTACATTATGACATCATAATGGAATTTTGCATTATGACATCATAATAGAATTTTGCATTATGGCATCATAATGGAATGTTACATTATGACATCATAATAGAATGTTACATTATGACATCATAATGGAATGTTGCATTATGGCATCATAATGGAATGTTACATTATGACAACATTATGGAATGTTACATTATGACATCATAATGGACTTTTGCATTATGGCATCATAATGGAATGTTGCATTATGACATCATAATGGAATTTTGCATTATGACATCATAATGGAATGTTACATTATGACATCATAATGGAATGTTGCATTATGACATCATAATATAATTTTGCATTATGGCATCATTATGGAATGTTACATTATGACATCATAATGGAATTTTGCATTATGACATCATAATGGAATGTTACATTATGACATCATAATGGAATTTTGCATTATGACATCATAATGGAATTTTGCATTATGACATCATAATAGAATGTTACATTATGACATCATAATGGAATTTTGCATTATGACATCATAATGGAATTTTGCATTATGACATCATAATGGAATTTTGCATTATGACATCATAATGGAATGTTACATTATGACATCATAATGGAATTTTGCATTATGACATCATAATGGAATGTTACATTATGACATCATAATGGAATGTTGCATTATGACATCATAATAGAATTTTGCATTATGGCATCATAATGGAATGTTACATTATGACATCATTATGGAATGTTACATTATGACATCATAATGGACTTTTGCATTATGGCATCATAATGGAATGTTGCATTATGACATTATAATGGAATTTTGCATTATGACATCATAATGGAATGTTACATTATGACATCATAATGGAATGTTGCATTATGACATCATAATATAATTTTGCATTATGGCATCATTATGGAATGTTACATTATGACATCATAATGGAATTTTGCATTATGACATCATAATGGAATGTTACATTATGACATCATAATGGAATTTTGCATTATGACATCATAATGGAATTTTGCATTATGACATCATAATAGAATGTTACATTATGACATCATAATGGAATTTTGCATTATGACATCATAATGGAATTTTGCATTATGACATCATAATGGAATTTTGCATTATGACATCATAATAGAATGTTACATTATGACATCATAATGGAATTTTGCATTATGACATCATAATAGAATGTTACATTATGACATCATAATGGAATTTTACATTATGAAATCAAAATGGAATTTTGCATTATGACATCATAATGTAACGTTGCATTATGACATCATAATGGAATTTTGCATTATGACATCATAATGGAATGTTACATTATGACATCATAATGGAATGTTACATTATGACATCATAATAGAATGTTACATTATGACATCATAATGGAATGTTGCATTATGACATCATAATGGAATTTTGCATTATGGCATCATAATGGAATGTTACATTAAGACATCATAATGGAATTTTGCATTATGACATCATTATGGAATTTTGCATTATGACATCATAATGGAATGTTACATTATGACATCATAATGAAATGTTACATTATGACATCATAATAGAATGTTACATTATGACATCATAATGGAATGTTGCATTATGACATCATAATAGAATTTTGCATTATGACATCCTAATGGAATGTTACATTATGACATCATAATGGAATGTTACATTATGACATCACAATGTAATTTTGCATTATGACATCATAATGGAATTTTGCATTATGACATCACAATGGAATTTTGCATTATGACATCATAATGGAATTTTGCATTATGACATCATAATAGAATGTTACATTATGACATCATAATGGAATGTTGCATTATGACATCATAATGGAATGTTGCATTATGGCATCATTATGGAATGTTACATTATGACATCATAATGGAATGTTGCATTATGACATCATAATAGAATTTTGCATTATGGCATCATTATGGAATGTTACATTATGACATCATAATGGAATTTTGCATTATGACATCATAATGGAATGTTGCATTATGACATCATAATGGAATTTTGCATTATGACATCATAATGGAATGTTACATTATGACATCATAATGGACTTTTGCATTATGGCATCATAATGGAATGTTGCATTATGACATCATAATGGAATTTTGCATTATGACATCATAATGGAATGTTACATTATGACATCATAATGGAATGTTGCATTATGACATCATAATATAATTTTGCATTATGGCATCATTATGGAATGTTACATTATGACATCATAATGGAATTTTGCATTATGACATCATAATGGAATGTTGCATTATGACATCATAATAGAATGTTACATTATGACATCATAATGGAATTTTGCATTATGACATCATAATGGAATGTTGCATTATGACATCATAATGGAATGTTGCATTATGACATCATAATGGAATGTTGCATTATGGCATCATTATGGAATGTTACATTATGACATCATAATGGAATGTTGCATTATGACATCATAATGGAATTTTGCATTATGACATCATAATGGAATGTTACATTATGACATCATAATGGAATGTTGCATTATGACATCATAATAGAATTTTGCATTATGGCAGCATAATGGAATGTTACATTATGACATCATAATAGAATGTTACATTATGACATCATAATGGAATGTTGCATTATGGCATCATTATGCAATGTTACATTATGACATCATAATGGAATTTTGCATTATGGCATCATAATGGAATGTTACATTATGACATCATAATGGAATTTTGCATTATGACATCATAATGGAATGTTGCATTATGACATCATAATGGAATTTTACATTATGACATCATAATGGAATGTTACATTATGACATCATAATGGAATGTTGCATTGTGACATCATAATGGAATGTTGCATTATGGCATCATTATGGAATGTTACATTATGACATCATAATGGAATGTTGCATTATGACATCATAATGGAATGTTGCATTATGACATCATAATGGAATGTTGCATTATGACATCATAATGGAATTTTGCATTATGACATCATAATGGAATGTTACATTATGACATCATAAAGGAATGTTGCATTATGACATCATAATAGAATTTTGCATTATGGCATCATAATGGAATGTTACATTATGACATCATAATAGAATGTTACATTATGACATCATAATGGAATGTTGCATTATGACATCATAATGGAATGTTACATTATGACATCATAATGGAATTTTGCATTATGACATCATAATGGAATGTTGCATTATGACATCATAATGGAATTTTACATTATGACATCATAATGGAATGTTACATTATGACATCATAATGGAATGTTGCATTGTCACATCATAATGGAATGTTGCATTATGGCATCATTATGGAATGTTACATTATGACATCATAATGGAATGTTACATTATGACATCATAATGGAATTTTGCATTATGACATCATAATGGAATTTTGCATTATGACATCATAATAGAATGTTACATTATGACATCATAATGGAATTTTGCATTATGACATCATAATGGAATTTTGCATTATGACATCATAATGGAATGTTACATTATGACACCATAATGGAATGTTACATTATGATATCATAATAGAATGTTACATTATGACATCATAATGGAATGTTGCATTATGACATCATAAAAGAATTTTGCATTATGGCATCATAATGGAATGTTACATTATGACATCATAATGGAATTTTGCATTATGACATCATAATGGAATGTTGCATTATGACATCATAATAGAATGTTGCATTATGACATCATAATGGAATGTTACATTATGACATCATAATGGACTTTTGCATTATGGCATCATAATGGAATGTTGCATTATGACATCATAATGGAATTTTGCATTATGACATCATAATGGAATGTTACATTATGACATCATAATGGAATGTTGCATTATGACATCATAATATAATTTTGCATTATGGCATCATTATGGAATGTTACATTATGACATCATAATGGAATTTTGCATTATGACATCATAATGGAATGTTGCATTATGACATCATAATAGAATGTTACATTATGACATCATAATGGAATTTTGCATTATGACATCATAATATAATGTTAAATTATGACATCATAATTGAATTTTGCATTATGACATCATAATAGAATTTTGCATTATGGCATCATAATGGAATGTTACATTCTGACATCATAATGGAATGTTGCATTATGACATCATAATGGAATTTTGCATTATGACATCATAATGGAATTTTGCATTATGACATCATAATTGAATTTTGCATTATGACATCATATTGAATGTTACATTATGACATCATAATGGAATTTTGCATTATGACATCATAATAGAATTTTGCATTATGGCATCATAATGGAATGTTACATTATGACATCATAATGGAATTTTGCATTATGACATCATAATAGAATGTTACATTATGACATCATAATAGAATGTTACATTATGACATCATAATGGAATGTTGCATTATGGCATCATAATGGAATGTTACATTATGACATCATTATGGAATGTTACATTATGACATCATAATGGACTTTTGCATTATGGCATCATAATGGAATGTTGCATTATGACATCATAATGGAATGTTACATTATGACATCATAATAGAATGTTACATTATGACATCATAATGGAATTTTGCATTATGACATCATAATGGAATGTTACATTATGACATCATAATGGAATGTTACATTATGACATCATAATGGAATTTTGCATTTTGACATCATAATGAAATGTTACATTATGACATCATAATGGAATGTTACATTATGACCTCACAATAGAATGTTACATTATGACATCATAATGGAATGTTGCATTATGACATCATAATATAATTTTGCATTATGACATCATAATGAAATGTTACATTATGACATCATAATGGAATGTTACATTATGACATCATAATGGAATGTTACATTATGACATCATAATAGAATTTTGCATTATGGCATCATTATGGAATGTTACATTATGATATAATAATGGAATTTTGCATTATGACATCATAATGGAATGTTACATTATGACATCATAATGGAATTTTGCATTATGACATCATAATGGAATTTTGCATTATGACATCATAATAGAATGTTACATTATGACATCATAATGGAATTTTGCATTATGACATCATAATGGAATTTTGCATTATGACATCATAATGGAATGTTACATTATGACACCATAATGGAATGTTACATTATGATATCATAATAGAATGTTACATTATGACATCATAATGGAATGTTGCATTATGACATCATAAAAGAATTTTGCATTATGGCATCATAATGGAATGTTACATTATGACATCATAATGGAATTTTGCATTATGACATCATAATGGAATGTTGCATTATGACATCATAATGGAATGTTGCATTATGACATCATAATGGAATGTTACATTATGACACCATAATGGACTTTTGCATTATGGCATCATAATGGAATGTTGCATTATGACATCATAATGGAATTTTGCATTATGACATCACAATGGAATTTTGCATTATGACATCATAATGGAATTTTGCATTATGACATCACAATGGAATTTTGCATTATGACATCATAATGGAATTTTGCATTATGACATCATAATAGAATGTTACATTATGACATCATAATGGAATGTTGCATTATGACATCATAATGGAATGTTGCATTATGGCATCATTATGGAATGTTACATTATGACATCATAATGGAATGTTGCATTATGACATCATAATAGAATTTTGCATTATGGCATCATTATGGAATGTTACATTATGACATCATAATGGAATTTTGCATTATGACATCATAATGGAATGTTGCATTATGACATCATAATGGAATTTTGCATTATGACATCATAATGGAATGTTACATTATGACATCATAATGGAATTTTACATTATGACATCATAATGGAATTTTCCATTATGACATCATAATGGAATGTTACATTATGACATCATAATGGAATGTTGCATTATGGCATCATTATGCAATGCTACATTATGACATCATAATGGAATTTTGCATTATGGCATCATAATGGAATGTTACATTATGACATCATAATGGAATTTTGCATTATGACATCATAATGGAATGTTGCATTATGACATCATAATGGAATTTTACATTATGACATCATAATGGAATGTTACATTATGACATCATAATGGAATGTTGCATTGTGACATCATAATGGAATGTTGCATTATGACATCATAATGGAATGTTGCATTATGACATCATAATGGAATGTTACATTATGACATCATAATGGAATTTTGCATTATGACATCATAATAGAATTTTGCATTATGACATCATAATGGAATGTTACATTATGACATCATAATGGAATGTTACATTATGACATCATAATAGAATGTTACATTATGACATCATAATGGAATGTTGCATTATGACATCATAATAGAATTTTGCATTACGGCATCATAATGGAATGTTACATTATGACATCGTAATGGAATTTTGCATTATGACATAATGGAATGTTACATTATGACATCATAATGGAATTTTGCATTATGACATCAAAATGGAATTTTGCATTATGACATCATAATGGAATGTTACATTATGACATCATAATGGAATGTTACATTATGACATCATAACATAATAGAATGTTACATTATGACATATAATTGGAATGTTGCATTATGACATCATAATAGAATGTTACATTATGACATCATAATGGAATGTTGCTTAATGCCATCATAATAGAATTTTGCATTATGGCATCATTATGGAATGTTACATTATGACATCATAATGGAATTTTGCATTATGACATCATAATGGAATGTTGCATTATGACATCATAATGGACTTTTGTATTATGACATCATAATGGAATGTTGCATTATGACATCATAATGGATTTTTGCATTATGACATCATAATGGAATGTTACATTATGACATCATAATGGAATTTTACATTATGGCATCATAATGGAATGTTACATTATGACATCATAATAGAATGATACATTATGACATCATAATGGAATTTTGCATTATGACATCATAATAGAATTTTGCATTATGGCATCATTATGGAATGTTACATTATGACATCATAATGGAATTTTGCATTATGACATCATAATGGAATTTTGCATTATGACATCATAATAGAATGTTACATTATGACATCATAATGGAATTTTGCATTATGACATCATCATGGAATTTTGCATTATGACATCATAATGGAATGTTACATTATGACACCATAATGGAATGTTACATTATGATATCATAATAGAATGTTACATTATGACATCATTATGGAATGTTACATTATGACATCATAATGGAATTTTGCATTATGACATCATAATGTAATGTTGCATTATGACATCATAATAGAATGTTACATTATGACATCATAATGGAATTTTGCATTATGACATCATAATAGAATGTTAAATTATGACATCATAATGGAATTTTGCATTATGACATCATAATAGAATTTTGCATTATGGCATCATAATGAAATGTTACATTCTGACATCATAATGGAATGTTGCATTATGACATCATAATGGAATTTTGCATTATGACATCATAATGGAATGTTGCATTATGACATCATAATTGAATTTTGCATTATGACATCATATTGAATGTTACATTATGACATCATAATGGAATTTTGCATTATGACATCATAATAGAATTTTGCATTATGGCATCATAATGGAATGTTACATTATGACATCATAATGGAATTTTGCATTATGACATCATAATAGAATTTTGCATTATGGCATCATAATGGAATGTTACATTATGACATAATTATGGAATGTTACATTATGACATCATAATGGACTTTTGCATTATGGCATCATAATGGAATGTTGCATTATGACATCATAATGGAATTTTGCATTATGACATCATAATGGAATGTTACATTATGACATCATAATGGAATGTTGCATTATGACATCATAATAAAATTTTGCATTATGACATCATAATGGAATGTTGCATTATGACATCATAATATAATTTTGCATTATGGCATCATTATGGAATGTTACATTATGACATCATAATGGAATTTTGCATTATGACATCATAATGGAATTTTGCATTATGACATCATAATGGAATGTTACATTATGACATCATAATGGAATGTTACATTATGACATCATAATGGAATGTTACATTATGATATCATAATAGAATGTTACATTATGACATCATAATGGAATGTTGCATTATGACATCATAATAGAATTTTGCATTATGGCATCATAATGGAATGTTACATTATGACATCATAATGGAATTTTGCATTATGACATCATAATGGAATGTTGCATTATGACATCATAATGGAATGTTACATTATGACATCATAATGGACTTTTGCATTATGGTATCATAATGGAATGTTGCATTATGACATCATAATGGAATTTTGCATTATGACATCATGATGGAATGTTACATTATGACATCATAATGGAATGTTGCATTATGACATCATAATATAATTTTGCATTATGGCATCATTATGGAATGTTACATTATGACATCATAATGGAAATTTTGCATTATGACATCATAATGGAATGTTACATTATGACATCATAATGGAATTTTGCATTATGACATCATAATGGAATTTTGCATTATGACATCATAATAGAATGTTACATTATGACATCATAATGGAATTTTGCATTATGACATCATAATGGAATTTTGCATTATGACATCATAATGGAATGTTACATTATGACACCATAATGGAATGTTACATTATGACATCATAATAGAATGTTACATTATGACATCATAATGGAATGTTGCATTATGACATCATAAAAGAATTTTGCATTATGGCATCATAATGGAATGTTACATTATGACATCATAATGGAATTTTGCATTATGACATCATAATGGAATGTTGCATTATGACATCATAATGGAATGTTGCATTATGACATCATAATGGAATGTTACATTATGACATCATAATGGACTTTTGCATTATGGCATCATAATGAAATGTTGCATTATGACATCATAATGGAATTTTGCATTATGACATCATAATGGAATGTTGCATTATGACATCATAATATAATTTTGCATTATGGCATCATTATGGAATGTTACATTATGACATCATAATGGAATTTTGCATTATGACATCATAATGGAATGTTGCATTATGACATCATAATAGAATGTTACATTATGACATCATAATGGAATTTTGCATTATGACATCATAATAGAATGTTAAATTATGACATCATAATGGAATTTTGCATTATGACATCATAATGGAATGTTACATTATGACATCATAATGGAATGTTGCATTATGGCATCATTATGGAATGTTACATTATGACATCATAATGGAATGTTGCATTATGACATCATAATAGAATTTTGCATTATGGCATCATTATGGAATGTTACATTATGACATCATAATGGAATTTTGCATTATGACATCATAATGGAATGTTGCATTATGACATCATAATGGAATTTTGCATTATGACATCATAATGGAATTTTACATTATGACATCATAATGGAATGTTGCATTATGACATCATAATGGAATGTTGCATTATGACATCATAATGGAATGTTGCATTATGACATCATAATGGAATGTTACATTATGACATCATAATGGACTTTTGCATTATGGCATCATAATGGAATGTTGCATTATGACATCATAATGGAATGTTGCATTATGACATCATAATAGAATGTTACATTATGACATCATAATGGAATTTTGCATTATGACATCACAATGGAATTTTGCATTATGACATCATAATGGAATGTTGCATTATGACATCATAATGGAATGTTACATTATGATATCATAATAGAATGTTACATTTTGACATCATAATGGAATGTTGCATTATGACATCATAATAGAATTTTGCATTATGGCATCATAATAGAATGTTACATTATGACATCATAATGGAATTTTGCATTATGACATCATAATGGAATGTTGCATTATGACATCATAATATAATTTTGCATTATGGCATCATAATGGAATGTTACATTATGACATCATAATGGAATTTTGCATTATGACATCATAATGGAATTTTGCATTATGACATCATAATGGAATGTTACATTATGACATCATAATGGAATGTTACATTATGACATCATAATGGAGTTATACATTATGACATCATAATGGAATTTTGCATTATGACATCATAATGGAATGTTACATTATGACATCATAATAGAATTTTACAGTATGACATCATAATGGAGTTATACATTATGACATCATAATGGAATTTTGCATTATGACATCATAATGGAATGTTACATTATGACATCATAATGGAATTTTGCATTATGACATCATAATGGAGTTTTTCATTATGACATCATATTGGAATTTTTTTTACATTATGACATCATAATGGAATTTTACATTATGACATCATAATGGAATTTTACATTATGACATCATAATGGAGTTTTGCATTATGACATCATAATGGAATTTTACATTATGACATCATAATGGAGTTTTACATTATGACATCATAATGGAGTTTTACATTATGACATCATAATGGAATGTTACATTATGACATCATAATAGAATGTTACATTATGACATCATAATGGTATGTTGCATTATGACATCATAATGGAATGTTACATTATGACATCATAATGGAATGTTACATTATGACATCATATTGGAATGTTACATTATGACATCATAATAGAATGTTACATTATGACATCATAATGGTATGTTGCATTATGACATCATAATGGAATTTTGCATTATGGCATCATAATGGAATGTTACATTATGACATCATAATGGAATTTTGCATTATGACATCATAATAGAATGTTACATTATGACATCATAATGGAATTTTACATTATGACATCAAAATGGAATTTTGCATTATGACATCATAATGTAACGTTGCATTATGACATCATAATAGAATGTTACATTATGACATCATAATGGAATGTTGCATTATGACATCATAATAGAATTTTGCATTATGGCATCATAATGGAATGTTACATTATGACATCATAATGGAATTTTGCATTATGACATCATAATGGAATTTTGCATTATGACATCATAATGGAATGTAACATTATGACATCATAATGGAATGTTGCATTATGACATCATAATGGAATGTTGCATTGTGACATCATAATGGAATGTTGCATTATGACATCATAATAGAACATTGCATTATGGCATCATAATGGAATGTTACATTATGACATCACAATGGAATTTTGCATTATGACATCATAATGGAATTTTGCATTATGACATCATAATGGAATGTTGCATTATGACATCATAATAGAACATTGCATTATGGCATCATATTGAATGTTACATTATGACATCATAATAGAATGTTACATTATGACATCATAATGGAATTTTACATTATGACATCAAAATGGAATTTTGCATTATGACATCATAATGGAATGTTGCATTATGACATCATAATGGAATTTTGCATTATGACATCATAATGGAATGTTGCATTATGGCATCATTATGGAATGTTACATTATGACATCATAATGGAATGTTGCATTATGACATCATAATGGAATGTTGCATTGTGACATCATAATGGAATGTTGCATTATGACATCATAATAGAACATTGCATTATGGCATCATAATGGAATGTTACATTATGACATCACAATGGAATTTTGCATTATGACATCATAATGGAATTTTGCATTATGACATCATAATGGAATGTTGCATTATGACATCATAATTGAATTTTGCATTATGACATCATATTGTATGTTACATTATGACATCATAATGGAATTTTGCATTATGACATCATAATAGAATTTTGCATTATGGCATCATAATGGAATGTTACATTATGACATCATAATGGAATTTTGCATTATGACATCATAATAGAATTTTGCATTATGACATCATAATGGAATGTTACATTATGACATCATAATGGAATTTTGCATTATGACATCATAATGGAATGTTACATTATGACATCATAATGGAATTTTGCATTATGACATCATAATGGAATTTTGCACTATGACATCATAATGGAATGTTACATTATGACATCATAATGGAATGTTACATTATGACATCATAATGGAATTTTACATTATGACATCATAATGGAATTTTGCATTATGACATCATAATGGAATGTTACATTATGACATCATAATGGAATTTTGCATTATGACATCATAATGGAATTTTGCATTATGACATCATAATGGAATGTTACATTATGGCATCATAATGGAATGTTACATTATGACATCATAATAGAATGTTACATTATGACATCATAATGGAATTTTACATTATGACATCATAATGGAATTTTGCATTATGACATCATAATGGAATGTTACATTATGACATCATAATGGAATTTTGCATTATGACATCATAATGGAATTTTGCATTATGACATCATAATGGAATGTTACATTATGGCATCATAATGGAATGTTACATTATGACATCATAATGGAATTTTGCATTATGACATCATAATGGAATTTTGCATTATGACATCATAATGGAATGTTACATTATGGCATCATAATGGAATGTTACATTATGACATCATAATGGAATGTTGCATTATGACATCATAATATAATTTTGCATTATGGCATCATAATGGAATGTTACATTATGACATCATAATAGAATGTTACATTATGACATCATAATGGAATGTTGCATTATGGCATCAATATGGAATGTTACATTATGACATCATAATGGAATTTTGCATTATGACATCATAATGGAATGTTGCATTATGACATCATAATGGAATGTTGCATTATGACATCATAATGGAATGTTACATTATGACATCACAATGGAATTTTGCATTATGACATCATAATGGAATTTTGCATTATGACATCACAATGGAATTTTGCATTATGACATCATAATGGAATGTTGCATTATGACATCATAATGGAATGTTACATTATGATATCATAATAGAATGTTACATTTTGACATCATAATGGAATGTTGCATTATGACATCATAATAGAATTTTGCATTATGGCATCATAATAGAATGTTACATTATGACATCATAATGGAATTTTGCATTATGACATCATAATAGAATTTTGCATTATGGCATCATAATGGAATGTTACATTATGACATCATAATGGAATTTTGCATTATGACATCATAATAGAATTTTGCATTATGGCATCATAATGGAATGTTACATTATGACATCATAATAGAATGTTACATTATGACATCATAATGGAATGTTACATTATGACATCATAATGGAATTTTGCATTATGACATCATAATGGAATGTTGCATTATGACATCATAATAGAATGTTACATTATGACATCATAATGGAATTTTGCATTATGACATCATAATAGAATGTTAAATTATGACATCATAATGGAATTTTGCATTATGACATCATAATAGAATTTTGCATTATGGCATCATAATAGAATTTTGCATTATGGCATCATAATGAAATGTTACATTCTGACATCATAATGGAATGTTGCATTATGACATCATAATGGAATTTTGCATTATGACATCATAATGGAATGTTGCATTATGACATCATAATTGAATTTTGCATTATGACATCATATTGAATGTTACATTATGACATCATAATGGAATTTTGCATTATGACATCATAATAGAATTTTGCATTATGGCATCATAATTAAATGTTACATTATGACATCATAATGGAATTTTGCATTATGACATCATAATAGAATTTTGCATTATGGCATCATAATGGAATGTTACATTATGACATCATAATAGAATGTTACATTATGACATCATAATGGAATGTTGCATTATGGCATCATTATGGAATGTTACATTATGACATCATAATGGAATGTTACATTATGACATCATAATGGAATTTTGCATTATGACATCATAATGGAATTTTGCATTATGACATCATAATGGAATGTTACATTATGACATCATAATGGAATTTTACATTATGACATCATAATGGAATTTTGCATTATGACATCATAATGGAATGTTACATTATGACATCATAATGGAATTTTGCATTATGACATCATAATGGAATGTTACATTATGACATCATAATGGAATGTTACATTATGACATCATAATAGAATGTTACATTATGACATCATAATGGAATGTTGCATTATGACATCATAATAGAATTTTGCATTATGGCATCATAATGGAATGTTACATTATGACATCATAATGGAATTTTGCATTATGACATAATGGAATGTTACATTATGACATCATAATGGAATTTTGCATTATGACATCAAAATGGAATTTTGCATTATGACATCATAATGGAATGTTACATTATGACATCATAATGGAATGTTACATTATGACATCATAACATAATAGAATGTTACATTATGACATCATAATGGAATGTTGCATTATGACATCATAATAGAATGTTACATTATGACATCATAATGGAATGTTGCTTAATGCCATCATAATAGAATTTTGCATTATGGCATCATAATGGAATTTTACATTATGACATCATAATGGAATTTTACATTATGACATCATAATGGAATTTTGCATTATGACATCATAATGGAATGTTACATTATGACATCATAATGGAATTTTGCATTATGACATCATAATAGAATTTTGCATTATGACATCATAATGGAATGTTACATTATGACATCATAATGGAATGTTACATTATGACATCATAATAGAATGTTACATTATGACATCATAATGGAATGTTGCATTATGACATCATAATAGAATTTTGCATTATGGCATCATAATGGAATGTTACATTATGACATCATAATGGAATTTTGCATTATGACATAATGGAATGTTACATTATGACATCATAATGGAATTTTGCATTATGACATCAAAATGGAATTTTGCATTATGACATCATAATGGAATGTTACATTATGACATCATAATGGAATGTTACATTGTGACATCATAACATAATAGAATGTTACATTATGACATATAATTGGAATGTTGCATTATGACATCATAATAGAATGTTACATTATGACATCATAATGGAATGTTGCTTAATGCCATCATAATAGAATTTTGCATTATGGCATCATTATGGAATGTTACATTATGACATCATAATGGAATTTTGCATTATGACATCATAATGGAATGTTGCATTATGACATCATAATGGACTTTTGTATTATGACATCATAATGGAATGTTGCATTATGACATCATAATGGATTTTTGCATTATGACATCATAATGGAATGTTACATTATGACATCATAATGGAATTTTACATTATGGCATCATAATGGAATGTTACATTATGACATCATAATAGAATGATACATTATGACATCATAATGGAATTTTGCATTATGACATCATAATAGAATTTTGCATTATGGCATCATTATGGAATGTTACATTATGACATCATAATGGAATTTTGCATTATGACATCATAATGGAATTTTGCATTATGACATCATAATAGAATGTTACATTATGACATCATAATGGAATTTTGCATTATGACATCATCATGGAATTTTGCATTATGACATCATAATGGAATGTTACATTATGACACCATAATGGAATGTTACATTATGATATCATAATAGAATGTTACATTATGACATCATTATGGAATGTTACATTATGACATCATAATGGAATTTTGCATTATGACATCATAATGGAATGTTGCATTATGACATCATAATAGAATGTTACATTATGACATCATAATGGAATTTTGCATTATGACATCATAATAGAATTTTGCATTATGGCATCATAATGAAATGTTACATTCTGACATCATAATGGAATGTTGCATTATGACATCATAATGGAATTTTGCATTATGACATCATAATGGAATGTTGCATTATGACATCATAATTGAATTTTGCATTATGACATCATATTGAATGTTACATTATGACATCATAATGGAATTTTGCATTATGACATCATAATAGAATTTTGCATTATGGCATCATAATGGAATGTTACATTATGACATCATAATGGAATTTTGCATTATGACATCATAATAGAATTTTGCATTATGGCATCATAATGGAATGTTACATTATGACATCATAATGGAATGTTGCATTATGGCATCATAATGGAATGTTACATTATGACATAATTATGGAATGTTACATTATGACATCATAATGGACTTTTGCATTATGGCATCATAATGGAATGTTGCATTATGACATCATAATGGAATTTTGCATTATGACATCATAATGGAATGTTACATTATGACATCATAATGGAATGTTGCATTATGACATCATAATATAATTTTGCATTATGACATCATAATGGAATGTTGCATTATGACATCATAATATAATTTTGCATTATGGCATCATTATGGAATGTTACATTATGACATCATAATGGAATTTTGCATTATGACATCATAATGGAATGTTACATTATGACATCATAATGGAATTTTGCATTATGACATCATAATGGAATTTTGCATTATGACATCATAATGGAATGTTACATTATGACATCATAATGGAATGTTACATTATGACATCATAATGGAATGTTACATTATGATATCATAATAGAATGTTACATTATGACATCATAATGGAATGTTGCATTATGACATCATAATAGAATTTTGCATTATGGCATCATAATGGAATGTTACATTATGACATCATAATGGAATTTTGCATTATGACATCATAATGGAATGTTGCATTATGACATCATAATGGAATGTTACATTATGACATCATAATGGACTTTTGCATTATGGTATCATAATGGAATGTTGCATTATGACATCATAATGGAATTTTGCATTATGACATCATGATGGAATGTTACATTATGACATCATAATGGAATGTTGCATTATGACATCATAATATAATTTTGCATTATGGCATCATTATGGAATGTTACATTATGACATCATAATGGAATTTTGCATTATGACATCATAATGGAATGTTACATTATGACATCATAATGGAATTTTGCATTATGACATCATAATGGAATTTTGCATTATGACATCATAATAGAATGTTACATTATGACATCATAATGGAATTTTGCATTATGACATCATAATGGAATTTTGCATTATGACATCATAATGGAATGTTACATTATGACACCATAATGGAATGTTACATTATGACATCATAATAGAATGTTACATTATGACATCATAATGGAATGTTGCATTATGACATCATAAAAGAATTTTGCATTATGGCATCATAATGGAATGTTACATTATGACATCATAATGGAATTTTGCATTATGACATCATAATGGAATGTTGCATTATGACATCATAATGGAATGTTGCATTATGACATCATAATGGAATGTTGCAGTATGACATCATAATGGAATGTTACATTATGACATCATAATGGACTTTTGCATTATGGCATCATAATGGAATGTTGCATTATGACATCATAATGGAATTTTGCATTATGACATCATAATGGAATGTTGCATTATGACATCATAATATAATTTTGCATTATGGCATCATTATGGAATGTTACATTATGACATCATAATGGAATTTTGCATTATGACATCATAATGGAATGTTGCATTATGACATCATAATAGAATGTTACATTATGACATCATAATGGAATTTTGCATTATGACATCATAATAGAATGTTAAATTATGACATCATAATGGAATTTTGCATTATGACATCATAATGGAATGTTACATTATGACATCATAATGGAATGTTGCATTATGGCATCATTATGGAATGTTACATTATGACATCATAATGGAATGTTGCATTATGACATCATAATAGAATTTTGCATTATGGCATCATTATGGAATGTTACATTATGACATCATAATGGAATTTTGCATTATGACATCATAATGGAATGTTGCATTATGACATCATAATGGAATTTTGCATTATGACATCATAATGGAATTTTACATTATGACATCATAATGGAATGTTGCATTATGACATCATAATGGAATGTTGCATTATGACATCATAATGGAATGTTACATTATGACATCATAATGGACTTTTGCATTATGGCATCATAATGGAATGTTGCATTATGACATCATAATGGAATGTTGCATTATGACATCATAATAGAATGTTACATTATGACATCATAATGGAATTTTGCATTATGACATCATAATAGAATGTTACATTATGACATCATAATGGAATTTTGCATTATGACATCATAATGGAATTTTGCATTTTGACATCATAATGGAATGTTACATTATGACATCATAATGGAATGTTGCATTATGGCATCATTATGGAATGTTACATTATGACATCATAATGGAATGTTGCATTATGACATCATAATAGAATTTTGCATTATGGCATCATTATGGAATGTTACATTATGACATCATAATGGAATTTTGCATTATGACATCATAATGGAATGTTGCATTATGACATCATAATGGAATTTTGCATTATGACATCATAATGGAATGTTACATTATGACATCATAATGGAATTTTACATTATGACATCATAATGGAATGTTACATTATGACATCATAATGGAATTTTACATTATGACATCATAATGGAATTTTGCATTATGACATCATAATGGAATGTTACATTATGACATCATAATGGAATTTTGCATTATGACATCATAATGGAATTTTGCATTATGACATCATAATGGAATGTTACATTATGACACCATAATGGAATGTTACATTATGACATCATAATAGAATGTTACATTATGACATCATAATGGAATGTTGCATTATGACATCATAAAAGAATTTTGCATTATGGCATCATAATGGAATGTTACATTATGACATCATAATGGAATTTTGCATTATGACATCATAATGGAATGTTGCATTATGACATCATAATGGAATGTTGCATTATGACATCATAATGGAATGTTGCATTATGACATCATAATGGAATGTTACATTATGACATCATAATGGACTTTTGCATTATGGCATCATAATGGAATGTTGCATTATGACATCATAATGGAATTTTGCATTATGACATCATAATGGAATGTTGCATTATGACATCATAATATAATTTTGCATTATGGCATCATTATGGAATGTTACATTATGACATCATAATGGAATTTTGCATTATGACATCATAATGGAATGTTGCATTATGACATCATAATAGAATGTTACATTATGACATCATAATGGAATTTTGCATTATGACATCATAATAGAATGTTAAATTATGACATCATAATGGAATTTTGCATTATGACATCATAATGGAATGTTACATTATGACATCATAATGGAATGTTGCATTATGGCATCATTATGGAATGTTACATTATGACATCATAATGGAATGTTGCATTATGACATCATAATAGAATTTTGCATTATGGCATCATTATGGAATGTTACATTATGACATCATAATGGAATTTTGCATTATGACATCATAATGGAATGTTGCATTATGACATCATAATGGAATTTTGCATTATGACATCATAATGGAATTTTACATTATGACATCATAATGGAATGTTGCATTATGACATCATAATGGAATGTTGCATTATGACATCATAATGGAATGTTACATTATGACATCATAATGGACTTTTGCATTATGGCATCATAATGGAATGTTGCATTATGACATCATAATGGAATGTTGCATTATGACATCATAATAGAATGTTACATTATGACATCATAATGGAATTTTGCATTATGACATCATAATAGAATGTTACATTATGACATCATAATGGAATTTTGCATTATGACATCATAATGGAATTTTGCATTATGACATCATAATGGAATGTTACATTATGACATCATAATGGAATGTTGCATTATGGCATCATTATGGAATGTTACATTATGACACCATAATGGAATGTTGCATTATGACATCATAATAGAATTTTGCATTATGGCATCATTATGGAATGTTACATTATGACATCATAATGGAATTTTGCATTATGACATCATAATGGAATGTTGCATTATGACATCATAATGGAATTTTGCATTATGACATCATAATGGAATGTTACATTATGACATCATAATGGAATTTTACATTATGACATCATAATGGAATGTTACATTATGACATCATAATGGAATTTTACATTATGACATCATAATGGAATTTTGCATTATGACATCATAATGGAATGTTACATTATGACATCATAATGGAATTTTGCATTATGACATCATAATAGAATTTTGCATTATGGCATCATAATGGAATGTTACATTCTGACATCATAATGGAATGTTGCATTATGACATCATAATGGAATTTTGCATTATGACATCATAATGGAATGTTGCATTATGACATCATAATTGAATTTTGCATTATGACATCATAATTGAATGTTACATTATGACATCATAATGGAATTTTGCATTATGACATCATAATAGAATTTTGCATTATGGAATCATAATGGAATGTTACATTATGACATCATAATGGAATTTTGCATTATGACATCATAATAGAATTTTGCATTATGGCATCATAATGGAATGTTACATTATGACATCATAATAGAATGTTACATTATGACATCATAATGGAATGTTGCATTATGGCATCATTATGGAATGTTACATTATGACATCATAATGGAATGTTACATTATGACATCATAATGGAATTTTGCATTATGACATCATAATGGAATTTTGCATTATGACATCATAATGGAATGTTACATTATGACATCATAATGGAATTTTACATTATGACATCATAATGGAATTTTGCATTATGACATCATAATGGAATGTTACATTATGACATCATAATGGAATTTTGCATTATGACATCATAATAGAATTTTGCATTATGACATCATAATGGAATGTTACATTATGACATCATAATGGAATGTTACATTATGACATCATAATAGAATGTTACATTATGACATCATAATGGAATGTTGCATTATGACATCATAATAGAATTTTGCATTATGGCATCATAATGGAATGTTACATTATGACATCATAATGGAATTTTGCATTATGACATAATGGAATGTTACATTATGACATCATAATGGAATTTTGCATTATGACATCAAAATGGAATTTTGCATTATGACATCATAATGGAATGTTACATTATGACATCATAATGGAATGTTACATTATGACATCATAACATAATAGAATGTTACATTATGACATCATAATGGAATGTTGCATTATGACATCATAATAGAATGTTACATTATGACATCATAATGAAATGTTGCTTAATGCCATCATAATAGAATTTTGCATTATGGCATCATAATGGAATTTTACATTATGACATCATAATGGAATTTTACATTATGACATCATAATGGAATTTTGCATTATGACATCATAATAGAATTTTGCATTATGACATCATAATGGAATGTTACATTATGACATCATAATGGAATGTTACATTATGACATCATAATAGAATGTTACATTATGACATCATAATGGAATGTTGCATTATGACATCATAATAGAATTTTGCATTATGGCATCATAATGGAATGTTACATTATGACATCATAATGGAATTTTGCATTATGACATAATGGAATGTTACATTATGACATCATAATGGAATTTTGCATTATAAAATCAAAATGGAATTTTGCATTATGACATCATAATGGAATGTTACATTATGACATCATAATGGAATGTTACATTATGACATCATAACATAATAGAATGTTACATTATGACATCATAATGGAATGTTGCATTATGACATCATAATAGAATGTTACATTATGACATCATAATGGAATGTTGCTTAATGCCATCATAATACAATTTTGCATTATGGCATCATTATGGAATGTTACATTATGACATCATAATGGAATTTTGCATTATGACATCATAATGGAATGTTGCATTATGACATCATAATGGACTTTTGTATTATGACATCATAATGGAATGTTGCATTATGACATCATAATGGAATTTTGCATTATGACATCATAATGGAATGTTACATTATGACATCATAATGGAATTTTACATTATGACATCATAATGGAATGTTACATTATGACATCATAATGGAATGTTGCATTATGACATCATAATGGAATGTTGCATTATGACATCATAATGGAATTTTGCATTATGACATCATAATGGAATGTTACATTATGACATCATAAAGGAATGTTGCATTATGACATCATAATAGAATTTTGCATTATGGCATCATAATGGAATGTTACATTATGACATCATAATAGAATGTTACATTATGACATCATAATGGAATGTTGCATTATGACATCATAATGGAATGTTACATTATGACATCATAATGGAATTTTGCATTATGACATCATAATGGAATGTTGCATTATGACATCATAATGGAATTTTACATTATGACATCATAATGGAATGTTACATTATGACATCATAATGGAATGTTGCATTGTCACATCATAATGGAATGTTGCATTATGGCATCATTATGGAATGTTACATTATGACATCATAATGGAATGTTACATTATGACATCATAATGGAATTTTGCATTATGACATCATAATGGAATTTTGCATTATGACATCATAATAGAATGTTACATTATGACATCATAATGGAATTTTGCATTATGACATCATAATGGAATTTTGCATTATGACATCATAATGGAATGTTACATTATGACACCATAATGGAATGTTACATTATGATATCATAATAGAATGTTACATTATGACATCATAATGGAATGTTGCATTATGACATCATAAAAGAATTTTGCATTATGGCATCATAATGGAATGTTACATTATGACATCATAATGGAATTTTGCATTATGACATCATAATGGAATGTTGCATTATGACATCATAATAGAATGTTGCATTATGACATCATAATGGAATGTTACATTATGACATCATAATGGACTTTTGCATTATGGCATCATAATGGAATGTTGCATTATGACATCATAATGGAATTTTGCATTATGACATCATAATGGAATGTTACATTATGACATCATAATGGAATGTTGCATTATGACATCATAATATAATTTTGCATTATGGCATCATTATGGAATGTTACATTATGACATCATAATGGAATTTTGCATTATGACATCATAATGGAATGTTGCATTATGACATCATAATAGAATGTTACATTATGACATCATAATGGAATTTTGCATTATGACATCATAATATAATGTTAAATTATGACATCATAATTGAATTTTGCATTATGACATCATAATAGAATTTTGCATTATGGCATCATAATGGAATGTTACATTCTGACATCATAATGGAATGTTGCATTATGACATCATAATGGAATTTTGCATTATGACATCATAATGGAATTTTGCATTATGACATCATAATTGAATTTTGCATTATGACATCATATTGAATGTTACATTATGACATCATAATGGAATTTTGCATTATGACATCATAATAGAATTTTGCATTATGGCATCATAATGGAATGTTACATTATGACATCATAATGGAATTTTGCATTATGACATCATAATAGAATGTTACATTATGACATCATAATAGAATGTTACATTATGACATCATAATGGAATGTTGCATTATGGCATCATAATGGAATGTTACATTATGACATCATTATGGAATGTTACATTATGACATCATAATGGACTTTTGCATTATGGCATCATAATGGAATGTTGCATTATGACATCATAATGGAATGTTACATTATGACATCATAATAGAATGTTACATTATGACATCATAATGGAATTTTGCATTATGACATCATAATGGAATGTTACATTATGACATCATAATGGAATGTTACATTATGACATCATAATGGAATTTTGCATTTTGACATCATAATGAAATGTTACATTATGACATCATAATGGAATGTTACATTATGACATCACAATAGAATGTTACATTATGACATCATAATGGAATGTTGCATTATGACATCATAATATAATTTTGCATTATGACTAGAGATGAGCGAACGTGTTCTTAACGAACACTTACGCACCCAGACACCGGCTTATCCGAGGACTTCAGTGTCCGCGCGTAAGTATTCGGCCGGCGCCGGGCGGCGGGGGGAGGTGCGGCGGCGCGGGCGGCAGCAGCGGGGAACAGGGGGGAGCCCTCTCTCTCTCCCTCTCCCCCCCACTCCCCGCCGCACCCCCCCGCGCTGCCACGGCGACCCCCGAACTTTTTTCGCCCGAGCACGGAATTGCTCGCAAAGTTCGGTGCTCGGGTGAAAAGGGGCGGAGCCGAACACGTTCGCTCATCTCTAATTATGACATCATAATGAAATGTTACATTATGACATCATAATGGAATGTTACATTATGACATCATAATGGAATGTTACATTATGACATCATAATAGAATTTTGCATTATGGCATCATTATGGAATGTTACATTATGATATAATAATGGAATTTTGCATTATGACATCATAATGGAATGTTACATTATGACATCATAATGGAATTTTGCATTATGACATCATAATGGAATTTTGCATTATGACATCATAATAGAATGTTACATTATGACATCATAATGGAATTTTGCATTATGACATCATAATGGAATTTTGCATTATGACATCATAATGGAATGTTACATTATGACACCATAATGGAATGTTACATTATGATATCATAATAGAATGTTACATTATGACATCATAATGGAATGTTGCATTATGACATCATAAAAGAATTTTGCATTATGGCATCATAATGGAATGTTACATTATGACATCATAATGGAATTTTGCATTATGACATCATAATGGAATGTTGCATTATGACATCATAATGGAATGTTGCATTATGACATCATAATGGAATGTTACATTATGACACCATAATGGACTTTTGCATTATGGCATCATAATGGAATGTTGCATTATGACATCATAATGGAATTTTGCATTATGACATCACAATGGAATTTTGCATTATGACATCATAATGGAATTTTGCATTATGACATCACAATGGAATTTTGCATTATGACATCATAATGGAATTTTGCATTATGACATCATAATAGAATGTTACATTATGACATCATAATGGAATGTTGCATTATGACATCATAATGGAATGTTGCATTATGGCATCATTATGGAATGTTACATTATGACATCATAATGGAATGTTGCATTATGACATCATAATAGAATTTTGCATTATGGCATCATTATGGAATGTTACATTATGACATCATAATGGAATTTTGCATTATGACATCATAATGGAATGTTGCATTATGACATCATAATGGAATTTTGCATTATGACATCATAATGGAATGTTACATTATGACATCATAATGGAATTTTACATTATGACATCATAATGGAATTTTCCATTATGACATCATAATGGAATGTTACATTATGACATCATAATGGAATGTTGCATTATGGCATCATTATGCAATGCTACATTATGACATCATAATGGAATTTTGCATTATGGCATCATAATGGAATGTTACATTATGACATCATAATGGAATTTTGCATTATGACATCATAATGGAATGTTGCATTATGACATCATAATGGAATTTTACATTATGACATCATAATGGAATGTTACATTATGACATCATAATGGAATGTTGCATTGTGACATCATAATGGAATGTTGCATTATGACATCATAATGGAATGTTGCATTATGACATCATAATGGTATGTTACATTATGACATCATAATGGAATTTTGCATTATGACATCATAATAGAATTTTGCATTATGACATCATAATGGAATGTTACATTATGACATCATAATGGAATGTTACATTATGACATCATAATAGAATGTTACATTATGACATCATAATGGAATGTTGCATTATGACATCATAATAGAATTTTGCATTACGGCATCATAATGGAATGTTACATTATGACATCATAATGGAATTTTGCATTATGACATAATGGAATGTTACATTATGACATCATAATGGAATTTTGCATTATGACATCAAAATGGAATTTTGCATTATGACATCATAATGGAATGTTACATTATGACATCATAATGGAATGTTACATTATGACATCATAACATAATAGAATGTTACATTATGACATATAATTGGAATGTTGCATTATGACATCATAATAGAATGTTACATTATGACATCATAATGGAATGTTGCTTAATGCCATCATAATAGAATTTTGCATTATGGCATCATTATGGAATGTTACATTATGACATCATAATGGAATTTTGCATTATGACATCATAATGGAATGTTGCATTATGACATCATAATGGACTTTTGTATTATGACATCATAATGGAATGTTGCATTATGACATCATAATGGATTTTTGCATTATGACATCATAATGGAATGTTACATTATGACATCATAATGGAATTTTACATTATGGCATCATAATGGAATGTTACATTATGACATCATAATAGAATGATACATTATGACATCATAATGGAATTTTGCATTATGACATCATAATAGAATTTTGCATTATGGCATCATTATGGAATGTTACATTATGACATCATAATGGAATTTTGCATTATGACATCATAATGGAATTTTGCATTATGACATCATAATAGAATGTTACATTATGACATCATAATGGAATTTTGCATTATGACATCATCATGGAATTTTGCATTATGACATCATAATGGAATGTTACATTATGACACCATAATGGAATGTTACATTATGATATCATAATAGAATGTTACATTATGACATCATTATGGAATGTTACATTATGACATCATAATGGAATTTTGCATTATGACATCATAATGGAATGTTGCATTATGACATCATAATAGAATGTTACATTATGACATCATAATGGAATTTTGCATTATGACATCATAATAGAATGTTAAATTATGACATCATAATGGAATTTTGCATTATGACATCATAATAGAATTTTGCATTATGGCATCATAATGAAATGTTACATTCTGACATCATAATGGAATGTTGCATTATGACATCATAATGGAATTTTGCATTATGACATCATAATGGAATGTTGCATTATGACATCATAATTGAATTTTGCATTATGACATCATATTGAATGTTACATTATGACATCATAATGGAATTTTGCATTATGACATCATAATAGAATTTTGCATTATGGCATCATAATGGAATGTTACATTATGACATCATAATGGAATTTTGCATTATGACATCATAATAGAATTTTGCATTATGGCATCATAATGGAATGTTACATTATGACATAATTATGGAATGTTACATTATGACATCATAATGGACTTTTGCATTATGGCATCATAATGGAATGTTGCATTATGACATCATAATGGAATTTTGCATTATGACATCATAATGGAATGTTACATTATGACATCATAATGGAATGTTGCATTATGACATCATAATAAAATTTTGCATTATGACATCATAATGGAATGTTGCATTATGACATCATAATATAATTTTGCATTATGGCATCATTATGGAATGTTACATTATGACATCATAATGGAATTTTGCATTATGACATCATAATGGAATGTTACATTATGACATCATAATGGAATTTTGCATTATGACATCATAATGGAATTTTGCATTATGACATCATAATAGAATGTTACATTATGACATCATAATGGAATTTTGCATTATGACATCATAATGGAATTTTGCATTATGACATCATAATGGAATGTTACATTATGACATCATAATGGAATGTTACATTATGACATCATAATGGAATGTTACATTATGATATCATAATAGAATGTTACATTATGACATCATAATGGAATGTTGCATTATGACATCATAATAGAATTTTGCATTATGGCATCATAATGGAATGTTACATTATGACATCATAATGGAATTTTGCATTATGACATCATAATGGAATGTTGCATTATGACATCATAATGGAATGTTACATTATGACATCATAATGGACTTTTGCATTATGGCATCATAATGGAATGTTACATTATGACATCATAATGGAATTTTGCATTATGACATCATAATGGAATGTTGCATTATGACATCATAATGGAATGTTACATTATGACATCATAATGGACTTTTGCATTATGGTATCATAATGGAATGTTGCATTATGACATCATAATGGAATTTTGCATTATGACATCATAATAAAATTTTGCATTATGACATCATAATGGAATGTTGCATTATGACATCATAATATAATTTTGCATTATGGCATCATTATGGAATGTTACATTATGACATCATAATGGAATTTTGCATTATGACATCATAATGGAATGTTACATTATGACATCATAATGGAATTTTGCATTATGACATCATAATGGAATTTTGCATTATGACATCATAATAGAATGTTACATTATGACATCATAATGGAATTTTGCATTATGACATCATAATGGAATTTTGCATTATGACATCATAATGGAATGTTACATTATGACATCATAATGGAATGTTACATTATGACATCATAATGGAATGTTACATTATGATATCATAATAGAATGTTACATTATGACATCATAATGGAATGTTGCATTATGACATCATAATAGAATTTTGCATTATGGCATCATAATGGAATGTTACATTATGACATCATAATGGAATTTTGCATTATGACATCATAATGGAATGTTGCATTATGACATCATAATGGAATGTTACATTATGACATCATAATGGACTTTTGCATTATGGTATCATAATGGAATGTTGCATTATGACATCATAATGGAATTTTGCATTATGACATCATGATGGAATGTTACATTATGACATCATAATGGAATGTTGCATTATGACATCATAATATAATTTTGCATTATGGCATCATTATGGAATGTTACATTATGACATCATAATGGAAATTTTGCATTATGACATCATAATGGAATGTTACATTATGACATCATAATGGAATTTTGCATTATGACATCATAATGGAATTTTGCATTATGACATCATAATAGAATGTTACATTATGACATCATAATGGAATTTTGCATTATGACATCATAATGGAATTTTGCATTATGACATCATAATGGAATGTTACATTATGACACCATAATGGAATGTTACATTATGACATCATAATAGAATGTTACATTATGACATCATAATGGAATGTTGCATTATGACATCATAAAAGAATTTTGCATTATGGCATCATAATGGAATGTTACATTATGACATCATAATGGAATTTTGCATTATGACATCATAATGGAATGTTGCATTATGACATCATAATGGAATGTTGCATTATGACATCATAATGGAATGTTACATTATGACATCATAATGGACTTTTGCATTATGGCATCATAATGAAATGTTGCATTATGACATCATAATGGAATTTTGCATTATGACATCATAATGGAATGTTGCATTATGACATCATAATATAATTTTGCATTATGGCATCATTATGGAATGTTACATTATGACATCATAATGGAATTTTGCATTATGACATCATAATGGAATGTTGCATTATGACATCATAATAGAATGTTACATTATGACATCATAATGGAATTTTGCATTATGACATCATAATAGAATGTTAAATTATGACATCATAATGGAATTTTGCATTATGACATCATAATGGAATGTTACATTATGACATCATAATGGAATGTTGCATTATGGCATCATTATGGAATGTTACATTATGACATCATAATGGAATGTTGCATTATGACATCATAATAGAATTTTGCATTATGGCATCATTATGGAATGTTACATTATGACATCATAATGGAATTTTGCATTATGACATCATAATGGAATGTTGCATTATGACATCATAATGGAATTTTGCATTATGACATCATAATGGAATTTTACATTATGACATCATAATGGAATGTTGCATTATGACATCATAATGGAATGTTGCATTATGACATCATAATGGAATGTTGCATTATGACATCATAATGGAATGTTACATTATGACATCATAATGGACTTTTGCATTATGGCATCATAATGGAATGTTGCATTATGACATCATAATGGAATGTTGCATTATGACATCATAATAGAATGTTACATTATGACATCATAATGGAATTTTGCATTATGACATCATAATAGAATGTTACATTATGACATCATAATGGAATTTTGCATTATGACATCATAATGGAATTTTGCATTATGACATCATAATGGAATGTTACATTATGACATCATAATGGAATGTTGCATTACGGCATCATTATGGAATGTTACATTATGACATCATAATGGAATGTTGCATTATGACATCATAATAGAATTTTGCATTATGGCATCATTATGGAATGTTACATTATGACATCATAATGGAATTTTGCATTATGACATCATAATGGAATGTTGCATTATGACATCATAATGGAATTTTGCATTATGACATCATAATGGAATGTTACATTATGACATCATAATGGAATTTTACATTATGACATCATAATGGAATGTTACATTATGACATCATAATGGAATTTTACATTATGACATCATAATGGAATTTTGCATTATGACATCATAATGGAATGTTACATTATGACACCATAATGGAATTTTGCATTATGACATCATAATAGAATTTTGCATTATGGCATCATAATGGAATGTTACATTCTGACATCATAATGGAATGTTGCATTATGACATCATAATGGAATTTTGCATTATGACATCATAATGGAATGTTGCATTATGACATCATAATTGAATTTTGCATTATGACATCATAATTGAATGTTACATTATGACATCATAATGGAATTTTGCATTATGACATCATAATAGAATTTTGCATTATGGCATCATAATGGAATGTTACATTATGACATCATAATGGAATTTTGCATTATGACATCATAATAGAATTTTGCATTATGGCATCATAATGGAATGTTACATTATGACATCATAATAGAATGTTACATTATGACATCATAATGGAATGTTACATTATGACATCATAATGGAATTTTGCATTATGACATCATAATGGAATGTTGCATTATGACATCATAATAGAATGTTACATTATGACATCATAATGGAATTTTGCATTATGACATCATAATAGAATGTTAAATTATGACATCATAATGGAATTTTGCATTATGACATCATAATAGAATTTTGCATTATGGCATCATAATAGAATTTTGCATTATGGCATCATAATGAAATGTTACATTCTGACATCATAATGGAATGTTGCATTATGACATCATAATGGAATTTTGCATTATGACATCATAATGGAATGTTGCATTATGACATCATAATTGAATTTTGCATTATGACATCATATTGAATGTTACATTATGACATCATAATGGAATTTTGCATTATGACATCATAATAGAATTTTGCATTATGGCATCATAATTAAATGTTACATTATGACATCATAATGGAATTTTGCATTATGACATCATAATAGAATTTTGCATTATGGCATCATAATGGAATGTTACATTATGACATCATAATAGAATGTTACATTATGACATCATAATGGAATGTTGCATTATGGCATCATTATGGAATGTTACATTATGACATCATAATGGAATGTTACATTATGACATCATAATGGAATTTTGCATTATGACATCATAATGGAATTTTGCATTATGACATCATAATGGAATGTTACATTATGACATCATAATGGAATTTTACATTATGACATCATAATGGAATTTTGCATTATGACATCATAATGGAATGTTACATTATGACATCATAATGGAATTTTGCATTATGACATCATAATGGAATGTTACATTATGACATCATAATGGAATGTTACATTATGACATCATAATAGAATGTTACATTATGACATCATAATGGAATGTTGCATTATGACATCATAATAGAATTTTGCATTATGGCATCATAATGGAATGTTACATTATGACATCATAATGGAATTTTGCATTATGACATAATGGAATGTTACATTATGACATCATAATGGAATTTTGCATTATGACATCAAAATGGAATTTTGCATTATGACATCATAATGGAATGTTACATTATGACATCATAATGGAATGTTACATTATGACATCATAACATAATAGAATGTTACATTATGACATCATAATGGAATGTTGCATTATGACATCATAATAGAATGTTACATTATGACATCATAATGGAATGTTGCTTAATGCCATCATAATAGAATTTTGCATTATGGCATCATAATGGAATTTTACATTATGACATCATAATGGAATTTTACATTATGACATCATAATGGAATTTTGCATTATGACATCATAATGGAATGTTACATTATGACATCATAATGGAATTTTGCATTATGACATCATAATAGAATTTTGCATTATGACATCATAATGGAATGTTACATTATGACATCATAATGGAATGTTACATTATGACATCATAATAGAATGTTACATTATGACATCATAATGGAATGTTGCATTATGACATCATAATAGAATTTTGCATTATGGCATCATAATGGAATGTTACATTATGACATCATAATGGAATTTTGCATTATGACATAATGGAATGTTACATTATGACATCATAATGGAATTTTGCATTATGACATCAAAATGGAATTTTGCATTATGACATCATAATGGAATGTTACATTATGACATCATAATGGAATGTTACATTGTGACATCATAACATAATATAATGTTACATTATGACATATAATTGGAATGTTGCATTATGACATCATAATAGAATGTTACATTATGACATCATAATGGAATGTTGCTTAATGCCATCATAATAGAATTTTGCATTATGGCATCATTATGGAATGTTACATTATGACATCATAATGGAATTTTGCATTATGACATCATAATGGAATGTTGCATTATGACATCATAATGGACTTTTGTATTATGACATCATAATGGAATGTTGCATTATGACATCATAATGGATTTTTGCATTATGACATCATAATGGAATGTTACATTATGACATCATAATGGAATTTTACATTATGGCATCATAATGGAATGTTACATTATGACATCATAATAGAATGATACATTATGACATCATAATGGAATTTTGCATTATGACATCATAATAGAATTTTGCATTATGGCATCATTATGGAATGTTACATTATGACATCATAATGGAATTTTGCATTATGACATCATAATGGAATTTTGCATTATGACATCATAATAGAATGTTACATTATGACATCATAATGGAATTTTGCATTATGACATCATCATGGAATTTTGCATTATGACATCATAATGGAATGTTACATTATGACACCATAATGGAATGTTACATTATGATATCATAATAGAATGTTACATTATGACATCATTATGGAATGTTACATTATGACATCATAATGGAATTTTGCATTATGACATCATAATGGAATGTTGCATTATGACATCATAATAGAATGTTACATTATGACATCATAATGGAATTTTGCATTATGACATCATAATAGAATGTTAAATTATGACATCATAATGGAATTTTGCATTATGACATCATAATAGAATTTTGCATTATGGCATCATAATGAAATGTTACATTCTGACATCATAATGGAATGTTGCATTATGACATCATAATGGAATTTTGCATTATGACATCATAATGGAATGTTGCATTATGACATCATAATTGAATTTTGCATTATGACATCATATTGAATGTTACATTATGACATCATAATGGAATTTTGCATTATGACATCATAATAGAATTTTGCATTATGGCATCATAATGGAATGTTACATTATGACATCATAATGGAATTTTGCATTATGACATCATAATAGAATTTTGCATTATGGCATCATAATGGAATGTTACATTATGACATCATAATGGAATGTTGCATTATGGCATCATAATGGAATGTTACATTATGACATAATTATGGAATGTTACATTATGACATCATAATGGACTTTTGCATTATGGCATCATAATGGAATGTTGCATTATGACATCATAATGGAATTTTGCATTATGACATCATAATGGAATGTTACATTATGACATCATAATGGAATGTTGCATTATGACATCATAATATAATTTTGCATTATGACATCATAATGGAATGTTGCATTATGACATCATAATATAATTTTGCATTATGGCATCATTATGGAATGTTACATTATGACATCATAATGGAATTTTGCATTATGACATCATAATGGAATTTTGCATTATGACATCATAATGGAATGTTACATTATGACATCATAATGGAATGTTACATTATGACATCATAATGGAATGTTACATTATGATATCATAATAGAATGTTACATTATGACATCATAATGGAATGTTGCATTATGACATCATAATAGAATTTTGCATTATGGCATCATAATGGAATGTTACATTATGACATCATAATGGAATTTTGCATTATGACATCATAATGGAATGTTGCATTATGACATCATAATGGAATGTTACATTATGACATCATAATGGACTTTTGCATTATGGTATCATAATGGAATGTTGCATTATGACATCATAATGGAATTTTGCATTATGACATCATGATGGAATGTTACATTATGACATCATAATGGAATGTTGCATTATGACATCATAATATAATTTTGCATTATGGCATCATTATGGAATGTTACATTATGACATCATAATGGAATTTTGCATTATGACATCATAATGGAATGTTACATTATGACATCATAATGGAATTTTGCATTATGACATCATAATGGAATTTTGCATTATGACATCATAATAGAATGTTACATTATGACATCATAATGGAATTTTGCATTATGACATCATAATGGAATTTTGCATTATGACATCATAATGGAATGTTACATTATGACACCATAATGGAATGTTACATTATGACATCATAATAGAATGTTACATTATGACATCATAATGGAATGTTGCATTATGACATCATAAAAGAATTTTGCATTATGGCATCATAATGGAATGTTACATTATGACATCATAATGGAATTTTGCATTATGACATCATAATGGAATGTTGCATTATGACATCATAATGGAATGTTGCATTATGACATCATAATGGAATGTTGCATTATGACATCATAATGGAATGTTACATTATGACATCATAATGGACTTTTGCATTATGGCATCATAATGGAATGTTGCATTATGACATCATAATGGAATTTTGCATTATGACATCATAATGGAATGTTGCATTATGACATCATAATATAATTTTGCATTATGGCATCATTATGGAATGTTACATTATGACATCATAATGGAATTTTGCATTATGACATCATAATGGAATGTTGCATTATGACATCATAATAGAATGTTACATTATGACATCATAATGGAATTTTGCATTATGACATCATAATAGAATGTTAAATTATGACATCATAATGGAATTTTGCATTATGACATCATAATGGAATGTTACATTATGACATCATAATGGAATGTTGCATTATGGCATCATTATGGAATGTTACATTATGACATCATAATGGAATGTTGCATTATGACATCATAATAGAATTTTGCATTATGGCATCATTATGGAATGTTACATTATGACATCATAATGGAATTTTGCATTATGACATCATAATGGAATGTTGCATTATGACATCATAATGGAATTTTGCATTATGACATCATAATGGAATTTTACATTATGACATCATAATGGAATGTTGCATTATGACATCATAATGGAATGTTGCATTATGACATCATAATGGAATGTTACATTATGACATCATAATGGACTTTTGCATTATGGCATCATAATGGAATGTTGCATTATGACATCATAATGGAATGTTGCATTATGACATCATAATAGAATGTTACATTATGACATCATAATGGAATTTTGCATTATGACATCATAATAGAATGTTACATTATGACATCATAATGGAATTTTGCATTATGACATCATAATGGAATTTTGCATTTTGACATCATAATGGAATGTTACATTATGACATCATAATGGAATGTTGCATTATGGCATCATTATGGAATGTTACATTATGACATCATAATGGAATGTTGCATTATGACATCATAATAGAATTTTGCATTATGGCATCATTATGGAATGTTACATTATGACATCATAATGGAATTTTGCATTATGACATCATAATGGAATGTTGCATTATGACATCATAATGGAATTTTGCATTATGACATCATAATGGAATGTTACATTATGACATCCTAATGGAATTTTACATTATGACATCATAATGGAATGTTACATTATGACATCATAATGGAATTTTACATTATGACATCATAATGGAATTTTGCATTATGACATCATAATGGAATGTTACATTATGACATCATAATGGAATTTTGCATTATGACATCATAATGGAATTTTGCATTATGACATCATAATGGAATGTTACATTATGACACCATAATGGAATGTTACATTATGACATCATAATAGAATGTTACATTATGACATCATAATGGAATGTTGCATTATGACATCATAAAAGAATTTTGCATTATGGCATCATAATGGAATGTTACATTATGACATCATAATGGAATTTTGCATTATGACATCATAATGGAATGTTGCATTATGACATCATAATGGAATGTTGCATTATGACATCATAATGGAATGTTGCATTATGACATCATAATGGAATGTTACATTATGACATCATAATGGACTTTTGCATTATGGCATCATAATGGAATGTTGCATTATGACATCATAATGGAATTTTGCATTATGACATCATAATGGAATGTTGCATTATGACATCATAATATAATTTTGCATTATGGCATCATTATGGAATGTTACATTATGACATCATAATGGAATTTTGCATTATGACATCATAATGGAATGTTGCATTATGACATCATAATAGAATGTTACATTATGACATCATAATGGAATTTTGCATTATGACATCATAATAGAATGTTAAATTATGACATCATAATGGAATTTTGCATTATGACATCATAATGGAATGTTACATTATGACATCATAATGGAATGTTGCATTATGGCATCATTATGGAATGTTACATTATGACATCATAATGGAATGTTGCATTATGACATCATAATAGAATTTTGCATTATGGCATCATTATGGAATGTTACATTATGACATCATAATGGAATTTTGCATTATGACATCATAATGGAATGTTGCATTATGACATCATAATGGAATTTTGCATTATGACATCATAATGGAATTTTACATTATGACATCATAATGGAATGTTGCATTATGACATCATAATGGAATGTTGCATTATGACATCATAATGGAATGTTACATTATGACATCATAATGGACTTTTGCATTATGGCATCATAATGGAATGTTGCATTATGACATCATAATGGAATGTTGCATTATGACATCATAATAGAATGTTACATTATGACATCATAATGGAATTTTGCATTATGACATCATAATAGAATGTTAAATTATGACATCATAATGGAATTTTGCATTATGACATCATAATGGAATGTTACATTATGACATCATAATGGAATGTTGCATTATGGCATCATTATGGAATGTTACATTATGACACCATAATGGAATGTTGCATTATGACATCATAATAGAATTTTGCATTATGGCATCATTATGGAATGTTACATTATGACATCATAATGGAATTTTGCATTATGACATCATAATGGAATGTTGCATTATGACATCATAATGGAATTTTGCATTATGACATCATAATGGAATGTTACATTATGACATCATAATGGAATTTTACATTATGACATCATAATGGAATGTTACATTATGACATCATAATGGAATTTTACATTATGACATCATAATGGAATTTTGCATTATGACATCATAATGGAATGTTACATTATGACATCATAATGGAATTTTGCATTATGACATCATAATAGAATTTTGCATTATGGCATCATAATGGAATGTTACATTCTGACATCATAATGGAATGTTGCATTATGACATCATAATGGAATTTTGCATTATGACATCATAATGGAATGTTGCATTATGACATCATAATTGAATTTTGCATTATGACATCATAATTGAATGTTACATTATGACATCATAATGGAATTTTGCATTATGACATCATAATAGAATTTTGCATTATGGAATCATAATGGAATGTTACATTATGACATCATAATGGAATTTTGCATTATGACATCATAATAGAATTTTGCATTATGGCATCATAATGGAATGTTACATTATGACATCATAATAGAATGTTACATTATGACATCATAATGGAATGTTGCATTATGGCATCATTATGGAATGTTACATTATGACATCATAATGGAATGTTACATTATGACATCATAATGGAATTTTGCATTATGACATCATAATGGAATTTTGCATTATGACATCATAATGGAATGTTACATTATGACATCATAATGGAATTTTACATTATGACATCATAATGGAATTTTGCATTATGACATCATAATGGAATGTTACATTATGACATCATAATGGAATTTTGCATTATGACATCATAATAGAATTTTGCATTATGACATCATAATGGAATGTTACATTATGACATCATAATGGAATGTTACATTATGACATCATAATAGAATGTTACATTATGACATCATAATGGAATGTTGCATTATGACATCATAATAGAATTTTGCATTATGGCATCATAATGGAATGTTACATTATGACATCATAATGGAATTTTGCATTATGACATAATGGAATGTTACATTATGACATCATAATGGAATTTTGCATTATGACATCAAAATGGAATTTTGCATTATGACATCATAATGGAATGTTACATTATGACATCATAATGGAATGTTACATTATGACATCATAACATAATAGAATGTTACATTATGACATCATAATGGAATGTTGCATTATGACATCATAATAGAATGTTACATTATGACATCATAATGAAATGTTGCTTAATGCCATCATAATAGAATTTTGCATTATGGCATCATAATGGAATTTTACATTATGACATCATAATGGAATTTTACATTATGACATCATAATGGAATTTTGCATTATGACATCATAATAGAATTTTGCATTATGACATCATAATGGAATGTTACATTATGACATCATAATGGAATGTTACATTATGACATCATAATAGAATGTTACATTATGACATCATAATGGAATGTTGCATTATGACATCATAATAGAATTTTGCATTATGGCATCATAATGGAATGTTACATTATGACATCATAATGGAATTTTGCATTATGACATAATGGAATGTTACATTATGACATCATAATGGAATTTTGCATTATAAAATCAAAATGGAATTTTGCATTATGACATCATAATGGAATGTTACATTATGACATCATAATGGAATGTTACATTATGACATCATAACATAATAGAATGTTACATTATGACATCATAATGGAATGTTGCATTATGACATCATAATAGAATGTTACATTATGACATCATAATGGAATGTTGCTTAATGCCATCATAATACAATTTTGCATTATGGCATCATTATGGAATGTTACATTATGACATCATAATGGAATTTTGCATTATGACATCATAATGGAATGTTGCATTATGACATCATAATGGACTTTTGTATTATGACATCATAATGGAATGTTGCATTATGACATCATAATGGAATTTTGCATTATGACATCATAATGGAATGTTACATTATGACATCATAATGGAATTTTACATTATGACATCATAATGGAATGTTACATTATGACATCATAATAGAATGTTACATTATGACATCATAATGGAATTTTGCATTATGACAACATAATAGAATTTTGCATTATGGCATCATTATGGAATGTTACATTATGACATCATAATGGAATTTTGCATTATGACATCATAATGGAATGTTACATTATGACATCATAATGGAATGTTGCATTATGCCATCATAATAGAATTTTGCATTATGCCATCATAATGGAATTTTGCATTATGACATCATAATGGAATTTTGCATTATGACATCATAATGGAATTTTGCATTATGACATCATAATGGAATGTTACATTATGACGTCATAATAGAATGTTACATTATGACATCATAATAGAATTTTGCATTATGGCATCATTATGGAATGTTACATTATGACATCATAATGGAATTTTGCATTATGACATCATAATGGAATTTTGCATTATGACATCCTAATGGAATGTTACATTATGACATCATAATGGAATGTTGCATTATGACATCATAATAGAATTTTGCATTATGGCATCATAATGGAATGTTACATTATGACATCACAATGGAATTTTGCATTATGACATCATAATGGAATTTTGCATTATGACATCACAATGGAATTTTGCATTATGACATCATAATGGAATTTTGCATTATGACATCATAATGGAATGTTACATTATGACATCATAATGGAATGTTGCATTATGACATCATAATGGAATGTTGCATTATGGCATCATTATGGAATGTTACATTATGACATCATAATGGAATGTTACATTATGACATCATAATGGAATGTTGCATTATGACATCATAATGGAATGTTACATTATGACATCATAATGGAATGTTACATTATGACATCATAATGGAATTTTGCATTATGACATCATAATGGCATGTCACATTATGACATCATAATGGAATTTTGCATTATGACATCATAATGGAATTTTGCATTATGACATCATAATGGAATGTTACATTATGACATCATAATGGAATGTTACATTATGACATCATAATAGAATGTTACATTATGACATCATAATGGAATGTTGCATTATGACATCATAATAGAATTTTGCATTATGGCATCATTATGGAATGTTACATTATGACATCATAATGGAATGTTGCATTATGACATCATAATGGAATTTTGCATTATGACATCATAATGGAATGTTACATTATGACATCATAATGGAATGTTACATTATGACATCATAATGGAATTTTGCATTATGACATCATAATAGAATTTTGCATTATGGCATCATAATGGAATGTTACATTATGACATCATAATGGAATTTTGCATTATGACATCATAATAGAATTTTGCATTATGGCATCATAATGGAATGTTACATTATGACATCATAATAGAATGTTACATTATGACATCATAATGGAATGTTGCATTATGGCATCATAATGGAATGTTACATTATGACATCATTATGGAATGTTACATTATGACATCATAATGGACTTTTGCATTATGGCATCATAATGGAATGTTACATTATGACATCATAATGGAATTTTGCATTATGACATCATAATGGAATGTTGCATTTTGACATCATAATGGAATGTTGCATTATGACATCATAATGGAATGTTACATTATGACATCATAATGGAATGTTGCATTATGACATCATAATATAATTTTTCATTATGGCATCATTATGGAATGTTACATTATGACATCATAATGGAATTTTGCATTATGACATCATAATGGAATGTTACATTATGACATCATAATGGAATTTTGCATTATGACATCATAATGGAATTTTGCATTATGACATCATAATAGAATGTTACATTATGACATCATAATGGAATTTTGCATTATGACATCATAATGGAATTTTGCATTATGACATCATAATGGAATGTTACATTATGACATCATAATGGAATGTTACATTATGACATCATAATGGAATGTTACATTATGACATCATAATGGAATGTTGCATTATGACATCATAATAGAATTTTGCATTATGGCATCATAATGGAATGTTACATTATGACATCATAATGGAATTTTGCATTATGACATCATAATGGAATGTTGCATTATGACATCATAATGGAATGTTGCATTATGACATCATAATGGAATGTTACATTATGACATCATAATGGACTTTTGCATTATGGCATCATAATGGAATGTTGCATTATGACATCATAATGGAATTTTGCATTATGACATCATAATGGAATGTTACATTATGACATCATAATGGAATGTTGCATTATGACATCATAATATAATTTTGCATTATGGCATCATTATGGAATGTTACATTATGACATCATAATGGAATTTTGCATTATGACATCATAATGGAATGTTACATTATGACTAGGGATGAGCGAACGTGTCCGTTACGGACACATCCGCACCCGGACACCGGCTTTGCCGAACACTGCAGTGTTCGCGCGTAAGTGTCCGGGTGCCGCCGGGGGGCGGGGAGATGCGCGGCGGCGCGGGCGGCAGTAGCGGGCAACAGGGGGGAGCCCTCTCTCTCTCCCTCTCCCCCCCACTCCCCGCCGCACCCCCCCGCGCTGCCACGGCGGCCCCTGAACTTTTTCGCCCGAACACTGAAGTGTTCGCAAAGTTCGGTGTTCGGGCGAAAAAGGGGCGGAGCCGAATGTGTTCGCTCATCTCTAATTATGACATCATAATGGAATTTTGCATTATGACATCATAATGGAATGTTGCATTATGACATCATAATAGAATGTTACATTATGGCATCATAATGGAATTTTGCATTATGACATCATAATAGAATGTTACATTATGACATCATAATGGAATTTTACATTATGACATCATAATGGAATTTTACATTATGACATCATAATATAATTTTGCATTATGGCATCATTATGGAATGTTACATTATGACATCATAATGGAATTTTGCATTATGACATCATAATGGAATGTTGCATTATGACATCATAATAGAATGTTACATTATGGCATCATAATGGAATTTTGCATTATGACATCATAATAGAATGTTACATTATGACATCATAATGGAATTTTACATTATGACATCATAATGGAATGTTACATTATGACATCATAATGGAATTTTACATTATGACATCATAATGGAATTTTGCATTATGACATCATAATGGCATGTTACATTATGACCTCATAATGGAATTTTGCATTATGACATCATAATAGAATTTTGCATTATGGCATCATAATGGAATGTTACATTCTGACATCATAATGGAATGTTGCATTATGACATCATAATGGAATTTTGCATTATGACATCATAATGGAATGTTGCATTATGACATCATAATTGAATTTTGCATTATGACATCATAATTGAATGTTACATTATGACATCATAATGGAATTTTGCATTATGACATCATAATAGAATTTTGCATTATGGCATCATAATGGAATGTTACATTATGACATCATAATGGAATTTTGCATTATGACATCATAATAGAATTTTGCATTATGGCATCATAATGGAATGTTACATTATGACATCATAATGGAATGTTGCATTATGACATCATAATGGACTTTTGTATTATGACATCATAATGGAATGTTGCATTATGACATCATAATGGAATTTTGCATTATGACATCATAATGGAATGTTACATTATGACATCATAATGGAATTTTACATTATGACATCATAATGGAATGTTACATTATGACATCATAATAGAATGTTACATTATGACATCATAATGGAATTTTGCATTATGACAACATAATAGAATTTTGCATTATGGCATCATTATGGAATGTTACATTATGACATCATAATGGAATTTTGCATTATGACATCATAATGGAATGTTACATTATGACATCATAATGGAATGTTGCATTATGCCATCATAATAGAATTTTGCATTATGCCATCATAATGGAATTTTGCATTATGACATCATAATGGAATTTTGCATTATGACATCATAATGGAATTTTGCATTATGACATCATAATGGAATGTTACATTATGACGTCATAATAGAATGTTACATTATGACATCATAATGGAATGTTGCATTATGACATCATAATAGAATTTTGCATTATGGCATCATTATGGAATGTTACATTATGACATCATAATGGAATTTTGCATTATGACATCATAATGGAATTTTGCATTATGACATCCTAATGGAATGTTACATTATGACATCATAATGGAATGTTGCATTATGACATCATAATAGAATTTTGCATTATGGCATCATAATGGAATGTTACATTATGACATCACAATGGAATTTTGCATTATGACATCATAATGGAATTTTGCATTATGACATCACAATGGAATTTTGCATTATGACATCATAATGGAATTTTGCATTATGACATCATAATGGAATGTTACATTATGACATCATAATGGAATGTTGCATTATGACATCATAATGGAATGTTGCATTATGGCATCATTATGGAATGTTACATTATGACATCATAATGGAATGTTACATTATGACATCATAATGGAATGTTGCATTATGACATCATAATGGAATGTTACATTATGACATCATAATGGAATGTTACATTATGACATCATAATGGAATTTTGCATTATGACATCATAATGGCATGTCACATTATGACATCATAATGGAATTTTGCATTATGACATCATAATGGAATTTTGCATTATGACATCATAATGGAATGTTACATTATGACATCATAATGGAATGTTACATTATGACATCATAATAGAATGTTACATTATGACATCATAATGGAATGTTGCATTATGACATCATAATAGAATTTTGCATTATGGCATCATTATGGAATGTTACATTATGACATCATAATGGAATTTTGCATTATGACATCATAATGGAATGTTGCATTATGACATCATAATGGAATTTTGCATTATGACATCATAATGGAATGTTACATTATGACATCATAATGGAATGTTACATTATGACATCATAATGGAATTTTGCATTATGACATCATAATAGAATTTTGCATTATGGCATCATAATGGAATGTTACATTATGACATCATAATGGAATTTTGCATTATGACATCATAATAGAATTTTGCATTATGGCATCATAATGGAATGTTACATTATGACATCATAATAGAATGTTACATTATGACATCATAATGGAATGTTGCATTATGGCATCATAATGGAATGTTACATTATGACATCATTATGGAATATTACATTATGACATCATAATGGACTTTTGCATTATGGCATCATAATGGAATGTTACATTATGACATCATAATGGAATTTTGCATTATGACATCATAATGGAATGTTGCATTTTGACATCATAATGGAATGTTGCATTATGACATCATAATGGAATGTTACATTATGACATCATAATGGACTTTTGCATTATGGCATCGTAATGGAATGTTGCATTATGACATCATAATGGAATTTTGCATTATGACATCATAATGGAATGTTACATTATGACATCATAATGGAATGTTGCATTATGACATCATAATATAATTTTTCATTATGGCATCATTATGGAATGTTACATTATGACATCATAATGGAATTTTGCATTATGACATCATAATGGAATGTTACATTATGACATCATAATGGAATTTTGCATTATGACATCATAATGGAATTTTGCATTATGACATCATAATAGAATGTTACATTATGACATCATAATGGAATTTTGCATTATGACATCATAATGGAATTTTGCATTATGACATCATAATGGAATGTTACATTATGACATCATAATGGAATGTTACATTATGACATCATAATGGAATGTTACATTATGACATCATAATGGAATGTTGCATTATGACATCATAATAGAATTTTGCATTATGGCATCATAATGGAATGTTACATTATGACATCATAATGGCATTTTGCATTATGACATCATAATGGAATGTTGCATTATGACATCATAATGGAATGTTGCATTATGACATCATAATGGAATGTTACATTATGACATCATAATGGACTTTTGCATTATGGCATCATAATGGAATGTTGCATTATGACATCATAATGGAATTTTGCATTATGACATCATAATGGAATGTTACATTATGACATCATAATGGAATGTTGCATTATGACATCATAATATAATTTTGCATTATGGCATCATTATGGAATGTTACATTATGACATCATAATGGAATTTTGCATTATGACATCATAATGGAATGTTACATTATGACTAGGGATGAGCGAACGTGTCCGTTACGGACACATCCGCACCCGGACACCGGCTTTGCCGAACACTGCAGTGTTCGCGCGTAAGTGTCCGGGTGCCGCCGGGGGGCGGGGAGATGCGCGGCGGCGCGGGCGGCAGTAGCGGGCAACAGGGGGGAGCCCTCTCTCTCTCCCTCTCCCCCCCACTCCCCGCCGCACCCCCCCGCGCTGCCACGGCGGCCCCTGAACTTTTTCGCCCGAACACTGAAGTGTTCGCAAAGTTCGGTGTTCGGGCGAAAAAGGGGCGGAGCCGAATGTGTTCGCTCATCTCTAATTATGACATCATAATGGAATTTTGCATTATGACATCATAATGGAATGTTGCATTATGACATCATAATAGAATGTTACATTATGGCATCATAATGGAATTTTGCATTATGACATCATAATAGAATGTTACATTATGACATCATAATGGAATTTTACATTATGACATCATAATGGAATTTTACATTATGACATCATAATGGAATTTTACATTATGACATCATAATGGAATTTTGCATTATGACATCATAATGGCATGTTACATTATGACCTCATAATGGAATTTTGCATTATGACATCATAATAGAATTTTGCATTATGGCATCATAATGGAATGTTACATTCTGACATCATAATGGAATGTTGCATTATGACATCATAATGGAATTTTGCATTATGACATCATAATGGAATGTTGCATTATGACATCATAATTGAATTTTGCATTATGACATCATAATTGAATGTTACATTATGACATCATAATGGAATTTTGCATTATGACATCATAATAGAATTTTGCATTATGGCATCATAATGGAATGTTACATTATGACATCATAATGGAATTTTGCATTATGACATCATAATAGAATTTTGCATTATGGCATCATAATGGAATGTTACATTATGACATCATAATAGAATGTTACATTATGACATCATAATGGAATGTTGCATTATGGCATCATTATGGAATGTTACATTATGACATCATAATGGAATGTTACATTATGACATCATAATGGAATGTTACATTATGACATCATAATGGAATGTTACATTATGACATCATAATGGAATTTTGCATTATGACATAATGGAATGTTACATTATGACATCATAATGGAATTTTGCATTATGACATCAAAATAGAATTTTGCATTATGACATCATAATGGAATGTTACATTATGACATCATAATGGAATGTTACATTATGACATCATAACAATAGAATGTTACATTATGACATCATAATGGAATGTTGCATTATGACATCATAATAGAATGTTACATTATGACATCATAATGGAATGTTGCTTAATGCCATCATAATAGAATTTTGCATTATGGCATCATTATGGAATGTTACATTATGACATCATAATGTAATTTTGAATTATGACATCATAATGGAATGTTGCATTATGACATCATAATGGAATTTTGCATTATGACATCATAATGGAATGTTACATTATGACATCATAATGGAATGTTGCATTATGACATCATAATATAATTTTGCATTATGGCATCATTATGGAATGTTACATTATGACATCATAATGGAATTTTGCATTATGACATCATAATGGAATGTTACATTATGACTAGGGATGAGCGAACGTGTCCGTTACGGACACATCCGCACCCGGACACCGGCTTTGCCGAACACTGCAGTGTTCGCGCGTAAGTGTCCGGGTGCCGCCGGGGGGCGGGGAGATGCGCGGCGGCGCGGGCGGCAGTAGCGGGCAACAGGGGGGAGCCCTCTCTCTCTCCCTCTCCCCCCCACTCCCCGCCGCACCCCCCCGCGCTGCCACGGCGGCCCCTGAACTTTTTCGCCCGAACACTGAAGTGTTCGCAAAGTTCGGTGTTCGGGCGAAAAAGGGGCGGAGCCGAATGTGTTCGCTCATCTCTAATTATGACATCATAATGGAATTTTGCATTATGACATCATAATGGAATGTTGCATTATGACATCATAATAGAATGTTACATTATGGCATCATAATGGAATTTTGCATTATGACATCATAATAGAATGTTACATTATGACATCATAATGGAATTTTACATTATGACATCATAATGGAATTTTACATTATGACATCATAATATAATTTTGCATTATGGCATCATTATGGAATGTTACATTATGACATCATAATGGAATTTTGCATTATGACATCATAATGGAATGTTGCATTATGACATCATAATAGAATGTTACATTATGGCATCATAATGGAATTTTGCATTATGACATCATAATAGAATGTTACATTATGACATCATAATGGAATTTTACATTATGACATCATAATGGAATGTTACATTATGACATCATAATGGAATTTTACATTATGACATCAAAATGGAATTTTGCATTATGACATCATAATGGCATGTTACATTATGACCTCATAATGGAATTTTGCATTATGACATCATAATAGAATTTTGCATTATGGCATCATAATGGAATGTTACATTCTGACATCATAATGGAATGTTGCATTATGACATCATAATGGAATTTTGCATTATGACATCATAATGGAATGTTGCATTATGACATCATAATTGAATTTTGCATTATGACATCATAATTGAATGTTACATTATGACATCATAATGGAATTTTGCATTATGACATCATAATAGAATTTTGCATTATGGCATCATAATGGAATGTTACATTATGACATCATAATGGAATTTTGCATTATGACATCATAATAGAATTTTGCATTATGGCATCATAATGGAATGTTACATTATGACATCATAATAGAATGTTACATTATGACATCATAATGGAATGTTGCATTATGGCATCATTATGGAATGTTACATTATGACATCATAATGGAATGTTACATTATGACATCATAATGGAATGTTACATTATGACATCATAATGGAATGTTACATTATGACATCATAATGGAATTTTGCATTATGACATAATGGAATGTTACATTATGACATCATAATGGAATTTTGCATTATGACATCAAAATAGAATTTTGCATTATGACATCATAATGGAATGTTACATTATGACATCATAATGGAATGTTACATTATGACATCATAACAATAGAATGTTACATTATGACATCATAATGGAATGTTGCATTATGACATCATAATAGAATGTTACATTATGACATCATAATGGAATGTTGCTTAATGCCATCATAATAGAATTTTGCATTATGGCATCATTATGGAATGTTACATTATGACATCATAATGTAATTTTGAATTATGACATCATAATGGAATGTTGCATTATGACATCATAATGGACTTTTGTATTATGACATCATAATGGAATGTTGCATTATGACATCATAATGGAATTTTGCATTATGACATCATAATGGAATGTTACATTATGACATCATAATGGAATTTTACATTATGACATCATAATGGAATGTTACATTATGACATCATAATAGAATGTTACATTATGACATCATAATGGAATTTTGCATTATGACATCATAATATAATTTTGCATTATGGCATCATTATGGAATGTTACATTATGACATCATAATGGAATTTTGCATTATGACATCATAATGGAATGTTGCATTATGACATCATAATGGAATTTTGCATTATGACATCATAATGGAATGTTACATTATGACATCATAATGGAATTTTACATTATGACATCATAATGGAATGTTACATTATGACGTCATAATGGAATTTTACATTATGACATCATAATGGAATTTTGCATTATGATATCATAAGGGAATGTTACATTATGACATCATAATGGAATTTTGCATTATGACATCATAATAGAATTTTGCATTATGGCATCATAATGGAATGTTACATTCTGACATCATAATGGAATGTTGCATTATGACATCATAATGGAATTTTGCATTATGACATCATAATGGAATGTTGCATTATGACATCATAATTGAATTTTGCATTATGACATCATATTGAATATTACATTATGACATCATAATGGAATTTTGCATTATGACATCATAATAGAATTTTGCATTATGGCATCATAATGGAATGTTACATTATGACATCATAATGGAATTTTGCATTATGACATCATAATAGAATTTTGCATTATGGCATCATAATGGAATGTTACATTATGACATCATAATAGAATGTTACATTATGACATCATAATGGAATGTTGCATTATGGCATCATAATGGAATGTTACATTATGACATCATTATGGAATGTTACATTATGACATCATAATGGACTTTTGCATTATGGCATCATGATGGAATGTTGCATTATGACATCATAATGGAATTTTGCATTATGACATCATAATGGAATGTTACATTATGACATCATAATGGAATGTTGCATTATGACATCATAATATAATTTTGCATTATGGCATCATTATGGAATGTTACATTATGACATCATAATAGAATGTTACATTATGACATCATAATGGAATTTTGCATTATGACATCATAATATAATTTTGCATTATGGCATCATTATGGAATGTTACATTATGACATCATAATGGAATTTTGCATTATGACATCATAATGGAATGTTGCATTATGACATCATAATGGAATTTTGCATTATGACATCATAATGGAATGTTACATTATGACATCATAATGGAATTTTACATTATGACATCATAATGGAATGTTACATTATGACATCATAATGGAATTTTACATTATGACATCATAATGGAATTTTGCATTATGACATCATAATGGAATGTTACATTATGACATCATAATGGAATTTTGCATTATGACATCATAATAGAATTTTGCATTATGGCATCATAATGGAATGTTACATTCTGACATCATAATGGAATGTTGCATTATGACATCATAATGGAATTTTGCATTATGACATCATAATGGAATGTTGCATTATGACATCATAATTGAATTTTGCATTATGACATCATATTGAATATTACATTATGACATCATAATGGAATTTTGCATTATGACATCATAATAGAATTTTGCATTATGGCATCATAATGGAATGTTACATTATGACATCATAATGGAATTTTGCATTATGACATCATAATAGAATTTTGCATTATGGCATCATAATGGAATGTTACATTATGACATCATAATAGAATGTTACATTATGACATCATAATGGAATGTTGCATCATGGCATCATAATGGAATGTTACATTATGACATCATTATGGAATGTTACATTATGACATCATAATGGACTTTTGCATTATGGCATCATGATGGAATGTTGCATTATGACATCATAATGGAATTTTGCATTATGACATCATAATGGAATGTTACATTATGACATCATAATGGAATGTTGCATTATGACATCATAATATAATTTTGCATTATGGCATCATTATGGAATGTTACATTATGACATCATAATGGAATTTTGCATTATGACATCATAATGGAATGTTACATTATGACATCATAATGGAATTTTGCATTATGACATCATAATAGAATGTTACATTATGACATCATAATGGAATTTTGCATTATGACATCATAATGGAATTTTGCATTATGACATCATAATGGAATGTTACATTATGACATCATAATGGAATGTTACATTATGACATCATAATGGAATGTTACATTATGACATCATAATGGAATGTTACATTATGACATCATAATGGACTTTTGCATTATGGCATCATAATGGAATGTTGCATTATGACATCATAATGGAATTTTGCATTATGACATCATAATGGAATGTTACATTATGACATCATAATGGAATGTTGCATTATGACATCATAATGGAATTTTGCATTATGACATCATAATGGAATGTTACATTATGACTAGGGATGAGCGAACGTGTCCGTTACGGACACATCCGCACCCGGACACCGGCTTTGCCGAACACTGCAGTGTTCGCACGTAAGTGTCTGGGTGCCGCCGGGGGGCGGGGAGATGCGCGGCGGCGCGGGCGGCAGTAGCGGGGAACAGGGGGGAGCCCTCTCTCTCTCCCTCTCCCCCCCACTCCCCGCCGCACCCCCCCGCGCTGCCACGGCGGCCCCTGAACTTTTTCGCCCGAACACTGAAGTGTTCGCAAAGTTCGGTGTTCGGGCGAAAAAGGGGCGGAGCCGAACGTGTTCGCTCATCTCTAATTATGACATCATAATGGAATTTTGCATTATGACATCATAATGGAATGTTACATTATGACATCATAATGGAATGTTGCATTATGACATCATAATGGAATGTTACATTATGACATCATAATATAATTTTGCATTATGGCATCATTATGGAATGTTACATTATGACATCATAATGGAATTTTGCATTATGACATCATAATGGAATGTTGCATTATGACATCATAATAGAATGTTACATTATGGCATCATAATGGAATTTTGCATTATGACATCATAATAGAATGTTACATTATGACATCATAATAGAATTTTGCATTATGGCATCATAATGGAATGTTACATTATGACATCATAATGGAATTTTGCATTATGACATCATAATAGAATTTTGCATTATGGCATCATAATGGAATGTTACATTATGACATCATAATAGAATGTTACATTATGACATCATAATGGAATGTTGCATTATGGCATCATTATGGAATGTTACATTATGACATCATAATGGAATGTTACATTATGACATCATAATGGAATGTTACATTATGACATCATAATGGAATGTTACATTATGACATCATAATGGAATTTTGCATTATGACATAATGGAATGTTACATTATGACATCATAATGGAATTTTGCATTATGACATCAAAATAGAATTTTGCATTATGACATCATAATGGAATGTTACATTATGACATCATAATGGAATGTTACATTATGACATCATAACAATAGAATGTTACATTATGACATCATAATGGAATGTTGCATTATGACATCATAATAGAATGTTACATTATGACATCATAATGGAATGTTGCTTAATGCCATCATAATAGAATTTTGCATTATGGCATCATTATGGAATGTTACATTATGACATCATAATGTAATTTTGAATTATGACATCATAATGGAATGTTGCATTATGACATCATAATGGACTTTTGTATTATGACATCATAATGGAATGTTGCATTATGACATCATAATGGAATTTTGCATTATGACATCATAATAGAATGTTACATTATGACATCATAATGGAATTTTGCATTATGACATCATAATATAATTTTGCATTATGGCATCATTATGGAATGTTACATTATGACATCATAATGGAATTTTACATTATGACATCATAATGGAATGTTACATTATGACATCATAATAGAATGTTACATTATGACATCATAATGGAATTTTGCATTATGACATCATAATATAATTTTGCATTATGGCATCATTATGGAATGTTACATTATGACATCATAATGGAATTTTGCATTATGACATCATAATGGAATGTTGCATTATGACATCATAATGGAATTTTGCATTATGACATCATAATGGAATGTTACATTATGACATCATAATGGAATTTTACATTATGACATCATAATGGAATGTTACATTATGACGTCATAATGGAATTTTACATTATGACATCATAATGGAATTTTGCATTATGATATCATAAGGGAATGTTACATTATGACATCATAATGGAATTTTGCATTATGACATCATAATAGAATTTTGCATTATGGCATCATAATGGAATGTTACATTCTGACATCATAATGGAATGTTGCATTATGACATCATAATGGAATTTTGCATTATGACATCATAATGGAATGTTGCATTATGACATCATAATTGAATTTTGCATTATGACATCATATTGAATATTACATTATGACATCATAATGGAATTTTGCATTATGACATCATAATAGAATTTTGCATTATGGCATCATAATGGAATGTTACATTATGACATCATAATGGAATTTTGCATTATGACATCATAATAGAATTTTGCATTATGGCATCATAATGGAATGTTACATTATGACATCATAATAGAATGTTACATTATGACATCATAATGGAATGTTGCATTATGGCATCATAATGGAATGTTACATTATGACATCATTATGGAATGTTACATTATGACATCATAATGGACTTTTGCATTATGGCATCATGATGGAATGTTGCATTATGACATCATAATGGAATTTTGCATTATGACATCATAATGGAATGTTACATTATGACATCATAATGGAATGTTGCATTATGACATCATAATATAATTTTGCATTATGGCATCATTATGGAATGTTACATTATGACATCATAATAGAATGTTACATTATGACATCATAATGGAATTTTGCATTATGACATCATAATATAATTTTGCATTATGGCATCATTATGGAATGTTACATTATGACATCATAATGGAATTTTGCATTATGACATCATAATGGAATGTTGCATTATGACATCATAATGGAATTTTGCATTATGACATCATAATGGAATGTTACATTATGACATCATAATGGAATTTTACATTATGACATCATAATGGAATGTTACATTATGACATCATAATGGAATTTTACATTATGACATCATAATGGAATTTTGCATTATGACATCATAATGGAATGTTACATTATGACATCATAATGGAATTTTGCATTATGACATCATAATAGAATTTTGCATTATGGCATCATAATGGAATGTTACATTCTGACATCATAATGGAATGTTGCATTATGACATCATAATGGAATTTTGCATTATGACATCATAATGGAATGTTGCATTATGACATCATAATTGAATTTTGCATTATGACATCATATTGAATATTACATTATGACATCATAATGGAATTTTGCATTATGACATCATAATAGAATTTTGCATTATGGCATCATAATGGAATGTTACATTATGACATCATAATGGAATTTTGCATTATGACATCATAATAGAATTTTGCATTATGGCATCATAATGGAATGTTGCATCATGGCATCATAATGGAATGTTACATTATGACATCATTATGGAATGTTACATTATGACATCATAATGGACTTTTGCATTATGGCATCATGATGGAATGTTGCATTATGACATCATAATGGAATTTTGCATTATGACATCATAATGGAATGTTACATTATGACATCATAATGGAATGTTGCATTATGACATCATAATATAATTTTGCATTATGGCATCATTATGGAATGTTACATTATGACATCATAATGGAATTTTGCATTATGACATCATAATGGAATGTTACATTATGACATCATAATGGAATTTTGCATTATGACATCATAATAGAATGTTACATTATGACATCATAATGGAATTTTGCATTATGACATCATAATGGAATTTTGCATTATGACATCATAATGGAATGTTACATTATGACATCATAATGGAATGTTACATTATGACATCATAATGGAATGTTACATTATGACATCATAATGGACTTTTGCATTATGGCATCATAATGGAATGTTGCATTATGACATCATAATGGAATGTTACATTATGACATCATAATGGAATGTTGCATTATGACATCATAATGGAATTTTGCATTATGACATCATAATGGAATGTTACATTATGACTAGGGATGAGCGAACGTGTCCGTTACGGACACATCCGCACCCGGACACCGGCTTTGCCGAACACTGCAGTGTTCGCGAGTAAGTGTCCGGGTGCCGCCGGGGGGCGGGGAGATGCGCGGCGGCGCGGGCGGCAGTAGCGGGGAACAGGGGGGAGCCCTCTCTCTCTCCCTCTCCCCCCCACTCCCCGCCGCACCCCCCCGCGCTGCCACGGCGGCCCCTGAACTTTTTCGCCCGAACACTGAAGTGTTCGCAAAGTTCGGTGTTCGGGCGAAAAAGGGGCGGAGCCGAACGTGTTCGCTCATCTCTAATTATGACATCATAATGGAATTTTGCATTATGACATCATAATGGAATGTTACATTATGACATCATAATGGAATGTTGCATTATGACATCATAATGGAATGTTACATTATGACATCATAATATAATTTTGCATTATGGCATCATTATGGAATGTTACATTATGACATCATAATGGAATTTTGCATTATGACATCATAATGGAATGTTGCATTATGACATCATAATAGAATGTTACATTATGGCATCATAATGGAATTTTGCATTATGACATCATAATAGAATGTTACATTATGACATCATAATGGAATTTTACATTATGACATCATAATGGAATGTTACATTATGACATCATAATGGAATTTTACATTATGACATCATAATGGAATTTTGCATTATGACATCATAATGGAATGTTACATTATGACCTCATAATGGAATTTTGCATTATGACATCATAATAGAATTTTGCATTATGGCATCATAATGGAATGTTACATTCTGACATCATAATGGAATGTTGCATTATGACATCATAATGGAATTTTGCATTATGACATCATAATGGAATGTTGCATTATGACATCATAATTGAATTTTGCATTATGGCATCATAATGGAATGTTACATTATGACATCATAATGGAATTTTGCATTATGACATCATAATAGAATTTTGCATTATGGCATCATAATGGAATGTTACATTATGACATCATAATAGAATGTTACATTATGACATCATAATGGAATGTTGCATTATGGCATCATTATGGAATGTTACATTATGACATCATAATGGAATGTTACATTATGACATCATAATGGAATTTTGCATTATGACATCATAATGGAATTTTGCATTATGACATCATAATGGAATGTTACATTATGACATCATAATGGAATGTTACATTATGACATCATAATGGAATTTTGCATTATGACATCATAATAGAATTTTGCATTATGACATCATAATGGAATGTTACATTATGACATCATAATGGAATGTTACATTATGACATCATAATAGAATGTTACATTATGACATCATAATGGAATGTTGCATTATGACATCATAATAGAATTTTGCATTATGGCATCATAATGGAATGTTACATTATGACATCATAATGGAATTTTGCATTATGACATAATGGAATGTTACATTATGACATCATAATGGAATTTTGCATTATGACATCAAAATGGAATTTTGCATTATGACATCATAATGGAATGTTACATTATGACATCATAATGGAATGTTACATTATGACATCATAACATAATAGAATGTTACATTATGACATCATAATGGAATGTTGCATTATGACATCATAATAGAATGTTACATTATGACATCATAATGGAATGTTGCTTAATGCCATCATAATAGAATTTTGCATTATGGCATCATTATAGAATGTTACATTATGACATCATAATGGAATGTTGCATTATGACATCATAATGGACTTTTGTATTATGACATCATAATGGAATGTTGCATTATGACATCATAATGGAATTTTGCATTATGACATCATAATGGAATTTTGCATTATGATATCATAAGGGAATGTTACATTATGACATCATAATGGAATTTTGCATTATGACATCATAATAGAATTTTGCATTATGGCATCATAATGGAATGTTACATTCTGACATCATAATGGAATGTTGCATTATGACATCATAATGGAATTTTGCATTATGACATCATAATGGAATGTTGCATTATGACATCATAATTGAATTTTGCATTATGACATCATATTGAATATTACATTATGACATCATAATGGAATTTTGCATTATGACATCATAATAGAATTTTGCATTATGGCATCATAATGGAATGTTACATTATGACATCATAATGGAATTTTGCATTATGACATCATAATAGAATTTTGCATTATGGCATCATAATGGAATGTTACATTATGACATCATAATAGAATGTTACATTATGACATCATAATGGAATGTTGCATTATGGCATCATAATGGAATGTTACATTATGACATCATTATGGAATGTTACATTATGACATCATAATGGACTTTTGCATTATGGCATCATGATGGAATGTTGCATTATGACATCATAATGGAATTTTGCATTATGACATCATAATGGAATGTTACATTATGACATCATAATGGAATGTTGCATTATGACATCATAATATAATTTTGCATTATGGCATCATTATGGAATGTTACATTATGACATCATAATAGAATGTTACATTATGACATCATAATGGAATTTTGCATTATGACATCATAATATAATTTTGCATTATGGCATCATTATGGAATGTTACATTATGACATCATAATGGAATTTTGCATTATGACATCATAATGGAATGTTGCATTATGACATCATAATGGAATTTTGCATTATGACATCATAATGGAATGTTACATTATGACATCATAATGGAATTTTACATTATGACATCATAATGGAATGTTACATTATGACATCATAATGGAATTTTACATTATGACATCATAATGGAATTTTGCATTATGACATCATAATGGAATGTTACATTATGACATCATAATGGAATTTTGCATTATGACATCATAATAGAATTTTGCATTATGGCATCATAATGGAATGTTACATTCTGACATCATAATGGAATGTTGCATTATGACATCATAATGGAATTTTGCATTATGACATAATAATGGAATGTTGCATTATGACATCATAATTGAATTTTGCATTATGACATCATATTGAATATTACATTATGACATCATAATGGAATTTTGCATTATGACATCATAATAGAATTTTGCATTATGGCATCATAATGGAATGTTACATTATGACATCATAATGGAATTTTGCATTATGACATCATAATAGAATTTTGCATTATGGCATCATAATGGAATGTTACATTATGACATCATAATAGAATGTTACATTATGACATCATAATGGAATGTTGCATCATGGCATCATAATGGAATGTTACATTATGACATCATTATGGAATGTTACATTATGACATCATAATGGAATTTTGCATTATGACATAATGGAATGTTACATTATGACATCATAATGGAATTTTGCATTATGACATCAAAATGGAATTTTGCATTATGACATCATAATGGAATGTTACATTATGACATCATAATGGAATGTTACATTATGACATCATAACATAATAGAATGTTACATTATGACATCATAATGGAATGTTGCATTATGACATCATAATAGAATGTTACATTATGACATCATAATGGAATGTTGCTTAATGCCATCATAATAGAATTTTGCATTATGGCATCATTATAGAATGTTACATTATGACATCATAATGGAATGTTGCATTATGACATCATAATGGACTTTTGTATTATGACATCATAATGGAATGTTGCATTATGACATCATAATGGAATTTTGCATTATGACATCATAATGGAATTTTGCATTATGATATCATAAGGGAATGTTACATTATGACATCATAATGGAATTTTGCATTATGACATCATAATAGAATTTTGCATTATGGCATCATAATGGAATGTTACATTCTGACATCATAATGGAATGTTGCATTATGACATCATAATGGAATTTTGCATTATGACATCATAATGGAATGTTGCATTATGACATCATAATTGAATTTTGCATTATGACATCATATTGAATATTACATTATGACATCATAATGGAATTTTGCATTATGACATCATAATAGAATTTTGCATTATGGCATCATAATGGAATGTTACATTATGACATCATAATGGAATTTTGCATTATGACATCATAATAGAATTTTGCATTATGGCATCATAATGGAATGTTACATTATGACATCATAATAGAATGTTACATTATGACATCATAATGGAATGTTGCATTATGGCATCATAATGGAATGTTACATTATGACATCATTATGGAATGTTACATTATGACATCATAATGGACTTTTGCATTATGGCATCATGATGGAATGTTGCATTATGACATCATAATGGAATTTTGCATTATGACATCATAATGGAATGTTACATTATGACATCATAATGGAATGTTGCATTATGACATCATAATATAATTTTGCATTATGGCATCATTATGGAATGTTACATTATGACATCATAATAGAATGTTACATTATGACATCATAATGGAATTTTGCATTATGACATCATAATATAATTTTGCATTATGGCATCATTATGGAATGTTACATTATGACATCATAATGGAATTTTGCATTATGACATCATAATGGAATGTTGCATTATGACATCATAATGGAATTTTGCATTATGACATCATAATGGAATGTTACATTATGACATCATAATGGAATTTTACATTATGACATCATAATGGAATGTTACATTATGACATCATAATGGAATTTTACATTATGACATCATAATGGAATTTTGCATTATGACATCATAATGGAATGTTACATTATGACATCATAATGGAATTTTGCATTATGACATCATAATAGAATTTTGCATTATGGCATCATAATGGAATGTTACATTCTGACATCATAATGGAATGTTGCATTATGACATCATAATGGAATTTTGCATTATGACATAATAATGGAATGTTGCATTATGACATCATAATTGAATTTTGCATTATGACATCATATTGAATATTACATTATGACATCATAATGGAATTTTGCATTATGACATCATAATAGAATTTTGCATTATGGCATCATAATGGAATGTTACATTATGACATCATAATGGAATTTTGCATTATGACATCATAATAGAATTTTGCATTATGGCATCATAATGGAATGTTACATTATGACATCATAATAGAATGTTACATTATGACATCATAATGGAATGTTGCATCATGGCATCATAATGGAATGTTACATTATGACATCATTATGGAATGTTACATTATGACATCATAATGGACTTTTGCATTATGGCATCATGATGGAATGTTGCATTATGACATCATAATGGAATTTTGCATTATGACATCATAATGGAATGTTACATTATGACATCATAATGGAATGTTGCATTATGACATCATAATATAATTTTGCATTATGGCATCATTATGGAATGTTACATTATGACATCATAATGGAATTTTGCATTATGACATCATAATGGAATGTTACATTATGACATCATAATGGAATTTTGCATTATGACATCATAATAGAATGTTACATTATGACATCATAATGGAATTTTGCATTATGACATCATAATGGAATTTTGCATTATGACATCATAATGGAATGTTACATTATGACATCATAATGGAATGTTACATTATGACATCATAATGGAATGTTACATTATGACATCATAATGGACTTTTGCATTATGGCATCATAATGGAATGTTGCATTATGACATCATAATGGAATTTTGCATTATGACATCATAATGGAATGTTACATTATGACATCATAATGGAATGTTGCATTATGACATCATAATGGAATTTTGCATTATGACATCATAATGGAATGTTACATTATGACTAGGGATGAGCGAACGTGTCCGTTACGGACACATCCGCACCCGGACACCGGCTTTGCCGAACACTGCAGTGTTCGCGCGTAAGTGTCCGGGTGCCGCCGGGGGGCGGGGAGATGCGCGGCGGCGCGGGCGGCAGTAGCGGGGAACAGGGGGGAGCCCTCTCTCTCTCCCTCTCCCCCCCACTCCCCGCCGCACCCCCCCCGCGCTGCCACGGCGGCCCCTGAACTTTTTCGCCCGAACACTGAAGTGTTCGCAAAGTTCGGTGTTCGGGCGAAAAAGGGGCGGAGCCGAACGTGTTCGCTCATCTCTAATTATGACATCATAATGGAATTTTGCATTATGACATCATAATGGAATGTTACATTATGACATCATAATGGAATGTTGCATTATGACATCATAATGGAATGTTACATTATGACATCATAATATAATTTTGCATTATGGCATCATTATGGAATGTTACATTATGACATCATAATGGAATTTTGCATTATGACATCATAATGGAATGTTGCATTATGACATCATAATAGAATGTTACATTATGGCATCATAATGGAATTTTGCATTATGACATCATAATAGAATGTTACATTATGACATCATAATGGAATTTTACATTATGACATCATAATGGAATGTTACATTATGACATCATAATGGAATTTTACATTATGACATCATAATGGAATTTTGCATTATGACATCATAATGGAATGTTACATTATGACCTCATAATGGAATTTTGCATTATGACATCATAATAGAATTTTGCATTATGGCATCATAATGGAATGTTACATTCTGACATCATAATGGAATGTTGCATTATGACATCATAATGGAATTTTGCATTATGACATCATAATGGAATGTTGCATTATGACATCATAATTGAATTTTGCATTATGGCATCATAATGGAATGTTACATTATGACATCATAATGGAATTTTGCATTATGACATCATAATAGAATTTTGCATTATGGCATCATAATGGAATGTTACATTATGACATCATAATAGAATGTTACATTATGACATCATAATGGAATGTTGCATTATGGCATCATTATGGAATGTTACATTATGACATCATAATGGAATGTTACATTATGACATCATAATGGAATTTTGCATTATGACATCATAATGGAATTTTGCATTATGACATCATAATGGAATGTTGCATTATGACATCATAATGGAATGTTACATTATGACATCATAATGGAATTTTGCATTATGACATCATAATAGAATTTTGCATTATGACATCATAATGGAATGTTACATTATGACATCATAATGGAATGTTACATTATGACATCATAATAGAATGTTACATTATGACATCATAATGGAATGTTGCATTATGACATCATAATAGAATTTTGCATTATGGCATCATAATGGAATGTTACATTATGACATCATAATGGAATTTTGCATTATGACATAATGGAATGTTACATTATGACATCATAATGGAATTTTGCATTATGACATCAAAATGGAATTTTGCATTATGACATCATAATGGAATGTTACATTATGACATCATAATGGAATGTTACATTATGACATCATAACATAATAGAATGTTACATTATGACATCATAATAGAATGTTACATTATGACATCATAATGGAATGTTGCATTATGACATCATAATAGAATGTTACATTATGACATCATAATGGAATGTTGCTTAATGCCATCATAATAGAATTTTGCATTATGGCATCATTATAGAATGTTACATTATGACATCATAATGGAATGTTGCATTATGACATCATAATGGACTTTTGTATTATGACATCATAATGGAATGTTGCATTATGACATCATAATGGAATTTTGCATTATGACATCATAATGGAATGTTACATTATGACATCATAATGGAATTTTACATTATGACATCATAATGGAATGTTACATTATTACATCATAATAGAATGTTACATTATGACATCATAATGGAATTTTGCATTATGACACCATAATAGAATTTTGCATTATGGCATCATTATGGAATGTTACATTATGACATCTTAATGGAATTTTGCATTATGACATCATAATGGAATGTTGCATTATGACATCATAATGGAATGTTGCATTATGACATCATAATGGAATGTTACATTATGACATCATAATGGACTTTTGCATTATGGCATCATAATGGAATGTTGCATTATGACATCATAATGGAATTTTGCATTATGACATCATAATGGAATGTTACATTATGACATCATAATGGAATGTTGCATTATGACATCATAATATAATTTTGCATTATGGCATCATTATGGAATGTTACATTATGACATCATAATGGAATTTTGCATTATGACATCATAATGGAATGTTACATTATGACTAGGGATGAGCGAACGTGTCCGTTACGGACACATCCGCACCCGGACACCGGCTTTGCCGAACACTGCAGTGTTCGCGCGTAAGTGTCCGGGTGCCGCCGGGGGGCGGGGAGATGCGCGGCGGCGCGGGCGGCAGTAGCGGGGAACAGGGGGGAGCCCTCTCTCTCTCCCTCTCCCCCCCACTCCCCGCCGCACCCCCCCGCGCTGCCACGGCGGCCCCTGAACTTTTTCACCCGAACACTGAAGTGTTCGCAAAGTTCGGTGTTCGGGCGAAAAAGGGGCGGAGCCGAACGTGTTCGCTCATCTCTAATTATGACATCATAATGGAATTTTGCATTATGACATCATAATGGAATGTTACATTATGACATCATAATGGAATGTTGCATTATGACATCATAATATAATTTTGCATTATGGCATCATTATGGAATGTTACATTATGACATCATAATGGAATTTTGCATTATGACATCATAATGGAATGTTGCATTATGACATCATAATAGAATGTTACATTATGGCATCATAATGGAATTTTGCATTATGACATCATAATAGAATGTTACATTATGACATCATAATGGAATTTTACATTATGACATCATAATGGAATGTTACATTATGACATCATAATGGAATTTTACATTATGACATCATAATGGAATTTTGCATTATGACATCATAATGGAATGTTACATTATGACCTCATAATGGAATTTTGCATTATGACATCATAATAGAATTTTGCATTATGGCATCATAATGGAATGTTACATTCTGACATCATAATGGACTGTTGCATTATGACATCATAATGGAATTTTGCATTATGACATCATAATGGAATGTTGCATTATGACATCATAATTGAATTTTGCATTATGACATCATAATTGAATGTTACATTATGACATCATAATGGAATTTTGCATTATGACATCATAATAGAATTTTGCATTATGGCATCATAATGGAATGTTACATTATGACATCATAATGGAATTTTGCATTATGACATCATAATAGAATTTTGCATTATGGCATCATAATGGAATGTTACATTATGACATCATAATAGAATGTTACATTATGACATCATAATGGAATGTTGCATTATGGCATCATTATGGAATGTTACATTATGACATCATAATGGAATGTTACATTATGACATCATAATGGAATTTTGCATTATGACATCATAATGGAATTTTGCATTATGACATCATAATGGAATGTTACATTATGACATCATAATGGAATTTTACATTATGACATCATAATGGAATTTTGCATTATGACATCATAATGGAATGTTACATTATGACATCATAATGGAATTTTGCATTATGACATCATAATAGAATTTTGCATTATGACATCATAATGGAATGTTACATTATGACATCATAATGGAATTTTACATTATGACATCATAATGGAATTTTGCATTATGACATCATAATGGAATGTTACATTATGACATCATAATGGAATTTTGCATTATGACATCATAATAGAATTTTGCATTATGACATCATAATGGAATGTTACATTATGACATCATAATGGAATTTTGCATTATGACATAATGGAATGTTACATTATGACATCATAATGGAATTTTGCATTATGACATCAAAATGGAATTTTGCATTATGACATCATAATGGAATGTTACATTATGACATCATAATGGAATGTTACATTATGACATCATAACATAATAGAATGTTACATTATGACATCATAATGGAATGTTGCATTATGACATCATAATAGAATGTTACATTATGACATCATAATGGAATGTTGCTTAATGCCATCATAATAGAATTTTGCATTATGGCATCATTATGGAATGTTACATTATGACATCATAATGGAATTTTGCATTATGACATCATAATGGAATGTTGCATTATGACATCATAATGGACTTTTGTATTATGACATCATAATGGAATGTTGCATTATGACATCATAATGGAATTTTGCATTATGACATCATAATGGAATGTTACATTATGACATCATAATGGACTTTTGCATTATGGCATCATAATGGAATGTTGCATTATGACATCATAATGGAATTTTGCATTATGACATCATAATGGAATGTTACATTATGACATCATAATGGAATGTTGCATTATGACATCATAATATAATTTTGCATTATGGCATCATTATGGAATGTTACATTATGACATCATAATGGAATTTTGCATTATGACATAATGGAATGTTACATTATGACATCATAATGGAATTTTGCATTATGACATCAAAATGGAATTTTGCATTATGACATCATAATGGAATGTTACATTATGACATCATAATGGAATGTTACATTATGACATCATAACATAATAGAATGTTACATTATGACATCATAATAGAATGTTACATTATGACATCATAATGGAATGTTGCATTATGACATCATAATAGAATGTTACATTATGACATCATAATGGAATGTTGCTTAATGCCATCATAATAGAATTTTGCATTATGGCATCATTATAGAATGTTACATTATGACATCATAATGGAATGTTGCATTATGACATCATAATGGACTTTTGTATTATGACATCATAATGGAATGTTGCATTATGACATCATAATGGAATTTTGCATTATGACATCATAATGGAATGTTACATTATGACATCATAATGGAATTTTACATTATGACATCATAATGGAATGTTACATTATTACATCATAATAGAATGTTACATTATGACATCATAATGGAATTTTGCATTATGACACCATAATAGAATTTTGCATTATGGCATCATTATGGAATGTTACATTATGACATCTTAATGGAATTTTGCATTATGACATCATAATGGAATGTTGCATTATGACATCATAATGGAATGTTGCATTATGACATCATAATGGAATGTTACATTATGACATCATAATGGACTTTTGCATTATGGCATCATAATGGAATGTTGCATTATGACATCATAATGGAATTTTGCATTATGACATCATAATGGAATGTTACATTATGACATCATAATGGAATGTTGCATTATGACATCATAATATAATTTTGCATTATGGCATCATTATGGAATGTTACATTATGACATCATAATGGAATTTTGCATTATGACATCATAATGGAATGTTACATTATGACTAGGGATGAGCGAACGTGTCCGTTACGGACACATCCGCACCCGGACACCGGCTTTGCCGAACACTGCAGTGTTCGCGCGTAAGTGTCCGGGTGCCGCCGGGGGGCGGGGAGATGCGCGGCGGCGCGGGCGGCAGTAGCGGGGAACAGGGGGGAGCCCTCTCTCTCTCCCTCTCCCCCCCACTCCCCGCCGCACCCCCCCGCGCTGCCACGGCGGCCCCTGAACTTTTTCACCCGAACACTGAAGTGTTCGCAAAGTTCGGTGTTCGGGCGAAAAAGGGGCGGAGCCGAACGTGTTCGCTCATCTCTAATTATGACATCATAATGGAATTTTGCATTATGACATCATAATGGAATGTTACATTATGACATCATAATGGAATGTTGCATTATGACATCATAATATAATTTTGCATTATGGCATCATTATGGAATGTTACATTATGACATCATAATGGAATTTTGCATTATGACATCATAATGGAATGTTGCATTATGACATCATAATAGAATGTTACATTATGGCATCATAATGGAATTTTGCATTATGACATCATAATAGAATGTTACATTATGACATCATAATGGAATTTTACATTATGACATCATAATGGAATGTTACATTATGACATCATAATGGAATTTTACATTATGACATCATAATGGAATTTTGCATTATGACATCATAATGGAATGTTACATTATGACCTCATAATGGAATTTTGCATTATGACATCATAATAGAATTTTGCATTATGGCATCATAATGGAATGTTACATTCTGACATCATAATGGACTGTTGCATTATGACATCATAATGGAATTTTGCATTATGACATCATAATGGAATGTTGCATTATGACATCATAATTGAATTTTGCATTATGACATCATAATTGAATGTTACATTATGACATCATAATGGAATTTTGCATTATGACATCATAATAGAATTTTGCATTATGGCATCATAATGGAATGTTACATTATGACATCATAATGGAATTTTGCATTATGACATCATAATAGAATTTTGCATTATGGCATCATAATGGAATGTTACATTATGACATCATAATAGAATGTTACATTATGACATCATAATGGAATGTTGCATTATGGCATCATTATGGAATGTTACATTATGACATCATAATGGAATGTTACATTATGACATCATAATGGAATTTTGCATTATGACATCATAATGGAATTTTGCATTATGACATCATAATGGAATGTTACATTATGACATCATAATGGAATTTTACATTATGACATCATAATGGAATTTTGCATTATGACATCATAATGGAATGTTACATTATGACATCATAATGGAATTTTGCATTATGACATCATAATAGAATTTTGCATTATGACATCATAATGGAATGTTACATTATGACATCATAATGGAATTTTACATTATGACATCATAATGGAATTTTGCATTATGACATCATAATGGAATGTTACATTATGACATCATAATGGAATTTTGCATTATGACATCATAATAGAATTTTGCATTATGACATCATAATGGAATGTTACATTATGACATCATAATGGAATTTTGCATTATGACATAATGGAATGTTACATTATGACATCATAATGGAATTTTGCATTATGACATCAAAATGGAATTTTGCATTATGACATCATAATGGAATGTTACATTATGACATCATAATGGAATGTTACATTATGACATCATAACATAATAGAATGTTACATTATGACATCATAATGGAATGTTGCATTATGACATCATAATAGAATGTTACATTATGACATCATAATGGAATGTTGCTTAATGCCATCATAATAGAATTTTGCATTATGGCATCATTATGGAATGTTACATTATGACATCATAATGGAATTTTGCATTATGACATCATAATGGAATGTTGCATTATGACATCATAATGGACTTTTGTATTATGACATCATAATGGAATGTTGCATTATGACATCATAATGGAATTTTGCATTATGACATCATAATGGAATGTTACATTATGACATCATAATGGACTTTTGCATTATGGCATCATAATGGAATGTTGCATTATGACATCATAATGGAATTTTGCATTATGACATCATAATGGAATGTTACATTATGACATCATAATGGAATGTTGCATTATGACATCATAATATAATTTTGCATTATGGCATCATTATGGAATGTTACATTATGACATCATAATGGAATTTTGCATTATGACATAATGGAATGTTACATTATGACATCATAATGGAATTTTGCATTATGACATCAAAATGGAATTTTGCATTATGACATCATAATGGAATGTTACATTATGACATCATAATGGAATGTTACATTATGACATCATAACATAATAGAATGTTACATTATGACATCATAATAGAATGTTACATTATGACATCATAATGGAATGTTGCATTATGACATCATAATAGAATGTTACATTATGACATCATAATGGAATGTTGCTTAATGCCATCATAATAGAATTTTGCATTATGGCATCATTATAGAATGTTACATTATGACATCATAATGGAATGTTGCATTATGACATCATAATGGACTTTTGTATTATGACATCATAATGGAATGTTGCATTATGACATCATAATGGAATTTTGCATTATGACATCATAATGGAATGTTACATTATGACATCATAATGGAATTTTACATTATGACATCATAATGGAATGTTACATTATTACATCATAATAGAATGTTACATTATGACATCATAATGGAATTTTGCATTATGACACCATAATAGAATTTTGCATTATGGCATCATTATGGAATGTTACATTATGACATCTTAATGGAATTTTGCATTATGACATCATAATGGAATGTTGCATTATGACATCATAATGGAATGTTGCATTATGACATCATAATGGAATGTTACATTATGACATCATAATGGACTTTTGCATTATGGCATCATAATGGAATGTTGCATTATGACATCATAATGGAATTTTGCATTATGACATCATAATGGAATGTTACATTATGACATCATAATGGAATGTTGCATTATGACATCATAATATAATTTTGCATTATGGCATCATTATGGAATGTTACATTATGACATCATAATGGAATTTTGCATTATGACATCATAATGGAATGTTACATTATGACTAGGGATGAGCGAACGTGTCCGTTACGGACACATCCGCACCCGGACACCGGCTTTGCCGAACACTGCAGTGTTCGCGCGTAAGTGTCCGGGTGCCGCCGGGGGGCGGGGAGATGCGCGGCGGCGCGGGCGGCAGTAGCGGGGAACAGGGGGGAGCCCTCTCTCTCTCCCTCTCCCCCCCACTCCCCGCCGCACCCCCCCGCGCTGCCACGGCGGCCCCTGAACTTTTTCACCCGAACACTGAAGTGTTCGCAAAGTTCGGTGTTCGGGCGAAAAAGGGGCGGAGCCGAACGTGTTCGCTCATCTCTAATTATGACATCATAATGGAATTTTGCATTATGACATCATAATGGAATGTTACATTATGACATCATAATGGAATGTTGCATTATGACATCATAATATAATTTTGCATTATGGCATCATTATGGAATGTTACATTATGACATCATAATGGAATTTTGCATTATGACATCATAATGGAATGTTGCATTATGACATCATAATAGAATGTTACATTATGGCATCATAATGGAATTTTGCATTATGACATCATAATAGAATGTTACATTATGACATCATAATGGAATTTTACATTATGACATCATAATGGAATGTTACATTATGACATCATAATGGAATTTTACATTATGACATCATAATGGAATTTTGCATTATGACATCATAATGGAATGTTACATTATGACCTCATAATGGAATTTTGCATTATGACATCATAATAGAATTTTGCATTATGGCATCATAATGGAATGTTACATTCTGACATCATAATGGACTGTTGCATTATGACATCATAATGGAATTTTGCATTATGACATCATAATGGAATGTTGCATTATGACATCATAATTGAATTTTGCATTATGACATCATAATTGAATGTTACATTATGACATCATAATGGAATTTTGCATTATGACATCATAATAGAATTTTGCATTATGGCATCATAATGGAATGTTACATTATGACATCATAATGGAATTTTGCATTATGACATCATAATAGAATTTTGCATTATGGCATCATAATGGAATGTTACATTATGACATCATAATAGAATGTTACATTATGACATCATAATGGAATGTTGCATTATGGCATCATTATGGAATGTTACATTATGACATCATAATGGAATGTTACATTATGACATCATAATGGAATTTTGCATTATGACATCATAATGGAATTTTGCATTATGACATCATAATGGAATGTTACATTATGACATCATAATGGAATTTTACATTATGACATCATAATGGAATTTTGCATTATGACATCATAATGGAATGTTACATTATGACATCATAATGGAATTTTGCATTATGACATCATAATAGAATTTTGCATTATGACATCATAATGGAATGTTACATTATGACATCATAATGGAATGTTACATTATGACATCATAATAGAATGTTACATTATGACATCATAATAGAATGTTACATTATGACATCATAATGGAATGTTGCATTATGACATCATAATAGAATTTTGCATTATGGCATCATAATGGAATGTTACATTATGACATCATAATGGAATTTTGCATTATGACATAATGGAATGTTACATTATGACATCATAATGGAATTTTGCATTATGACATCAAAATGGAATTTTGCATTATGACATCATAATGGAATGTTACATTATGACATCATAATGGAATGTTACATTATGACATCATAACATAATAGAATGTTACATTATGACATCATAATGGAATGTTGCATTATGACATCATAATAGAATGTTACATTATGACATCATAATGGAATGTTGCTTAATGCCATCATAATAGAATTTTGCATTATGGCATCATTATGGAATGTTACATTATGACATCATAATGGAATTTTGCATTATGACATCATAATGGAATGTTGCATTATGACATCATAATGGACTTTTGTATTATGACATCATAATGGAATGTTGCATTATGACATCATAATGGAATTTTGCATTATGACATCATAATGGAATGTTACATTATGACATCATAATGGAATTTTACATTATGACATCATAATGGAATGTTACATTATGACATCATAATAGAATGTTACATTATGACATCATAATGGAATTTTGCATTATGACATCATAATAGAATTTTGCATTATGGCATCATTATGGAATGTTACATTATGACATCATAATGGAATTTTGCATTATGACATCATAATGGAATGTTACATTATGACATCATAATGGAATGTTGCATTATGCCATCATAATAGAATTTTGCATTATGCCATCATAATGGAATTTTGCATTATGACATCATAATGGAATTTTGCATTATGACATCATAATGGAATTTTGCATTATGACATCATAATGGAATTTTGCATTATGACATCATAATGGAATGTTACATTATGACATCATAATGGAATGTTGCATTATGACATCGTAATGGAGTGTTGCATTATGACATCATAATGGAATGTTGCATTATGACATTATAATGGAATTTTACATTATGACATCATAAGGGAATGTTGCATTATGACATCATAATGGAATTTTGCATTATGACATCATAATGGAATTTTACATTATGACATCATAATGGAATGTTACATTATGACATCATAATGGAATTTTGCATTATGGCATCATAATGGAATTTTGCATTATGACATCATAATGGAATTTAACATTATGACATCATAATGGAATTTTACATTATGACATCATAATGGCATTTTGCATTATGACATCATAATGGAATGTTACATTATGACATCATAATGGAATTTTGCATTATGACATCATAATGGAATGTTACATTATGACATCATAATGGAATGTTGCATTATGACATCATAATATAATTTTGCATTATGGCATCATTATGGAATGTTACATTATGACATCATAATGGAATTTTGCATTATGACATCATAATGGAATGTTGCATTATGACATCATAATAGAATGTTACATTATGACATCATAATGGAATTTTGCATTACGACATCATAATAGAATGTTACATTATGACATCATAATGGAATTTTACATTATGACATCATAATGGAATGTTACATTATGACATCATAATGGAATTTTACATTATGACATCATAATGGAATTTTGCATTATGACATCATAATGGAATGTTACATTATGACCTCATAATGGAATTTTGCATTATGACGTCATAATAGAATTTTGCATTGTGGCATCATAATGGAATGTTACATTCTGACATCATAATGGAATGTTGCATTATGACATCATAATGGAATTTTGCATTATGACATCATAATGGAATGTTGCATTATGACATCATAATTGAATTTTGCATTATGACATCATAATTGAATGTTACATTATGACATCATAATGGAATTTTGCATTATGACATCATAATAGAATTTTGCATTATGGCATCATTATGGAATGTTACATTATGACATCATAATGGAATTTTGCATTATGACATCATAATGGAATGTTACATTATGACATCATAATGGAATGTTGCATTATGCCATCATAATAGAATTTTGCATTATGCCATCATAATGGAATTTTGCATTATGACATCATAATGGAATTTTGCATTATGACATCATAATGGAATTTTGCATTATGACATCATAATGGAATTTTGCATTATGACATCAAAATGGAATGTAACATTATGACATCATAATGGAATGTTACATTATGACGTCATAATAGAATGTTACATTATGACATCATAATGGATTGTTGCATCATGACATCGTAATGGAGTGTTGCATTATGACATCATAATGGAATGTTGCATTATGACATTATAATGGAATTTTACATTATGACATCATAGGGGAATGTTGCATTATGACATCATAATGGAATTTTGCATTATGACATCATAATGGAATTTTACAATATGACATCATAATGGAATGTTACATTATGACATCATAATGGAATTTTGCATTATGACATCATAATGGAATTTTGCATTATGACATCATAATGGAATGTTACATTATGACATCATAATGGAATTTTGCATTATGACATAATGGAATGTTACATTATGACATCATAATGGAATTTTGCATTATGACATCAAAATGGAATTTTGCATTATGACATCATAATGGAATGTTACATTATGACATCATAAAGGAATGTTACATTATGACATCATAACATAATAGAATGTTACATTATGACATCATAATGGAATGTTGCATTATGACATCATATTAGAATGTTACATTATGACATCATAATGGAATGTTGCTTAATGCCATCATAATAGAATTTTGCATTATGGCATCATTATGGGATGTTGCATTATGACATCATAATGGAATTTTGCATTATGACATCATAATGGAATGTTACATTATGACATCATAATGGAATTTTACATTATGACATCATAATGGAATGTTACATTATTACATCATAATAGAATGTTACATTATGACATCATAATGGAATTTTGCATTATGACATCATAATGGAATTTTGCATTGTGACATCATAATGGAATGTTACATTATGACATCATAATGGAATGTTACATTATGACATCATAATGGAATTTTGCATTATGACATAATGGAATGTTACATTATGACATCATAATGGAATTTTGCATTATGACATCAAAATGGAATTTTGCATTATGACATCATAATGGAATGTTACATTATGACATCATAAAGGAATGTTACATTATGACATCATAACATAATAGAATGTTACATTATGACATCATAATGGAATGTTGCATTATGACATCATATTAGAATGTTACATTATGACATCATAATGGAATGTTGCTTAATGCCATCATAATAGAATTTTGCATTATGGCATCATTATGGGATGTTACATTATGACATCATAATGGAATTTTGCATTATGACATCATAATGGAATGTTGCATTATGACATCATAATGGACTTTTGTATTATGACATCATAATGGAATGTTGCATTATGACATCATAATGGAATTTTGCATTATGACATCATAATGGAATGTTACATTATGACATCATAATGGAATTTTACATTATGACATCATAATGGAATGTTACATTATTACATCATAATAGAATGTTACATTATGACATCATAATGGAATTTTGCATTATGACATCATAATAGAATTTTGCATTATGGCATCATTATGGAATGTTACATTATGACATCATAATGGAATTTTGCATTATGACATCATAATGGAATGTTACATTATGACATCATAATGGAATGTTGCATTATGCTATCATAATAGAATTTTGCATTATGCCATCATAATGGAATTTTGCATTATGACATCATAATGGAATTTTGCATTATGACATCATAATGGAATTTTGCATTATGACATCATAATGGAATTTTGCATTGTGACATCATAATGGAATGTTACATTATGACATCATAATGGAATGTTACATTATAACGTCATAATAGAATGTTACATTATGACATCATAATGGAATGTTGCATTATGACATCGTAATGGAGTGTTGCATTATGACATCATAATGGAATGTTGCATTATGACATTACAATGGAATTTTACATTATGACATCATAGGGGAATGTTGCATTATGACATCATAATGGAATTTTGCATTATGACATCATAATGGAATTTTACATTATGACATCATAATGGAATGTTACATTATGACATCATAATGGAATTTTGCATTATGACATCATAATGGAATTTTGCATTATGACATCACAATGGAATTTAACATTATGACATCATAATGGAATTTTGCATTATGACATCATAATGTTATTTTGCATTATGACATCATAATGGAATCTTGCATTATGACATCATAATGGAATTTTACATTATGACATCATAATGGAATTTTGCATTATGACATCATAATGGTATTTTGCATTATGACATCACAATGGAATTTTGAATTATGACATCATAATGGAATTTTGCAGTATGACATAATAATGGAGTTTTACATTATGACATCATAATGGAGTTTTACATTATGACATCATAATGGAATTTTGCATTATGACATCATAATGGAATTTTGCATTATGACATCATAATGGAATTTTGTATTATGACATCATAATGGAATTGTATATTATGACATCATAATGGAGTTTTACATTATGACATCATAATGGAGTTTTACATTATGACATCATAATGGAATTTTACATTATGACATCATAATGGAGTTTTACATTATGACATCATAATGGTATTTTGCATTATGACATCACAATGGAATTTTGCATTATGACATCATAATGGCATTTTGCAGTATGCCATGATAATGGAATTTTATATTATGACATCATAATGGAGATTTACATAATGACATCATTATGGCATTTTACATTATGACATCATAATTGAGTTTTACATTATGACATCATAATAGAATGTTACATTATGGCATCATAATGGAATTTTGCATTATGACATCATAATAGAATGTTACATTATGACATCATAATGGAATTTTACATTATGACATCATAATGGAATGTTACATTATGACATCATAATGGAATTTTACATTATGACATCATAATGGAATTTTGCATTATGACATCATAATGGAATGTTACATTATGACCTCATAATGGAATTTTGCATTATGACATCATAATAGAATTTTGCATTATGGCATCATAATGGAATGTTACATTCTGACATCATAATGGAATGTTGCATTATGACATCATAATGGAATGTTGCATTATGACATCATAATATAATTTTGCATTATGGCATCATTATGGAATGTTACATTATGACATCATAATGGAATTTTGCATTATGACATCATAATGGAATGTTGCATTATGACATCATAATAGAATGTTACATTATGACATAATAATGGAATTTTGCATTACGACATCATAATAGAATGTTACATTATGACATCATAATGGAATTTTACATTATGACATCATAATGGAATGTTACATTATGACATCATAATGGAATTTTACATTATGACATCATAATGGAATTTTGCATTATGACATCATAATGGAATGTTACATTATGACATCATAATGGAATTTTGCATTATGACATCATAATAGAATTTTGCATTATGACATCATAATGGAATGTTACATTATGACATCATAATGGAATGTTACATTATGACATCATAATAGAATGTTACATTATGACATCATAATAGAATGTTACATTATGACATCATAATGGAATGTTGCATTATGACATCATAATAGAATTTTGCATTATGGCATCATAATGGAATGTTACATTATGACATCATAATGGAATTTTGCATTATGACATAATGGAATGTTACATTATGACATCATAATGGAATTTTGCATTATGACATCAAAATGGAATTTTGCATTATGACATCATAATGGAATGTTACATTATGACATCATAATGGAATGTTACATTATGACATCATAACATAATAGAATGTTACATTATGACATCATAATGGAATGTTGCATTATGACATCATAATAGAATGTTACATTATGACATCATAATGGAATGTTGCTTAATGCCATCATAATAGAATTTTGCATTATGGCATCATTATGGAATGTTACATTATGACATCATAATGGAATTTTGCATTATGACATCATAATGGAATGTTGCATTATGACATCATAATGGACTTTTGTATTATGACATCATAATGGAATGTTGCATTATGACATCATAATGGAATTTTGCATTATGACATCATAATGGAATGTTACATTATGACATCATAATGGAATTTTACATTATGACATCATAATGGAATGTTACATTATGACATCATAATAGAATGTTACATTATGACATCATAATGGAATTTTGCATTATGACATCATAATAGAATTTTGCATTATGGCATCATTATGGAATGTTACATTATGACATCATAATGGAATTTTGCATTATGACATCATAATGGAATGTTACATTATGACATCATAATGGAATGTTGCATTATGCCATCATAATAGAATTTTGCATTATGCCATCATAATGGAATTTTGCATTATGACATCATAATGGAATTTTGCATTATGACATCATAATGGAATTTTGCATTATGACATCATAATGGAATTTTGCATTATGACATCATAATGGAATGTTACATTATGACATCATAATGGAATGTTGCATTATGACATCGTAATGGAGTGTTGCATTATGACATCATAATGGAATGTTGCATTATGACATTATAATGGAATTTTACATTATGACATCATAAGGGAATGTTGCATTATGACATCATAATGGAATTTTGCATTATGACATCATAATGGAATTTTACATTATGACATCATAATGGAATGTTACATTATGACATCATAATGGAATTTTGCATTATGGCATCATAATGGAATTTTGCATTATGACATCATAATGGAATTTAACATTATGACATCATAATGGAATTTTACATTATGACATCATAATGGCATTTTGCATTATGACATCATAATGGAATGTTACATTATGACATCACAATGGAATTTTGCATTATGACATCATAATGGAATGTTACATTATGACATCATAATGGAATGTTGCATTATGACATCATAATATAATTTTGCATTATGGCATCATTATGGAATGTTACAAAATGACATCATAATGGAATTTTGCATTATGACATCATAATGGAATGTTGCATTATGACATCATAATAGAATGTTACATTATGACATCATAATGGAATTTTGCATTACGACATCATAATAGAATGTTACATTATGACATCATAATGGAATTTTACATTATGACATCATAATGGAATGTTACATTATGACATCATAATGGAATTTTACATTATGACATCATAATGGAATTTTGCATTATGACATCATAATGGAATGTTACATTATGACCTCATAATGGAATTTTGCATTATGACGTCATAATAGAATTTTGCATTGTGGCATCATAATGGAATGTTACATTCTGACATCATAATGGAATGTTGCATTATGACATCATAATGGAATTTTGCATTATGACATCATAATGGAATGTTGCATTATGACATCATAATTGAATTTTGCATTATGACATCATAATTGAATGTTACATTATGACATCATAATGGAATTTCGCATTATGACATCATAATAGAATTTTGCATTATGGCATCATTATGGAATGTTACATTATGACATCATAATGGAATTTTGCATTATGACATCATAATGGAATGTTACATTATGACATCATAATGGAATGTTGCATTATGCCATCATAATAGAATTTTGCATTATGCCATCATAATGGAATTTTGCATTATGACATCATAATGGAATTTTGCATTATGACATCATAATGGAATTTTGCATTATGACATCATAATGGAATTTTGCATTATGACATCAAAATGGAATGTAACATTATGACATCATAATGGAATGTTACATTATGACGTCATAATAGAATGTTACATTATGACATCATAATGGATTGTTGCATTATGACATCGTAATGGAGTGTTGCATTATGACATCATAATGGAATGTTGCATTATGACATTATAATGGAATTTTACATTATGACATCATAGGGGAATGTTGCATTATGACATCATAATGGAATTTTGCATTATGACATCATAATGGAATTTTACAATATGACATCATAATGGAATGTTACATTATGACATCATAATGGAATTTTGCATTATGACATCATAATGGAATTTTGCATTATGACATCATAATGGAATGTTACATTATGACATCATAATGGAATTTTGCATTATGACATAATGGAATGTTACATTATGACATCATAATGGAATTTTGCATTATGACATCAAAATGGAATTTTGCATTATGACATCATAATGGAATGTTACATTATGACATCATAAAGGAATGTTACATTATGACATCATAACATAATAGAATGTTACATTATGACATCATAATGGAATGTTGCATTATGACATCATATTAGAATGTTACATTATGACATCATAATGGAATGTTGCTTAATGCCATCATAATAGAATTTTGCATTATGGCATCATTATGGGATGTTGCATTATGACATCATAATGGAATTTTGCATTATGACATCATAATGGAATGTTACATTATGACATCATAATGGAATTTTACATTATGACATCATAATGGAATGTTACATTATTACATCATAATAGAATGTTACATTATGACATCATAATGGAATTTTGCATTATGACATCATAATAGAATTTTGCATTATGGCATCATTATGGAATGTTACATTATGACATCATAATGGAATTTTGCATTATGACATCATAATGGAATGTTACATTATGACATCATAATGGAATGTTGCATTATGCCATCATAATAGAATTTTGCATTATGCCATCATAATGGAATTTTGCATTATGACATCATAATGGAATTTTGCATTATGACATCATAATGGAATTTTGCATTGTGACATCATAATGGAATGTTACATTATGACATCATAATGGAATGTTACATTATGACATCATAATGGAATTTTGCATTATGACATAATGGAATGTTACATTATGACATCATAATGGAATTTTGCATTATGACATCAAAATGGAATTTTGCATTATGACATCATAATGGAATGTTACATTATGACATCATAAAGGAATGTTACATTATGACATCATAACATAATAGAATGTTACATTATGACATCATAATGGAATGTTGCATTATGACATCATATTAGAATGTTACATTATGACATCATAATGGAATGTTGCTTAATGCCATCATAATAGAATTTTGCATTATGGCATCATTATGGGATGTTACATTATGACATCATAATGGAATTTTGCATTATGACATCATAATGGAATGTTGCATTATGACATCATAATGGACTTTTGTATTATGACATCATAATGGAATGTTGCATTATGACATCATAATGGAATTTTGCATTATGACATCATAATGGAATGTTACATTATGACATCATAATGGAATTTTACATTATGACATCATAATGGAATGTTACATTATTACATCATAATAGAATGTTACATTATGACATCATAATGGTATTTTGCATTATGACATCATAATAGAATTTTGCATTATGGCATCATTATGGAATGTTACATTATGACATCATAATGGAATTTTGCATTATGACATCATAATGGAATGTTACATTATGACATCATAATGGAATGTTGCATTATGCTATCATAATAGAATTTTGCATTATGCCATCATAATGGAATTTTGCATTATGACATCATAATGGAATTTTGCATTATGACATCATAATGGAATTTTGCATTATGACATCATAATGGAATTTTGCATTGTGACATCATAATGGAATGTTACATTATGACATCATAATGGAATGTTACATTATAACGTCATAATAGAATGTTACATTATGACATCATAATGGAATGTTGCATTATGACATCGTAATGGAGTGTTGCATTATGACATCATAATGGAATGTTGCATTATGACATTACAATGGAATTTTACATTATGACATCATAGGGGAATGTTGCATTATGACATCATAATGGAATTTTGCATTATGACATCATAATGGAATTTTACATTATGACATCATAATGGAATGTTACATTATGACATCATAATGGAATTTTGCATTATGACATCATAATGGAATTTTGCATTATGACATCACAATGGAATTTAACATTATGACATCATAATGGAATTTTGCATTATGACATCATAATGTTATTTTGCATTATGACATCATAATGGAATCTTGCATTATGACATCATAATGGAATTTTACATTATGACATCATAATGGAATTTTGCATTATGACATCATAATGGTATTTTGCATTATGACATCACAATGGAATTTTGAATTATGACATCATAATGGAATTTTGCAGTATGACATAATAATGGAGTTTTACATTATGACATCATAATGGAGTTTTACATTATGACATCATAATGGAATTTTGCATTATGACATCATAATGGAATTTTGCATTATGACATCATAATGGAATTTTGTATTATGACATCATAATGGAATTGTATATTATGACATCATAATGGAGTTTTACATTATGACATCATAATGGAGTTTTACATTATGACATCATAATGGAATTTTACATTATGACATCATAATGGAGTTTTACATTATGACATCATAATGGTATTTTGCATTATGACATCACAATGGAATTTTGCATTATGACATCATAATGGCATTTTGCAGTATGACATGATAATGGAATTTTATATTATGACATCATAATGGAGATTTACATAATGACATCATTATGGCATTTTACATTATGACATCATAATTGAGTTTTACATTATGACATCATAATAGAATGTTACATTATGGCATCATAATGGAATTTTGCATTATGACATCATAATAGAATGTTACATTATGACATCATAATGGAATTTTACATTATGACATCATAATGGAATGTTACATTATGACATCATAATGGAATTTTACATTATGACATCATAATGGAATTTTGCATTATGACATCATAATGGAATGTTACATTATGACCTCATAATGGAATTTTGCATTATGACATCATAATAGAATTTTGCATTATGGCATCATAATGGAATGTTACATTCTGACATCATAATGGAATGTTGCATTATGACATCATAATGGAATGTTGCATTATGACATCATAATATAATTTTGCATTATGGCATCATTATGGAATGTTACATTATGACATCATAATGGAATTTTGCATTATGACATCATAATGGAATGTTGCATTATGACATCATAATAGAATGTTACATTATGACATAATAATGGAATTTTGCATTACGACATCATAATAGAATGTTACATTATGACATCATAATGGAATTTTACATTATGACATCATAATGGAATGTTACATTATGACATCATAATGGAATTTTACATTATGACATCATAATGGAATTTTGCATTATGACATCATAATGGAATGTTACATTATGACCTCATAATGGAATTTTGCATTATGACGTCATAATAGAATTTTGCATTATGGCATCATAATGGAATGTTACATTCTGACATCATAATGGAATGTTGCATTATGACATCATAATGGAATTTTGCATTATGACATCATAATGGAATGTTGCATTATGACATCATAATTGAATTTTGCATTATGACATCATAATTGAATGTTACATTATGACATCATAATGGAATTTTGCATTATGACATCATAATAGAATTTTGCATTATGGCATCATTATGGAATGTTACATTATGACATCATAATGGAATTTTGCATTATGACATCATAATGGAATGCTACATTATGACATCATAATGGAATGTTGCATTATGCCATCATAATAGAATTTTGCATTATGCCATCATAATGGAATTTTGCATTATGACATCATAATGGAATTTTGCATTATGACATCATAATGGAATTTTGCATTATGACATCATAATGGAATTTTGCATTATGACATCAAAATGGAATGTAACATTATGAAATCATAATGGAATGTTACATTATGACGTCATAATAGAATGTTACATTATGACATCATAATGGAATGTTGCATTATGACATCGTAATGGAGTGTTGCATTATGACATCATAATGGAATGTTGCATTATGACATTATAATGGAATTTTACATTATGACATCATAGGGGAATGTTGCATTATGACATCATAATGGAATTTTGCATTATGACATCATAATGGAATTTTACATTATGACATCATAATGGAATGTTACATTATGACATCATAATGGAATTTTGCATTATGACATCATAATGGAATTTTGCATTATGACATCATAATGGAATGTTACATTATGACATCATAATGGAATTTTGCATTATGACATAATGGAATGTTACATTATGACATCATAATGGAATTTTGCATTATGACATCAAAATGGAATTTTGCATTATGACATCATAATGGAATGTTACATTATGACATCATAAAGGAATGTTACATTATGACATCATAACATAATAGAATGTTACATTATGACATCATAATGGAATGTTGCATTATGACATCATATTAGAATGTTACATTATGACATCATAATGGAATGTTGCTTAATGCCATCATAATAGAATTTTGCATTATGGCATCATTATGGGATGTTACATTATGACATCATAATGGAATTTTGCATTATGACATCATAATGGAATGTTGCATTATGACATCATAATGGACTTTTGTATTATGACATCATAATGGAATGTTGCATTATGACATCATAATGGAATTTTGCATTATGACATCATAATGGAATGTTACATTATGACATCATAATGGAATTTTACATTATGACATCATAATAGAATGTTACATTATGACATCATAATGGAATTTTGCATTATGACATCATAATAGAATTTTGCATTATGGCATCATTATGGAATGTTACATTATGACATCATAATGGAATTTTGCATTATGACATCATAATGGAATGTTACATTATGACATCATAATGGAATGTTGCATTATGCCATCATAATAGAATTTTGCATTATGCCATCATAATGGAATTTTGCATTATGACATCATAATGGAATTTTGCATTATGACATCATAATGGAATTTTGCATTATGACATCATAATGGAATTTTGCATTATGACATCATAATGGAATGTTACATTATGACATCATAATGGAATGTTGCATTATGACATCATAATGGAGTGTTGCATTATGACATCATAATGGAATGTTGCATTATGACATTATAATGGAATTTTACATTATGACATCATAAGGGAATGTTGCATTATGACATCATAATGGAATTTTGCATTATGACATCATAATGGAATTTTACATTATGACATCATAATGGAATGTTACATTATGACATCATAATGGAATTTTGCATTATGGCATCATAATGGAATTTTGCATTATGACATCATAATGGAATTTAACATTATGACATCATAATGGAATTTTACATTATGACATCATAATGGCATTTTGCATTATGACATCATAATGGAATGTTACATTATGACATCATAATGGAATTTTGCATTATGACATCATAATGGAATGTTACATTATGACATCATAATGGAATGTTGCATTATGACATCATAATATAATTTTGCATTATGGCATCATTATGGAATGTTACATTATGACATCATAATGGAATTTTGCATTATGACATCATAATGGAATGTTGCATTATGACATCATAATAGAATGTTACATTATGACATCATAATGGAATTTTGCATTACGACATCATAATAGAATGTTACATTATGACATCATAATGGAATTTTACATTATGACATCATAATGGAATGTTACATTATGACATCATAATGGAATTTTACATTATGACATCATAATGGAATTTTGCATTATGACATCATAAAGGAATGTTACATTATGACCTCATAATGGAATTTTGCATTATGACGTCATAATAGAATTTTGCATTATGGCATCATAATGGAATGTTACATTCTGACATCATAATGGAATGTTGCATTATGACATCATAATGGAATTTTGCATTATGACATCATAATGGAATGTTGCATTATGACATCATAATTGAATTTTGCATTATGACATCATAATTGAATGTTACATTATGACATCATAATGGAATTTTGCATTATGACATCATAATAGAATTTTGCATTATGGCATCATTATGGAATGTTACATTATGACATCATAATGGAATTTTGCATTATGACATCATAATGGAATGTTACATTATGACATCATAATGGAATGTTGCATTATGCCATCATAATAGAATTTTGCATTATGCCATCATAATGGAATTTTGCATTATGACATCATAATGGAATTTTGCATTATGACATCATAATGGAATTTTGCATTATGACATCATAATGGAATTTTGCATTATGACATCAAAATGGAATGTAACATTATGACATCATAATGGAATGTTACATTATGACGTCATAATAGAATGTTACATTATGACATCATAATGGAATGTTGCATTATGACATCGTAATGGAGTGTTGCATTATGACATCATAATGGAATGTTGCATTATGACATTATAATGGAATTTTACATTATGACATCATAGGGGAATGTTGCATTATGACATCATAATGGAATTTTGCATTATGACATCATAATGGAATTTTACATTATGACATCATAATGGAATGTTACATTATGACATCATAATGGAATTTTGCATTATGACATCATAATGGAATTTTGCATTATGACATCATAATGGAATGTTACATTATGACATCATAATGGAATTTTGCATTATGACATAATGGAATGTTACATTATGACATCATAATGGAATTTTGCATTATGACATCAAAATGGAATTTTGCATTATGACATCATAATGGAATGTTACATTATGACATCATAAAGGAATGTTACATTATGACATCATAACATAATAGAATGTTACATTATGACATCATAATGGAATGTTGCATTATGACATCATATTAGAATGTTACATTATGACATCATAATGGAATGTTGCTTAATGCCATCATAATAGAATTTTGCATTATGGCATCATTATGGGATGTTACATTATGACATCATAATGGAATTTTGCATTATGACATCATAATGGAATGTTGCATTATGACATCATAATGGACTTTTGTATTATGACATCATAATGGAATGTTGCATTATGACATCATAATGGAATTTTGCATTATGACATCATAATGGAATGTTACATTATGACATCATAATGGAATTTTACATTATGACATCATAATGGAATGTTACATTATTACATCATAATAGAATGTTACATTATGACATCATAATGGAATTTTGCATTATGACATCATAATAGAATTTTGCATTATGGCATCATTATGGAATGTTACATTATGACATCATAATGGAATTTTGCATTATGACATCATAATGGAATGTTACATTATGACATCATAATGGAATGTTGCATTATGCCATCATAATAGAATTTTGCATTATGCCATCATAATGGAATTTTGCATTATGACATCATAATGGAATTTTGCATTATGACATCATAATGGAATTTTGCATTATGACATCATAATGGAATTTTGCATTGTGACATCATAATGGAATGTTACATTATGACATCATAATGGAATGTTACATTATGACATCATAATGGAATTTTGCATTATGACATAATGGAATGTTACATTGTGACATCATAATGGAATTTTGCATTATGACATCAAAATGGAATTTTGCATTATGACATCAAAATGGAATTTTGCATTATGACATCATAATGGAATGTTACATTATGACATCATAAAGGAATGTTACATTATGACATCATAACATAATAGAATGTTACATTATGACATCATAATGGAATGTTGCATTATGACATCATATTAGAATGTTACATTATGACATCATAATGGAATGTTGCTTAATGCCATCATAATAGAATTTTGCATTATGGCATCATTATGGGATGTTACATTATGACATCATAATGGAATTTTGCATTATGACATCATAATGGAATGTTGCATTATGACATCATAATGGACTTTTGTATTATGACATCATAATGGAATGTTGCATTATGACATCATAATGGAATTTTGCATTATGACATCATAATGGAATGTTACATTATGACATCATAATGGAATTTTACATTATGACATCATAATGGAATGTTACATTATTACATCATAATAGAATGTTACATTATGACATCATAATGGAATTTTGCATTATGACATCATAATAGAATTTTGCATTATGGCATCATTATGGAATGTTACATTATGACATCATAATGGAATTTTGCATTATGACATCATAATGGAATGTTACATTATGACATCATAATGGAATGTTGCATTATGCCATCATAATAGAATTTTGCATTATGCCATCATAATGGAATTTTGCATTATGACATCATAATGGAATTTTGCATTATGACATCATAATGGAATTTTGCATTATGACATCATAATGGAATTTTGCATTGTGACATCATAATGGAATGTTACATTATGACATCATAATGGAATGTTACATTATAACGTCATAATAGAATGTTACATTATGACATCATAATGGAATGTTGCATTATGACATCGTAATGGAGTGTTGCATTATGACATCATAATGGAATGTTGCATTATGACATTACAATGGAATTTTACATTATGACATCATAGGGGAATGTTGCATTATGACATCATAATGGAATTTTGCATTATGACATCATAATGGAATTTTACATTATGACATCATAATGGAATGTTACATTATGACATCATAATGGAATTTTGCATTATGACATCATAATGGAATTTTGCATTATGACATCACAATGGAATTTAACATTATGACATCATAATGGAATTTTGCATTATGACATCATAATGTTATTTTGCATTATGACATCATAATGGAATCTTGCATTATGACATCATAATGGAATTTTACATTATGACATCATAATGGAATTTTGCATTATGACATCATAATGGTATTTTGCATTATGACATCACAATGGAATTTTGAATTATGACATCATAATGGAATTTTGCAGTATGACATAATAATGGAGTTTTACATTATGACATCATAATGGAGTTTTACATTATGACATCATAATGGAATTTTGCATTATGACATCATAATGGAATTTTGCATTATGACATCATAATGGAATTTTGTATTATGACATCATAATGGAATTGTATATTATGACATCATAATGGAGTTTTACATTATGACATCATAATGGAGTTTTACATTATGACATCATAATGGAATTTTACATTATGACATCATAATGGAGTTTTACATTATGACATCATAATGGTATTTTGCATTATGACATCACAATGGAATTTTGCATTATGACATCATAATGGCATTTTGCAGTATGACATGATAATGGAATTTTATATTATGACATCATAATGGAGATTTACATAATGACATCATTATGGCATTTTACATTATGACATCATAATTGAGTTTTACATTATGACATCATAATAGAATGTTACATTATGGCATCATAATGGAATTTTGCATTATGACATCATAATAGAATGTTACATTATGACATCATAATGGAATTTTACATTATGACATCATAATGGAATGTTACATTATGACATCATAATGGAATTTTACATTATGACATCATAATGGAATGTTACATTATGACATCATAATGGAATTTTACATTATGACATCATAATGGAATTTTGCATTATGACATCATAATGGAATGTTACATTATGACCTCATAATGGAATTTTGCATTATGACATCATAATAGAATTTTGCATTATGGCATCATAATGGAATGTTACATTATGACATCATAATGGAATGTTGCATTATGACATCATAATATAATTTTGCATTATGGCATCATTATGGAATGTTACATTATGACATCATAATGGAATTTTGCATTATGACATCATAATAGAATTTTGCATTATGGCATCATAATGGAATGTTGCATTATGACATCATAATGGAATGTTGCATTATGACATCATAATATAATTTTGCATTATGGCATCATTATGGAATGTTACATTATGACATCATAATGGAATTTTGCATTATGACATCATAATGGAATGTTGCATTATGACATCATAATAGAATGTTACATTATGACATAATAATGGAATTTTGCATTACGACATCATAATAGAATGTTACATTATGACATCATAATGGAATTTTACATTATGACATCATAATGGAATGTTACATTATGACATCATAATGGAATTTTACATTATGACATCATAATGGAATTTTGCATTATGACATCATAATGGAATGTTACATTATGACCTCATAATGGAATTTTGCATTATGACGTCATAATAGAATTTTGCATTATGGCATCATAATGGAATGTTACATTCTGACATCATAATGGAATGTTGCATTATGACATCATAATGGAATTTTGCATTATGACATCATAATGGAATGTTGCATTATGACATCATAATTGAATTTTGCATTATGACATCATAATTGAATGTTACATTATGACATCATAATGGAATTTTGCATTATGACATCATAATAGAATTTTGCATTATGGCATCATTATGGAATGTTACATTATGACATCATAATGGAATTTTGCATTATGACATCATAATGGAATGTTACATTATGACATCATAATGGAATGTTGCATTATGCCATCATAATAGAATTTTGCATTATGCCATCATAATGGAATTTTGCATTATGACATCATAATGGAATTTTGCATTATGACATCATAATGGAATTTTGCATTATGACATCATAATGGAATTTTGCATTATGACATCAAAATGGAATGTAACATTATGACATCATAATGGAATGTTACATTATGACGTCATAATAGAATGTTACATTATGACATCATAATGGAATGTTGCATTATGACATCGTAATGGAGTGTTGCATTATGACATCATAATGGAATGTTGCATTATGACATTATAATGGAATTTTACATTATGACATCATAGGGGAATGTTGCATTATGACATCATAATGGAATTTTGCATTATGACATCATAATGGAATTTTACATTATGACATCATAATGGAATGTTACATTATGACATCATAATGGAATTTTGCATTATGACATCATAATGGAATTTTGCATTATGACATCATAATGGAATGTTACATTATGACATCATAATGGAATTTTGCATTATGACATAATGGAATGTTACATTATGACATCATAATGGAATTTTGCATTATGACATCAAAATGGAATTTTGCATTATGACATCATAATGGAATGTTACATTATGACATCATAAAGGAATGTTACATTATGACATCATAACATAATAGAATGTTACATTATGACATCATAATGGAAAGTTGCATTATGACATCATATTAGAATGTTACATTATGACATCATAATGGAATGTTGCTTAATGCCATCATAATAGAATTTTGCATTATGGCATCATTATGGGATGTTACATTATGACATCATAATGGAATTTTGCATTATGACATCATAATGGAATGTTGCATTATGACATCATAATGGACTTTTGTATTATGACATCATAATGGAATGTTGCATTATGACATCATAATGGAATTTTGCATTATGACATCATAATGGAATGTTACATTATGACATCATAATGGAATTTTACATTATGACATCATAATGGAATGTTACATTATTACATCATAATAGAATGTTACATTATGACATCATAATGGAATTTTGCATTATGACATCATAATAGAATTTTGCATTATGGCATCATTATGGAATGTTACATTATGACATCATAATGGAATTTTGCATTATGACATCATAATGGAATGTTACATTATGACATCATAATGGAATGTTGCATTATGCCATCATAATGGAATTTTGCATTATGCCATCATAATGGAATTTTGCATTATGACATCATAATGGAATTTTGCATTATGACATCATAATGGAATTTTGCATTATGACATCATAATGGAATTTTGCATTGTGACATCATAATGGAATGTTACATTATGACATCATAATGGAATGTTACATTATAACGTCATAATAGAATGTTACATTATGACATCATAATGGAATGTTGCATTATGACATCGTAATGGAGTGTTGCATTATGACATCATAATGGAATGTTGCATTATGACATTACAATGGAATTTTACATTATGACATCATAGGGGAATGTTGCATTATGACATCATAATGGAATTTTGCATTATGACATCATAATGGAATTTTACATTATGACATCATAATGGAATGTTACATTATGACATCATAATGGAATTTTGCATTATGACATCATAATGGAATTTTGCATTATGACATCACAATGGAATTTAACATTATGATATCATAATGGAATTTTGCATTATGACATCATAATGTTATTTTGCATTATGACATCATAATGGAATCTTGCATTATGACATCATAATGGAATTTTACATTATGACATCATAATGGAATTTTGCATTATGACATCATAATGGTATTTTGCATTATGACATCACAATGGAATTTTGAATTATGACATCATAATGGAATTTTGCAGTATGACATAATAATGGAGTTTTACATTATGACATCATAATGGAGTTTTACATTATGACATCATAATGGAATTTTGCATTATGACATCATAATGGAATTTTGCATTATGACATCATAATGGAATTTTGTATTATGACATCATAATGGAATTGTATATTATGACATCATAATGGAGTTTTACATTATGACATCATAATGGAGTTTTACATTATGACATCATAATGGAATTTTACATTATGACATCATAATGGAGTTTTACATTATGACATCATAATGGTATTTTGCATTATGACATCACAATGGAATTTTGCATTATGACATCATAATGGCATTTTGCAGTATGACATGATAATGGAATTTTATATTATGACATCATAATGGAGATTTACATAATGACATCATTATGGCATTTTACATTATGACATCATAATTGAGTTTTACATTATGACATCATAATAGAATGTTACATTATGGCATCATAATGGAATTTTGCATTATGACATCATAATAGAATGTTACATTATGACATCATAATGGAATTTTACATTATGACATCATAATGGAATGTTACATTATGACATCATAATGGAATTTTACATTATGACATCATAATGGAATTTTGCATTATGACATCATAATGGAATGTTACATTATGACCTCATAATGGAATTTTGCATTATGACATCATAATAGAATTTTGCATTATGGCATCATAATGGAATGTTACATTATGACATCATAATAGAATGTTACATTATGACATCATAATGGAATGTTGCATTATGGCATCATTATGGAATGTTACATTATGACATCATAATGGAATGTTACATTATGACATCATAATGGAATTTTGCATAATGACATCATAATGGAATTTTGCATTATGACATCATAATGGAATGTTACATTATGACATCATAATGGAATTTTACATTATGACATCATAATGGAATTTTGCATTATGACATCATAATGGAATGTTACATTATGACATCATAATGGAATTTTGCATTATGACATCATAATAGAATTTTGCATTATGACATCATAATGGAATGTTACATTATGACATCATAATGGAATGTTACATTATGACATCATAATAGAATGTTACATTATGACATCATAATAGAATGTTACATTATGACATCATAATGGAATGTTGCATTATGACATCATAATAGAATTTTGCATTATGGCATCATAATGGAATGTTACATTATGACATCATAATGGAATTTTGCATTATGACATAATGGAATGTTACATTATGACATCATAATGGAATTTTGCATTATGACATCAAAATGGAATTTTGCATTATGACATCATAATGGAATGTTACATTATGACATCATAATGGAATGTTACATTATGACATCATAACATAATAGAATGTTACATTATGACATCATAATGGAATGTTGCATTATGACATCATAATAGAATGTTACATTATGACATCATAATGGAATGTTGCTTAATGCCATCATAATAGAATTTTGCATTATGGCATCATAATTGAATGTTACATTATGACATCATAATGGAATTTTGCATTATGACATCATAATAGAATTTTGCATTATGGCATCATTATGGAATGTTACATTATGACATCATAATGGAATTTTGCATTATGACATCATAATGGAATGTTACATTATGACATCATAATGGAATGTTGCATTATGCCATCATAATAGAATTTTGCATTATGCCATCATAATGGAATTTTGCATTATGACATCATAATGGAATTTTGCATTATGACATCATAATGGAATTTTGCATTATGACATCATAATGGAATTTTGCATTGTGACATCATAATGGAATGTTACATTATGACATCATAATGGAATGTTACATTATAACGTCATAATAGAATGTTACATTATGACATCATAATGGAATGTTGCATTATGACATCGTAATGGAGTGTTGCATTATGACATCATAATGGAATGTTGCATTATGACATTACAATGGAATTTTACATTATGACATCATAGGGGAATGTTGCATTATGACATCATAATGGAATTTTGCATTATGACATCATAATGGAATTTTACATTATGACATCATAATGGAATGTTACATTATGACATCATAATGGAATTTTGCATTATGACATCATAATGGAATTTTGCATTATGACATCACAATGGAATTTAACATTATGACATCATAATGGAATTTTGCATTATGACATCATAATGTTATTTTGCATTATGACATCATAATGGAATCTTGCATTATGACATCATAATGGAATTTTACATTATGACATCATAATGGAATTTTGCATTATGACATCATAATGGTATTTTGCATTATGACATCACAATGGAATTTTGAATTATGACATCATAATGGAATTTTGCAGTATGACATAATAATGGAGTTTTACATTATGACATCATAATGGAGTTTTACATTATGACATCATAATGGAATTTTGCATTATGACATCATAATGGAATTTTGCATTATGACATCATAATGGAATTTTGTATTATGACATCATAATGGAATTGTATATTATGACATCATAATGGAGTTTTACATTATGACATCATAATGGAGTTTTACATTATGACATCATAATGGAATTTTACATTATGACATCATAATGGAGTTTTACATTATGACATCATAATGGTATTTTGCATTATGACATCACAATGGAATTTTGCATTATGACATCATAATGGCATTTTGCAGTATGACATGATAATGGAATTTTATATTATGACATCATAATGGAGATTTACATAATGACATCATTATGGCATTTTACATTATGACATCATAATTGAGTTTTACATTATGACATCATAATAGAATGTTACATTATGGCATCATAATGGAATTTTGCATTATGACATCATAATAGAATGTTACATTATGACATCATAATGGAATTTTACATTATGACATCATAATGGAATGTTACATTATGACATCATAATGGAATTTTACATTATGACATCATAATGGAATTTTGCATTATGACATCATAATGGAATGTTACATTATGACCTCATAATGGAATTTTGCATTATGACATCATAATAGAATTTTGCATTATGGCATCATAATGGAATGTTACATTCTGACATCATAATGGAATGTTGCATTATGACATCATAATGGAATGTTGCATTATGACATCATAATATAATTTTGCATTATGGCATCATTATGGAATGTTACATTATGACATCATAATGGAATTTTGCATTATGACATCATAATGGAATGTTGCATTATGACATCATAATAGAATGTTACATTATGACATAATAATGGAATTTTGCATTACGACATCATAATAGAATGTTACATTATGACATCATAATGGAATTTTACATTATGACATCATAATGGAATGTTACATTATGACATCATAATGGAATTTTACATTATGACATCATAATGGAATTTTGCATTATGACATCATAATGGAATGTTACATTATGACCTCATAATGGAATTTTGCATTATGACGTCATAATAGAATTTTGCATTATGGCATCATAATGGAATGTTACATTCTGACATCATAATGGAATGTTGCATTATGACATCATAATGGAATTTTGCATTATGACATCATAATGGAATGTTGCATTATGACATCATAATTGAATTTTGCATTATGACATCATAATTGAATGTTACATTATGACATCATAATGGAATTTTGCATTATGACATCATAATAGAATTTTGCATTATGGCATCATTATGGAATGTTACATTATGACATCATAATGGAATTTTGCATTATGACATCATAATGGAATGTTACATTATGACATCATAATGGAATGTTGCATTATGCCATCATAATAGAATTTTGCATTATGCCATCATAATGGAATTTTGCATTATGACATCATAATGGAATTTTGCATTATGACATCATAATGGAATTTTGCATTATGACATCATAATGGAATTTTGCATTATGACATCAAAATGGAATGTAACATTATGACATCATAATGGAATGTTACATTATGACGTCATAATAGAATGTTACATTATGACATCATAATGGAATGTTGCATTATGACATCGTAATGGAGTGTTGCATTATGACATCATAATGGAATGTTGCATTATGACATTATAATGGAATTTTACATTATGACATCATAGGGGAATGTTGCATTATGACATCATAATGGAATTTTGCATTATGACATCATAATGGAATTTTACATTATGACATCATAATGGAATGTTACATTATGACATCATAATGGAATTTTGCATTATGACATCATAATGGAATTTTGCATTATGACATCATAATGGAATGTTACATTATGACATCATAATGGAATTTTGCATTATGACATAATGGAATGTTACATTATGACATCATAATGGAATTTTGCATTATGACATCAAAATGGAATTTTGCATTATGACATCATAATGGAATGTTACATTATGACATCATAAAGGAATGTTACATTATGACATCATAACATAATAGAATGTTACATTATGACATCATAATGGAAAGTTGCATTATGACATCATATTAGAATGTTACATTATGACATCATAATGGAATGTTGCTTAATGCCATCATAATAGAATTTTGCATTATGGCATCATTATGGGATGTTACATTATGACATCATAATGGAATTTTGCATTATGACATCATAATGGAATGTTGCATTATGACATCATAATGGACTTTTGTATTATGACATCATAATGGAATGTTGCATTATGACATCATAATGGAATTTTGCATTATGACATCATAATGGAATGTTACATTATGACATCATAATGGAATTTTACATTATGACATCATAATGGAATGTTACATTATTACATCATAATAGAATGTTACATTATGACATCATAATGGAATTTTGCATTATGACATCATAATAGAATTTTGCATTATGGCATCATTATGGAATGTTACATTATGACATCATAATGGAATTTTGCATTATGACATCATAATGGAATGTTACATTATGACATCATAATGGAATGTTGCATTATGCCATCATAATGGAATTTTGCATTATGCCATCATAATGGAATTTTGCATTATGACATCATAATGGAATTTTGCATTATGACATCATAATGGAATTTTGCATTATGACATCATAATGGAATTTTGCATTGTGACATCATAATGGAATGTTACATTATGACATCATAATGGAATGTTACATTATAACGTCATAATAGAATGTTACATTATGACATCATAATGGAATGTTGCATTATGACATCGTAATGGAGTGTTGCATTATGACATCATAATGGAATGTTGCATTATGACATTACAATGGAATTTTACATTATGACATCATAGGGGAATGTTGCATTATGACATCATAATGGAATTTTGCATTATGACATCATAATGGAATTTTACATTATGACATCATAATGGAATGTTACATTATGACATCATAATGGAATTTTGCATTATGACATCATAATGGAATTTTGCATTATGACATCACAATGGAATTTAACATTATGATATCATAATGGAATTTTGCATTATGACATCATAATGTTATTTTGCATTATGACATCATAATGGAATCTTGCATTATGACATCATAATGGAATTTTACATTATGACATCATAATGGAATTTTGCATTATGACATCATAATGGTATTTTGCATTATGACATCACAATGGAATTTTGAATTATGACATCATAATGGAATTTTGCAGTATGACATAATAATGGAGTTTTACATTATGACATCATAATGGAGTTTTACATTATGACATCATAATGGAATTTTGCATTATGACATCATAATGGAATTTTGCATTATGACATCATAATGGAATTTTGTATTATGACATCATAATGGAATTGTATATTATGACATCATAATGGAGTTTTACATTATGACATCATAATGGAGTTTTACATTATGACATCATAATGGAATTTTACATTATGACATCATAATGGAGTTTTACATTATGACATCATAATGGTATTTTGCATTATGACATCACAATGGAATTTTGCATTATGACATCATAATGGCATTTTGCAGTATGACATGATAATGGAATTTTATATTATGACATCATAATGGAGATTTACATAATGACATCATTATGGCATTTTACATTATGACATCATAATTGAGTTTTACATTATGACATCATAATAGAATGTTACATTATGGCATCATAATGGAATTTTGCATTATGACATCATAATAGAATGTTACATTATGACATCATAATGGAATTTTACATTATGACATCATAATGGAATGTTACATTATGACATCATAATGGAATTTTACATTATGACATCATAATGGAATTTTGCATTATGACATCATAATGGAATGTTACATTATGACCTCATAATGGAATTTTGCATTATGACATCATAATAGAATTTTGCATTATGGCATCATAATGGAATGTTACATTATGACATCATAATAGAATGTTACATTATGACATCATAATGGAATGTTGCATTATGGCATCATTATGGAATGTTACATTATGACATCATAATGGAATGTTACATTATGACATCATAATGGAATTTTGCATAATGACATCATAATGGAATTTTGCATTATGACATCATAATGGAATGTTACATTATGACATCATAATGGAATTTTACATTATGACATCATAATGGAATTTTGCATTATGACATCATAATGGAATGTTACATTATGACATCATAATGGAATTTTGCATTATGACATCATAATAGAATTTTGCATTATGACATCATAATGGAATGTTACATTATGACATCATAATGGAATGTTACATTATGACATCATAATAGAATGTTACATTATGACATCATAATAGAATGTTACATTATGACATCATAATGGAATGTTGCATTATGACATCATAATAGAATTTTGCATTATGGCATCATAATGGAATGTTACATTATGACATCATAATGGAATTTTGCATTATGACATAATGGAATGTTACATTATGACATCATAATGGAATTTTGCATTATGACATCAAAATGGAATTTTGCATTATGACATCATAATGGAATGTTACATTATGACATCATAATGGAATGTTACATTATGACATCATAACATAATAGAATGTTACATTATGACATCATAATGGAATGTTGCATTATGACATCATAATAGAATGTTACATTATGACATCATAATGGAATGTTGCTTAATGCCATCATAATAGAATTTTGCATTATGGCATCATAATTGAATGTTACATTATGACATCATAATGGAATTTTGCATTATGACATCATAATAGAATTTTGCATTATGGCATCATTATGGAATGTTACATTATGACATCATAATGGAATTTTGCATTATGACATCATAATGGAATGTTACATTATGACATCATAATGGAATGTTGCATTATGCCATCATAATAGAATTTTGCATTATGCCATCATAATGGAATTTTGCATTATGACATCATAATGGAATTTTGCATTATGACATCATAATGGAATTTTGCATTATGACATCATAATGGAATTTTGCATTATGACATCAAAATGGAATGTAACATTATGACATCATAATGGAATGTTACATTATGACGTCATAATAGAATGTTACATTATGACATCATAATGGAATGTTGCATTATGACATCGTAATGGAGTGTTGCATTATGACATCATAATGGAATGTTGCATTATGACATTATAATGGAATTTTACATTATGACATCATAGGGGAATGTTGCATTATGACATCATAATGGAATTTTGCATTATGACATCATAATGGAATTTTACATTATGACATCATAATGGAATGTTACATTATGACATCATAATGGAATTTTGCATTATGACATCATAATGGAATTTTGCATTATGACATCATAATGGAATGTTACATTATGACATCATAATGGAATTTTGCATTATGACATAATGGAATGTTACATTATGACATCATAATGGAATTTTGCATTATGACATCAAAATGGAATTTTGCATTATGACATCATAATGGAATGTTACATTATGACATCATAAAGGAATGTTACATTATGACATCATAACATAATAGAATGTTACATTATGACATCATAATGGAATGTTGCATTATGACATCATATTAGAATGTTACATTATGACATCATAATGGAATGTTGCTTAATGCCATCATAATAGAATTTTGCATTATGGCATCATTATGGGATGTTACATTATGACATCATAATGGAATTTTGCATTATGACATCATAATGGAATGTTGCATTATGACATCATAATGGACTTTTGTATTATGACATCATAATGGAATGTTGCATTATGACATCATAATGGAATTTTGCATTATGACATCATAATGGAATGTTACATTATGACATCATAATGGAATTTTACATTATGACATCATAATGGAATGTTACATTATTACATCATAATAGAATGTTACATTATGACATCATAATGGAATTTTGCATTATGACATCATAATAGAATTTTGCATTATGGCATCATTATGGAATGTTACATTATGACATCATAATGGAATTTTGCATTATGACATCATAATGGAATGTTACATTATGACATCATAATGGAATGTTGCATTATGCCATCATAATAGAATTTTGCATTATGCCATCATAATGGAATTTTGCATTATGACATCATAATGGAATTTTGCATTATGACATCATAATGGAATTTTGCATTATGACATCATAATGGAATTTTGCATTGTGACATCATAATGGAATGTTACATTATGACATCATAATGGAATGTTACATTATAACGTCATAATAGAATGTTACATTATGACATCATAATGGAATGTTGCATTATGACATCGTAATGGAGTGTTGCATTATGACATCATAATGGAATGTTGCATTATGACATCATAATGGAATTTTGCATTATGACATCATAATGGAATTTTACATTATGACATCATAATGGAATGTTACATTATGACATCATAATGGAATTTTGCATTATGACATCATAATGGAATTTTGCATTATGACATCACAATGGAATTTAACATTATGACATCATAATGGAATTTTGCATTATGACATCATAATGTTATTTTGCATTATGACATCATAATGGAATCTTGCATTATGACATCATAATGGAATTTTACATTATGACATCATAATGGAATTTTGCATTATGACATCATAATGGTATTTTGCATTATGACATCACAATGGAATTTTGAATTATGACATCATAATGGAATTTTGCAGTATGACATAATAATGGAGTTTTACATTATGACATCATAATGGAGTTTTACATTATGACATCATAATGGAATTTTGCATTATGACATCATAATGGAATTTTGCATTATGACATCATAATGGAATTTTGTATTATGACATCATAATGGAATTGTATATTATGACATCATAATGGAGTTTTACATTATGACATCATAATGGAGTTTTACATTATGACATCATAATGGAATTTTACATTATGACATCATAATGGAGTTTTACATTATGACATCATAATGGTATTTTGCATTATGACATCACAATGGAATTTTGCATTATGACATCATAATGGCATTTTGCAGTATGACATGATAATGGAATTTTATATTATGACATCATAATGGAGATTTACATAATGACATCATTATGGCATTTTACATTATGACATCATAATTGAGTTTTACATTATGACATCATAATAGAATGTTACATTATGGCATCATAATGGAATTTTGCATTATGACATCATAATAGAATGTTACATTATGACATCATAATGGAATTTTACATTATGACATCATAATGGAATGTTACATTATGACATCATAATGGAATTTTACATTATGACATCATAATGGAATTTTGCATTATGACATCATAATGGAATGTTACATTATGACCTCATAATGGAATTTTGCATTATGACATCATAATAGAATTTTGCATTATGGCATCATAATGGAACTTACATTCTGACATCATAATGGAATGTTGCATTATGACATCATAATGGAATTTTGCATTATGACATCATTATGGAATGTTGCATTATGACATCATAATTGAATTTTGCATTATGACATCATAATTGAATGTTACATTATGACATCATAATGGAATTTTGCATTATGACATCATAATAGAATTTTGCATTATGGCATCATAATGGAATGTTACATTATGACATCATAATGGAATTTTGCATTATGACATCATAATAGAATTTTGCATTATGGCATCATAATGGAATGTTACATTATGACATCATAATAGAATGTTACATTATGACATCATAATGGAATGTTGCATTATGGCATCATTATGGAATGTTACATTATGACATCATAATGGAATGTTACATTATGACATCATAATGGAATTTTGCATTATGACATCATAATGGAATTTTGCATTATGACATCATAATGGAATGTTACATTATGACATCATAATGGAATTTTACATTATGACATCATAATGGAATTTTGCATTATGACATCATAATGGAATGTTACATTATGACATCATAATGGAATTTTGCATTATGACATCATAATAGAATTTTGCATTATGACATCATAATGGAATGTTACATTATGACATCATAATGGAATGTTACATTATGACATCATAATAGAATGTTACATTATGACATCATAATAGAATGTTACATTATGACATCATAATGGAATGTTGCATTATGACATCATAATAGAATTTTGCATTATGGCATCATAATGGAATGTTACATTATGACATCATAATGGAATTTTGCATTATGACATAATGGAATGTTACATTATGACATCATAATGGAATTTTGCATTATGACATCAAAATGGAATTTTGCATTATGACATCATAATGGAATGTTACATTATGACATCATAATGGAATGTTACATTATGACATCATAACATAATAGAATGTTACATTATGACATCATAATGGAATGTTGCATTATGACATCATAATAGAATGTTACATTATGACATCATAATGGAATGTTGCTTAATGCCATCATAATAGAATTTTGCATTATGGCATCATTATGGAATGTTACATTATGACATCATAATGGAATTTTGCATTATGACATCATAATGGAATGTTGCATTATGACATCATAATGGACTTTTGTATTATGACATCATAATGGAATGTTGCATTATGACATCATAATGGAATTTTGCATTATGACATCATAATGGAATGTTACATTATGACATCATAATGGAATTTTACATTATGACATCATAATGGAATGTTACATTATGACATCATAATAGAATGTTACATTATGACATCATAATGGAATTTTGCATTATGACATCATAATAGAATTTTGCATTATGGCATCATTATGGAATGTTACATTATGACATCATAATGGAATTTTGCATTATGACATCATAATGGAATGTTACATTATGACATCATAATGGAATGTTGCATTATGCCATCATAATAGAATTTTGCATTATGCCATCATAATGGAATTTTGCATTATGACATCATAATGGAATTTTGCATTATGACATCATAATGGAATTTTGCATTATGACATCATAATGGAATTTTGCATTATGACATCATAATGGAATGTTACATTATGACATCATAATGGAATGTTGCATTATGACATCGTAATGGAGTGTTGCATTTTGACATCATAATGGAATGTTGCATTATGACATTATAATGGAATTTTACATTATGACATCATAAGGGAATGTTGCATTATGACATCATAATGGAATTTTGCATTATGACATCATAATGGAATTTTACATTATGACATCATAATGGAATGTTACATTATGACATCATAATGGAATTTTGCATTATGGCATCATAATGGAATTTTGCATTATGACATCATAATGGAATTTAACATTATGACATCATAATGGAATTTTACATTATGACATCATAATGGCATTTTGCATTATGACATCATAATGGAATTTTGCATTATGACATCATAATGGAATGTTACATTATGACATCATAATGGAATGTTGCATTATGACATCATAATATAATTTTGCATTATGGCATCATTATGGAATGTTACATTATGACATCATAATGGAATTTTGCATTATGACATCATAATGGAATGTTGCATTATGACATCATAATAGAATGTTACATTATGACATCATAATGGAATTTTGCATTACAACATCATAATAGAATGTTACATTATGACATCATAATGGAATTTTACATTATGACATCATAATGGAATGTTACATTATGACATCATAATGGAATTTTACATTATGACATCATAATGGAATTTTGCATTATGACATCATAATGGAATGTTACATTATGACCTCATAATGGAATTTTGCATTATGACGTCATAATAGAATTTTGCATTATGGCATCATAATGGAATGTTACATTCTGACATCATAATGGAATGTTGCATTATGACATCATAATGGAATTTTGCATTATGACATCATAATGGAATGTTGCATTATGACATCATAATTGAATTTTGCATTATGACATCATAATTGAATGTTACATTATGACATCATAATGGAATTTTGCATTATGACATCATAATAGAATTTTGCATTATGGCATCATTATGGAATGTTACATTATGACATCATAATGGAATTTTGCATTATGACATCATAATGGAATGTTACATTATGACATCATAATGGAATGTTGCATTATGCCATCATAATAGAATTTTGCATTATGCCATCATAATGGAATTTTGCATTATGACATCATAATGGAATTTTGCATTATGACATCATAATGGAATTTTGCATTATGACATCATAATGGAATTTTGCATTATGACATCAAAATGGAATGTAACATTATGACATCATAATGGAATGTTACATTATGACGTCATAATAGAATGTTACATTATGACATCATAATGGAATGTTGCATTATGACATCGTAATGGAGTGTTGCATTATGACATCATAATGGAATGTTGCATTATGACATTATAATGGAATTTTACATTATGACATCATAGGGGAATGTTGCATTATGACATCATAATGGAATTTTGCATTATGACATCATAATGGAATTTTACATTATGACATCATAATGGAATGTTACATTATGACATCATAATGGAATTTTGCATTATGACATCATAATGGAATTTTGCATTATGACATCATAATGGAATGTTACATTATGACATCATAATGGAATTTTGCATTATGACATAATGGAATGTTACATTATGACATCATAATGGAATTTTGCATTATGACATCAAAATGGAATTTTGCATTATGACATCATAATGGAATGTTACATTATGACATCATAAAGGAATGTTACATTATGACATCATAACATAATAGAATGTTACATTATGACATCATAATGGAATGTTGCATTATGACATCATATTAGAATGTTACATTATGACATCATAATGGAATGTTGCTTAATGCCATCATAATAGAATTTTGCATTATGGCATCATTATGGGATGTTACATTATGACATCATAATGGAATTTTGCATTATGACATCATAATGGAATGTTGCATTATGACATCATAATGGACTTTTGTATTATGACATCATAATGGAATGTTGCATTATGACATCATAATGGAATTTTGCATTATGACATCATAATGGAATGTTACATTATGACATCATAATGGAATGTTACATTATGACATCATAATGGAATTTTGCATTATGACATCATAATAGAATTTTGCATTATGGCATCATTATGGAATGTTACATTATGACATCATAATGGAATTTTGCATTATGACATCATAATGGAATGGTACATTATGACATCATAATGGAATGTTGCATTATGCCATCATAATAGAATTTTGCATTATGCCATCATAATGGAATTTTGCATTATGACATCATAATGGAATTTTGCATTATGACATCATAATGGAATTTTGCATTATGACATCATAATGGAATTTTGCATTGTGACATCATAATGGAATGTTACATTATGACATCATAATGGAATGTTACATTATAACGTCATAATAGAATGTTACATTATGACATCATAATGGAATGTTGCATTATGACATCGTAATGGAGTGTTGCATTATGACATCATAATGGAATGTTGCATTATGACATTACAATGGAATTTTACATTATGACATCATAGGGGAATGTTGCATTATGACATCATAATGGAATTTTGCATTATGACATCATAATGGAATTTTACATTATGACATCATAATGGAATGTTACATTATGACATCATAATGGAATTTTGCATTATGACATCATAATGGAATTTTGCATTATGACATCACAATGGAATTTAACATTATGACATCATAATGGAATTTTGCATTATGACATCATAATGTTATTTTGCATTATGACATCATAATGGAATCTTGCATTATGACATCATAATGGAATTTTACATTATGACATCATAATGGAATTTTGCATTATGACATCATAATGGTATTTTGCATTATGACATCACAATGGAATTTTGAATTATGACATCATAATGGAATTTTGCAGTATGACATAATAATGGAGTTTTACATTATGACATCATAATGGAGTTTTACATTATGACATCATAATGGAATTTTGCATTATGACATCATAATGGAATTTTGCATTATGAAATCATAATGGAATTTTGTATTATGACATCATAATGGAATTGTATATTATGACATCATAATGGAGTTTTACATTATGACATCATAATGGAGTTTTACATTATGACATCATAATGGAATTTTACATTATGACATCATAATGGAGTTTTACATTATGACATCATAATGGTATTTTGCATTATGACATCACAATGGAATTTTGCATTATGACATCATAATGGCATTTTGCAGTATGACATGATAATGGAATTTTATATTATGACATCATAATGGAGATTTACATAATGACATCATTATGGCATTTTACATTATGACATCATAATTGAGTTTTACATTATGACATCATAATGGAATTTTACATTATGACATCATAATTGAGTTTTACATTATGACATCATAATGGAATTTTGCATTATGACATCATAATGGAATGTTACATTGTGACATCATAATGGAATGTTGCATTATGACATCATAATAGAATGTTACATTATGACATCATAATGGAATGTTGCATTATGACATCATAATAGAATTTTGCATTATGGCATCATTATGGAATGTTACATTATGACATCATAATGGAATTTTGCATTATGACATCATAATGGAATGTTGCATTATGACATCATAATGGAATTTTGCATTACGACATCATAATGGAATGTTACATTATGACATCATAATGGAATGTTACATTATGACATCATAATGGAATTTTACATTATGACATCATAATGGAATTTTGCATTATGACATCATAATGGAATGTTACATTATGACATCATAATGGAATTTTGCATTATGACATCATAATGGAATTTTGCATTATGACATCATAATGGAATGTTACATTATGACCTCATAATGGAATTTTGCATTATGACGTCATAATAGAATTTTGCATTATGGCATCATAATGGAATGTTACATTCTGACATCATAATGGAATGTTGCATTATGACATCATAATGGAATTTTGCATTATGACATCATAATGGAATGTTGCATTATGACATCATAATGGAATGTTGCATTATGACATCATAATTGAATTTTGCATTATGACATCATAATTGAATGTTACATTATGACATCATAATGGAATTTTGCATTATGACATCATAATAGAATTTTGCATTATGGCATCATTATGGAATGTTACATTCTGACATCATAATGGAATGTTGCATTATGACATCATAATGGAATTTTGCATTATGACATCATAATGGAATGTTGCATTATGACATCATAATTGAATTTTGCATTATGACATCATAATTGAATGTTACATTATGACATCATAATGGAATTTTGCATTATGACATCATAATAGAATTTTGCATTATGGCATCATTATGGAATGTTACATTATGACATCATAATGGAATTTTGCATTATGACATCATAATGGAATGTTACATTATGACATCATAATGGAATGTTGCATTATGCCATCATAATAGAATTTTGCATTATGCCATCATAATGGAATTTTGCATTATGACATCATAATGGAATTTTGCATTATGACATCATAATGGAATTTTGCATTATGACATCATAATGGAATTTTGCATTATGACATCAAAATGGAATGTAACATTATGACATCATAATGGAATGTTACATTATGACGTCATAATAGAATGTTACATTATGACATCATAATGGAATGTTGCATTATGACATCGTAATGGAGTGTTGCATTATGACATCATAATGGAATGTTGCATTATGACATTATAATGGAATTTTACATTATGACATCATAGGGGAATGTTGCATTATGACATCATAATGGAATTTTGCATTATGACATCATAATGGAATTTTACATTATGACATCATAATGGAATGTTACATTATGACATCATAATGGAATTTTGCATTATGACATCATAATGGAATTTTGCATTATGACATCATAATGGAATGTTACATTATGACATCATAATGGAATGTTACATTATGACATCATAATGGAATTTTGCATTATGACATAATGGAATGTTACATTATGACATCATAATGGAATTTTGCATTATGACATCAAAATGGAATTTTGCATTATGACATCATAATGGAATGTTACATTATGACATCATAAAGGAATGTTACATTATGACATCATAACATAATAGAATGTTACATTATGACATCATAATGGAATGTTGCATTATGACATCATATTAGAATGTTACATTATGACATCATAATGGAATGTTGCTTAATGCCATCATAATAGAATTTTGCATTATGGCATCATTATGGGATGTTACATTATGACATCATAATGGAATTTTGCATTATGACATCATAATGGAATGTTGCATTATGACATCATAATGGACTTTTGTATTATGACATCATAATGGAATGTTGCATTATGACATCATAATGGAATTTTGCATTATGACATCATAATGGAATGTTACATTATGACATCATAATGGAATTTTACATTATGACATCATAATGGAATGTTACATTATTACATCATAATAGAATGTTACATTATGACATCATAATGGAATTTTGCATTATGACATCATAATAGAATTTTGCATTATGGCATCATTATGGAATGTTACATTATGACATCATAATGGAATTTTGCATTATGACATCATAATGGAATGTTACATTATGACATCATAATGGAATGTTGCATTATGCCATCATAATAGAATTTTGCATTATGCCATCATAATGGAATTTTGCATTATGACATCATAATGGAATTTTGCATTATGACATCATAATGGAATTTTGCATTATGACATCATAATGGAATTTTGCATTGTGACATCATAATGGAATGTTACATTATGACATCATAATGGAATGTTACATTATAACGTCATAATAGAATGTTACATTATGACATCATAATGGAATGTTGCATTATGACATCGTAATGGAGTGTTGCATTATGACATCATAATGGAATGTTGCATTATGACATTACAATGGAATTTTACATTATGACATCATAGGGGAATGTTGCATTATGACATCATAATGGAATTTTGCATTATGACATCATAATGGAATTTTACATTATGACATCATAATGGAATGTTACATTATGACATCATAATGGAATTTTGCATTATGACATCATAATGGAATTTTGCATTATGACATCACAATGGAATTTAACATTATGACATCATAATGGAATTTTGCATTATGACATCATAATGTTATTTTGCATTATGACATCATAATGGAATCTTGCATTATGACATCATAATGGAATTTTACATTATGACATCATAATGGAATTTTGCATTATGACATCATAATGGTATTTTGCATTATGACATCACAATGGAATTTTGAATTATGACATCATAATGGAATTTTGCAGTATGACATAATAATGGAGTTTTACATTATGACATCATAATGGAGTTTTACATTATGACATCATAATGGAATTTTGCATTATGACATCGTAATGGAATTTTGCATTATGACATCATAATGGAATTTTGTATTATGACATCATAATGGAATTGTATATTATGACATCATAATGGAGTTTTACATTATGACATCATAATGGAGTTTTACATTATGACATCATAATGGAATTTTACATTATGACATCATAATGGAGTTTTACATTATGACATCATAATGGTATTTTGCATTATGACATCACAATGGAATTTTGCATTATGACATCATAATGGCATTTTGCAGTATGACATGATAATGGAATTTTATATTATGACATCATAATGGAGATTTACATAATGACATCATTATGGCATTTTACATTATGACATCATAATTGAGTTTTACATTATGACATCATAATGGAATTTTACATTATGACATCATAATTGAGTTTTACATTATGACATCATAATGGAATTTTGCATTATGACATCATAATGGAATGTTACATTGTGACATCATAATGGAATGTTGCATTATGACATCATAATAGAATGTTACATTATGACATCATAATGGAATTTTGCATTATGACATCATAATGGAATGTTGCATTATGACATCATAATGGAATTTTGCATTACGACATCATAATGGAATGTTACATTATGACATCATAATGGAATGTTACATTATGACATCATAATGGAATTTTACATTATGACATCATAATGGAATTTTGCATTATGACATCATAATGGAATGTTACATTATGACATCATAATGGAATTTTGCATTATGACATCATAATGGAATTTTGCATTATGACATCATAATGGAATGTTACATTATGACATCATAATGGAATGTTACATTATGACATCATAATAGAATGTTACATTATGACATCATAATGGAATGTTGCTTTATGACATCATAATAGAATTTTGCATTATGGCATCATAATGGAATGTTACATTATGACATCATGATGTCATAATGTAACATTCCATAATGATGCCATAATGCAAAATTCTATTATGATGTCATAATGCAAAATTCCATTATGATGTCATAATGTAACATTCCATAATGATGCCATAATGTAACATTCCATAATGATGCCATAATGCAACATTCCATTATGATGTCATAATGTAACATTCTATTATGATGTCATAATGAAACATTCCATTATGATGCCATAATGCAACCTTCCATTATGATGTCATAATGTAACATTCCATTATGATGTCATAATGCAAAATTCTATTATGATGTCATAATGCAAAATTCCATTATGATGTCATAATGTAACATTCCATAATGATGCCATAATGTAACATTCCATAATGATGCCATAATGCAACATTCCATTATGATGTCATAATGTAACATTCTATTATGATGTCATAATGAAACATTCCATTATGATGCCATAATGCAACCTTCCATTATGATGTCATAATGTAACATTCCATTATGATGTCATAATGCAAAATTCCATTATGATGTCATAATGCAATATTCCATTATGATGTCATAATGCAACATTCCATTATGATGTCATAATGTAACATTCCATAATGATGCCATAATGCAACATTCCATTATGATGTCATAATGCAACATTCCATTATGATGTCATAATGTAACATTCCATTATGATGTCATAATGTAAAATTCCATTATGATGTCATAATGCAACATTCCATTATGATGTCATAATGCAAAATTCCATTATGATGTCATAATGTAACATTCTATTATGATGCCATAATGCAAAATTCTATTATGATGTCATAATGCAACATTCCATTATGATGTCATAATGTAACATTCTATTATGATGTCATAATGTAACATTCCATTATGATGTCATAATGTAACATTCTATTATGATGTCATAATGTAACATTCCATTATGATGTCATAATGTAACATTCCATTATGATGTCATAAAGCAAAATACCATTATGATGTCATAATGCAACATTCCATTATGATGTCATAATGCAAAATTCAATTTTGATGTCAAAATGTAAAATTCCATTATGATGTCATAATGTAACATTCTATTATGATGTCATAATGCAACATTCCATTATGATTTCATAATGTAACATTCCATTATGATGTCATAATGTAACATTCCATTATGTCATAATGCAAAATTCCATTATGATGTCATAATGCAAAATTCCATTATGATGTCATAATGCAAAATTCCATTATGATGTCATAATGTAACATTTCATTATGATGCCATAATGCAAAATTCTTTTATGATGTCATAATGCAACATTCCATTATGATGTCATAATGCAAAATTCCATTATGATGTCATAATGCAACATTCCATTATGATGTCATAATGCAAAATTCCATTTTGATGTCATAATGTAACATTATATTATGATGTCATAATGTAACATTCCATTATGATGTCATAATGCAAAATTCTATGATGATGTCATAATGCAACATTCCATTATGATGTCATAATGTAACATTCCATTATGATGTCATAATGCAAAATTCCATTATGATGTCATAATGTAACATTCCATTATGATGTCATAATGTAACATTCTATTATGATGTCATAATGTAACATTCCATTATGATGTCATAATGCAAAATTCTATTATGATGTCATAATGCAACATTCCATTATGATGTCAAAATGTAACATTCCATTATGATGTCATAATGCAAAATTCCATTATGATGTCATAATGCAACATTCCATTATGATGTCATAATGCAAAATTCCATTATGATGTCATAATGTAACATTCCATTATGATGTCACAATGCAACATTCCATTATGATGTCATAATGCAACATTCCATTATGATGTCATAATGTAACATTCCATAATGATGGCATAATGCAACATTCCATTATGATGTCATAATGCAAAATTCCATTATGATGTCATAATGCAACATTCCATTATGATGTCATAATGCAAAATTCCATTTTGATGTCATAATGTAAAATTCCATTATGATGTCATAATGTAACATTCTATTATGATGTCATAATGTAACATTCCATTATGATGTCATAATGTAACATTCCATTATGATGTCATAATGTAACATTCTATTATGATGTCATAATGTAACATTCCATTATGATGTCATAATGTAACATTCCATTATGATGTCATAATGCAAAATTCTATTATGATGTCATAATGCAACATTCCATTATGATGTCAAAATGTAATATTCCATTATGATGTCATAATGCAAAATTCCATTATGATGTCATAATGCAACATTCCATTATGATGTCATAATGTAACATTCCATTATGATGTCATAATGCAAAATTCTATTATGATGTCATAATGCATCATTCCATTATGATGTCAAAATGTAACATTCCATTATGATGTCATAATGCAACATTCCATTATGATGTCATAATGCAACATTCCATTATGATGTCAAAATGTAACATTCCATTATGATGTCAAAATGCAAAATTCCATTATGATGTCATAATGCAACATTCCATTATGATGTCATAATGCAAAATTCCATTATGATGTCATAATGTAACATTCCATTATGATGTCACAATGCAACATTCCATTATGATGTCATAATGCAACATTCCATTATGATGTCATAATGTAACATTCCATAATGATGCCATAATGCAACATTCCATTATGATGTAATAATGCAACATTCCATTATGATGTCATAATGTAACATTCCATTATGATGTCATAATGCAAAATTCCATTATGATGTCATAATGTAATATTCCATTATGATGTCATAATGCAACATTCCATTATGATGTCATAATGTAACATTCCATAATGATGCCATAATGCAACATTCCATTATGATGTCATAATAAAACATCCCATTATGATGTCATAATGTAACATTCCATTATGATGTCATAATGTGAAATTCCATTATGATGTCATAATGCAACATTCCATTATGATGTCATAATGTAACATTCCATAATGATGCCATAATGCAACATTCCATTATGATGTCATAATGCAACATTCCATTATGATGTCATAATGTAACATTCCATAATGATGCCATAATGCAACATTCCATTATGATGTCATAATGCAAAATTCCATTATGATGTCATAATGCAACATTCCATTATGATGTCATAATGCAAAATTCCATTTTGATGTCATAATGTAAAATTCCATTATGATGTCATAATGTAACATTCTATTATGATGTCATAATGTAACATTCCATTATGATGTCATAATGTAACATTCCATTATGATGTCATAATGTAACATTCTATTATGATGTCATAATGTAACATTCCATTATGATGTCATAATGTAACATTCCATTATGATGTCATAATGCAAAATTCTATTATGATGTCATAATGCAACATTCCATTATGATGTCAAAATGTAACATTCCATTATGATGTCATAATGCAAAATTCCATTATGATGTCATAATGCAACATTCCATTATGATGTCATAATGTAACATTCCATTATGATGTCATAATGCAAAATTCTATTATGATGTCATAATGCATCATTCCATTATGATGTCAAAATGTAACATTCCATTATGATGTCATAATGCAACATTCCATTATGGTGTCATAATGCAACATTCCATTATGATGTCATAATGCAAAATTCCATTATGATGTCATAATGTAACATTCCATAATGATGCCATAATGCAACATTCCATTATGATGTCATAATGTAAAATTCCATTATGATGTCATAATGCAAAATTCCATTATGGTGTCATAATGCAACATTCCATTATGATGTCATAATGCAAAATTCCATTATGATGTCATAATGTAACATTCCATAATGATGCCATAATGCAACATTCCATTATGATGTCATAATGCAACATTCCATTATGATGTCATAATGTAACATTCCATTATGTCATAATGCAAAATTCCATTATGATGTCATAATGCAAAATTCCATTATGATGTCATAATGCAAAATTCCATTATGATGTCATAATGCAAAATTCCATTATGATGTCATAATGTAACATTTCATTATGATGCCATAATGCAAAATTCTTTTATGATGTCATAATGCAACATTCCATTATGATGTCATAATGCAAAATTCCATTATGATGTCATAATGCAACATTCCATTATGATGTCATAATGCAAAATTCCATTATGATGTCATAATGCAACATTCCATTATGATGTCATAATGCAAAATTCCATTTTGATGTCATAATGTAAAAATCCATTATGATGTCATAATGTAACATTATATTATGATGTCATAATGTAACATTCCATTATGATGTCATAATGTAACATTCCATTATGATGTCATAATGTAACATTCTATTATGATGTCATAATGTAACATTCCATTATGATGTCATAATGCAAAATTCTATGATGATGTCATAATGCAACATTCCATTATGATGTCATAATGTAACATTCCATTATGATGTCATAATGCAAAATTCCATTATGATGTCATAATGTAACATTCCATTATGATGTCATAATGTAACATTCTATTATGATGTCATAATGTAACATTCCATTATGATGCCATAATGCAAAATTCTATTATGATGTCATAATGCAACATTCCATTATGATGTCAAAATGTAACATTCCATTATGATGTCATAATGCAAAATTCCATTATGATGTCATAATGCAACATTCCATTATGATGTCATAATGCAAAATTCCATTATGATGTCATAATGTAACATTCCATTATGATGTCACAATGCAACATTCCATTATGATGTCATAATGCAACATTCCATTATGATGTCATAATGTAACATTCCATAATGATGCCATAATGCAACATTCCATTATGATGTCATAATGCAAAATTCCATTATGATGTCATAATGCAACATTCCATTATGATGTCATAATGCAAAATTCCATTTTGATGTCATAATGTAAAATTCCATTATGATGTCATAATGTAACATTCTATTATGATGTCATAATGTAACATTCCATTATGATGTCATAATGTAACATTCCATTATGATGTCATAATGTAACATTCTATTATGATGTCATAATGTAACATTCCATTATGATGTCATAATGTAACATTCCATTATGATGTCATAATGCAAAATTCCATTATGATGTCATAATGCAACATTCCATTATGATGTCATAATGTAACATTCCATTATGATGTCATAATGCAAAATTCTATTATGATGTCATAATGCATCATTCCATTATGATGTCAAAATGTAACATTCCATTATGATGTCATAATGCAACATTCCATTATGATGTCATAATGCAACATTCCATTATGATGTCAAAATGTAACATTCCATTATGATGTCATAATGCAAAATTCCATTATGATGTCATAATGCAACATTCCATTATAATGTCATAATGTAACATTCTATTATGATGTCATAATGCAACATTCCATTAAGATGTCATAATGTAACATTCCATTATGATGTCATAATGTAAAATTCCATTATGATGTCATAATGTAACATTCCATTATGATGTCATAATGCAAAATTCCATTATGGTGTCATAATGCAACATTCCATTATGATGTCATATTGCAAAATTCCATTATGATGTCATAATGTAACATTCCATAATGATGCCATAATGCAACATTCCATTATGATGTCATAATGCAACATTCCATTATGATGTCATAATGTAACATTCCATTATGTCATAATGCAAAATTCCATTATGATGTCATAATGCAAAATTCCATTATGATGTCATAATGCAAAATTCCATTATGATGTCATAATGTAACATTTCATTATGATGCCATAATGCAAAATTCTTTTATGATGTCATAATGCAACATTCCATTATGATGTCATAATGTAACATTCCATTATGATGTCACAATGCAACATTCCATTATGATGTCATAATGCAACATTCCATTATGATGTCATAATGTAACATTCCATAATGATGCCATAATGCAACATTCCATTATGATGTCATAATGCAAAATTCCATTATGATGTCATAATGCAACATTCCATTATGATGTCATAATGCAAAATTCCATTTTGATGTCATAATGTAAAATTCCATTATGATGTCATAATGTAACATTCTATTATGATGTCATAATGTAACATTCCATTATGATGTCATAATGTAACATTCCATTATGATGTCATAATGTAACATTCTATTATGATGTCATAATGTAACATTCCATTATGATGTCATAATGTAACATTCCATTATGATGTCATAATGCAAAATTCTATTATGATGTCATAATGCAACATTCCATTATGATGTCAAAATGTAATATTCCATTATGATGTCATAATGCAAAATTCCATTATGATGTCATAATGCAACATTCCATTATGATGTCATAATGTAACATTCCATTATGATGTCATAATGCAAAATTCTATTATGATGTCATAATGCATCATTCCATTATGATGTCAAAATGTAACATTCCATTATGATGTCATAATGCAACATTCCATTATGATGTCATAATGCAACATTCCATTATGATGTCAAAATGTAACATTCCATTATGATGTCAAAATGCAAAATTCCATTATGATGTCATAATGCAACATTCCATTATGATGTCATAATGCAAAATTCCATTATGATGTCATAATGTAACATTCCATTATGATGTCACAATGCAACATTCCATTATGATGTCATAATGCAACATTCCATTATGATGTCATAATGTAACATTCCATAATGATGCCATAATGCAACATTCCATTATGATGTAATAATGCAACATTCCATTATGATGTCATAATGTAACATTCCATTATGATGTCATAATGCAAAATTCCATTATGATGTCATAATGTAATATTCCATTATGATGTCATAATGCAACATTCCATTATGATGTCATAATGTAACATTCCATAATGATGCCATAATGCAACATTCCATTATGATGTCATAATAAAACATCCCATTATGATGTCATAATGTAACATTCCATTATGATGTCATAATGTAAAATTCCATTATGATGTCATAATGCAACATTCCATTATGATGTCATAATGTAACATTCCATAATGATGCCATAATGCAACATTCCATTATGATGTCATAATGCAACATTCCATTATGATGTCATAATGTAACATTCCATAATGATGCCATAATGCAACATTCCATTATGATGTCATAATGCAAAATTCCATTATGATGTCATAATGCAACATTCCATTATGATGTCATAATGCAAAATTCCATTTTGATGTCATAATGTAAAATTCCATTATGATGTCATAATGTAACATTCTATTATGATGTCATAATGTAACATTCCATTATGATGTCATAATGTAACATTCCATTATGATGTCATAATGTAACATTCTATTATGATGTCATAATGTAACATTCCATTATGATGTCATAATGTAACATTCCATTATGATGTCATAATGCAAAATTCTATTATGATGTCATAATGCAACATTCCATTATGATGTCAAAATGTAACATTCCATTATGATGTCATAATGCAAAATTCCATTATGATGTCATAATGCAACATTCCATTATGATGTCATAATGTAACATTCCATTATGATGTCATAATGCAAAATTCTATTATGATGTCATAATGCATCATTCCATTATGATGTCAAAATGTAACATTCCATTATGATGTCATAATGCAACATTCCATTATGGTGTCATAATGCAACATTCCATTATGATGTCATAATGCAAAATTCCATTATGATGTCATAATGTAACATTCCATAATGATGCCATAATGCAACATTCCATTATGATGTCATAATGTAAAATTCCATTATGATGTCATAATGCAAAATTCCATTATGGTGTCATAATGCAACATTCCATTATGATGTCATAATGCAAAATTCCATTATGATGTCATAATGTAACATTCCATAATGATGCCATAATGCAACATTCCATTATGATGTCATAATGCAACATTCCATTATGATGTCATAATGTAACATTCCATTATGTCATAATGCAAAATTCCATTATGATGTCATAATGCAAAATTCCATTATGATGTCATAATGCAAAATTCCATTATGATGTCATAATGCAAAATTCCATTATGATGTCATAATGTAACATTTCATTATGATGCCATAATGCAAAATTCTTTTATGATGTCATAATGCAACATTCCATTATGATGTCATAATGCAAAATTCCATTATGATGTCATAATGCAACATTCCATTATGATGTCATAATGCAAAATTCCATTATGATGTCATAATGCAACATTCCATTATGATGTCATAATGCAAAATTCCATTTTGATGTCATAATGTAAAAATCCATTATGATGTCATAATGTAACATTATATTATGATGTCATAATGTAACATTCCATTATGATGTCATAATGTAACATTCCATTATGATGTCATAATGTAACATTCTATTATGATGTCATAATGTAACATTCCATTATGATGTCATAATGCAAAATTCCATTATGATGTCATAATGCAACATTCCATTATGATGTCATAATGTAATATTCCATAATGATGCCATAATGCAACATTCCATTATGATGTCATAATGCAACATTCCATTATGATGTCATAATGCAACATTCCATTATGATGTCATAATGTAACATTCCATTATGATGCCATAATGCAAAATTCTATTATGATGTCATAATGCAACATTCCATTATGATGTCAAAATGTAACATTCCATTATGATGTCATAATGCAACATTCCATTATGATGTCATAATGCAACATTCCATTATGATGTCATAATGCAAAATTCCATTATGATGTCATAATGTAACATTCCATTATGATGTCACAATGCAACATTCCATTATGATGTCATAATGCAAAATTCCATTATGATGTCATAATGTAACATTCCATTATGATGTCACAATGCAACATTCCATTATGATGTCATAATGCAACATTCCATTATGATGTCATAATGTAACATTCCATAATGATGCCATAATGCAACATTCCATTATGATGTCATAATGCAAAATTCCATTATGATGTCATAATGCAACATTCCATTATGATGTCATAATGCAAAATTCCATTTTGATGTCATAATGTAAAATTCCATTATGATGTCATAATGTAACATTCTATTATGATGTCATAATGTAACATTCCATTATGATGTCATAATGTAACATTCCATTATGATGTCATAATGTAACATTCTATTATGATGTCATAATGTAACATTCCATTATGATGTCATAATGTAACATTCCATTATGATGTCATAATGCAAAATTCCATTATGATGTCATAATGCAACATTCCATTATGATGTCATAATGTAACATTCCATTATGATGTCATAATGCAAAATTCTATTATGATGTCATAATGCATCATTCCATTATGATGTCAAAATGTAACATTCCATTATGATGTCATAATGCAACATTCCATTATGATGTCATAATGCAACATTCCATTATGATGTCAAAATGTAACATTCCATTATGATGTCATAATGCAAAATTCCATTATGATGTCATAATGCAACATTCCATTATAATGTCATAATGTAACATTCTATTATGATGTCATAATGCAACATTCCATTAAGATGTCATAATGTAACATTCCATTATGATGTCATAATGTAAAATTCCATTATGATGTCATAATGTAACATTCCATTATGATGTCATAATGCAAAATTCCATTATGGTGTCATAATGCAACATTCCATTATGATGTCATAATGCAAAATTCCATTATGATGTCATAATGTAACATTCCATAATGATGCCATAATGCAACATTCCATTATGATGTCATAATGCAACATTCCATTATGATGTCATAATGTAACATTCCATTATGTCATAATGCAAAATTCCATTATGATGTCATAATGCAAAATTCCATTATGATGTCATAATGCAAAATTCCATTATGATGTCATAATGTAACATTTCATTATGATGCCATAATGCAAAATTCTTTTATGATGTCATAATGCAACATTCCATTATGATGTCATAATGCAAAATTCCATTATGATGTCATAATGCAACATTCCATTATGATGTCATAATGCAAAATTCCATTTTGATGTCATAATGTAAAAATCCATTATGATGTCATAATGTAACATTATATTATGATGTCATAATGTAACATTCCATTATGATGTCATAATGTAACATTCCATTATGATGTCATAATGTAACATTCTATTATGATGTCATAATGTAACATTCCATTATGATGTCATAATGCAAAATTCTATGATGATGTCATAATGCAACATTCCATTATGATGTCATAATGTAACATTCCATTATGATGTCATAATGCAAAATTCCATTATGATGTCATAATGTAACATTCCATTATGATGTCATAATGTAACATTCTATTATGATGTCATAATGTAACATTCCATTATGATGCCATAATGCAAAATTCTATTATGATGTCATAATGCAACATTCCATTATGATGTCAAAATGTAACATTCCATTATGATGTCATAATGCAAAATTCCATTATGATGTCATAATGCAACATTCCATTATGATGTCATAATGCAACATTCCATTATGATGTCATAATGTAACATTCCATTATGATGTCACAATGCAACATTCCATTATGATGTCATAATGCAACATTCCATTATGATGTCATAATGTAACATTCCATAATGATGCCATAATGCAACATTCCATTATGATGTCATAATGCAAAATTCCATTATGATGTCATAATGCAACATTCCATTATGATGTCATAATGCAAAATTCCATTTTGATGTCATAATGTAAAATTCCATTATGATGTCATAATGTAACATTCTATTATGATGTCATAATGTAACATTCCATTATGATGTCATAATGTAACATTCCATTATGATGTCATAATGTAACATTCTATTATGATGTCATAATGTAACATTCCATTATGATGTCATAATGTAACATTCCATTATGATGTCATAATGCAAAATTCTATTATGATGTCATAATGCAACATTCCATTATGATGTCAAAATGTAACATTCCATTATGATGTCATAATGCAAAATTCCATTATGATGTCATAATGCAACATTCCATTATGATGTCATAATGTAACATTCCATTATGATGTCATAATGCAAAATTCTATTATGATGTCATAATGCATCATTCCATTATGATGTCAAAATGTAACATTCCATTATGATGTCATAATGCAACATTCCATTATGATGTCATAATGCAACATTCCATTATGATGTCAAAATGTAACATTCCATTATGATGTCATAATGCAAAATTCCATTATGATGTCATAATGCAACATTCCATTATAATGTCATAATGTAACATTCTATTATGATGTCATAATGCAACATTCCATTAAGATGTCATAATGTAACATTCCATTATGATGTCATAATGTAAAATTCCATTATGATGTCATTAACATTTCATTATGGTGTCATAATGCAACATTCCATTATGATGTCATAATGCAAAATTCCATTATGATGTCATAATGTAACATTCCATAATGATGCCATAATGCAACATTCCATTATGATGTCATAATGTAAAATTCCATTATGATGTCATAATGCAAAATTCCATTATGGTGTCATAATGCAACATTCCATTATGATGTCATAATGCAAAATTCCATTATGATGTCATAATGTAACATTCCATAATGATGCCATAATGCAACATTCCATTATGATGTCATAATGCAACATTCCATTATGATGTCATAATGTAACATTCCATTATGTCATAATGCAAAATTCCATTATGATGTCATAATGCAAAATTCCATTATGATGTCATAATGCAAAATTCCATTATGATGTCATAATGCAAAATTCCATTATGATGTCATAATGTAACATTTCATTATGATGCCATAATGCAAAATTCTTTTATGATGTCATAATGCAACATTCCATTATGATGTCATAATGCAAAATTCCATTATGATGTCATAATGCAACATTCCATTATGATGTCATAATGCAAAATTCTATTATGATGTCATAATGCAACATTCCATTATGATGTCATAATGCAAAATTCCATTTTGATGTCATAATGTAAAAATCCATTATGATGTCATAATGTAACATTATATTATGATGTCATAATGTAACATTCCATTATGATGTCATAATGTAACATTCCATTATGATGTCATAATGTAACATTCTATTATGATGTCATAATGTAACATTCCATTATGATGTCATAATGCAAAATTCTATGATGATGTCATAATGCAACATTCCATTATGATGTCATAATGTAACATTCCATTATGATGTCATAATGCAAAATTCCATTATGATGTCATAATGTAACATTCCATTATGATGTCATAATGTAACATTCTATTATGATGTCATAATGTAACATTCCATTATGATGCCATAATGCAAAATTCTATTATGATGTCATAATGCAACATTCCATTATGATGTCAAAATGTAACATTCCATTATGATGTCATAATGCAAAATTCCATTATGATGTCATAATGCAACATTCCATTATGATGTCATAATGCAAAATTCCATTATGATGTCATAATGTAACATTCCATTATGATGTCACAATGCAACATTCCATTATGATGTCATAATGCAACATTCCATTATGATGTCATAATGTAACATTCCATAATGATGCCATAATGCAACATTCCATTATGATGTCATAATGCAAAATTCCATTATGATGTCATAATGCAACATTCCATTATGATGTCATAATGCAAAATTCCATTTTGATGTCATAATGTAAAATTCCATTATGATGTCATAATGTAACATTCTATTATGATGTCATAATGTAACATTCCATTATGATGTCATAATGTAACATTCCATTATGATGTCATAATGTAACATTCTATTATGATGTCATAATGTAACATTCCATTATGATGTCATAATGTAACATTCCATTATGATGTCATAATGCAAAATTCCATTATGATGTCATAATGCAACATTCCATTATGATGTCATAATGTAACATTCCATTATGATGTCATAATGCAAAATTCTATTATGATGTCATAATGCATCATTCCATTATGATGTCAAAATGTAACATTCCATTATGATGTCATAATGCAACATTCCATTATGATGTCATAATGCAACATTCCATTATGATGTCAAAATGTAACATTCCATTATGATGTCATAATGCAAAATTCCATTATGATGTCATAATGCAACATTCCATTATAATGTCATAATGTAACATTCTATTATGATGTCATAATGCAACATTCCATTAAGATGTCATAATGTAACATTCCATTATGATGTCATAATGTAAAATTCCATTATGATGTCATAATGTAACATTCCATTATGATGTCATAATGCAAAATTCCATTATGGTGTCATAATGCAACATTCCATTATGATGTCATAATGCAAAATTCCATTATGATGTCATAATGTAACATTCCATAATGATGCCATAATGCAACATTCCATTATGATGTCATAATGCAACATTCCATTATGATGTCATAATGTAACATTCCATTATGTCATAATGCAAAATTCCATTATGATGTCATAATGCAAAATTCCATTATGATGTCATAATGCAAAATTCCATTATGATGTCATAATGTAACATTTCATTATGATGCCATAATGCAAAATTCTTTTATGATGTCATAATGCAACATTCCATTATGATGTCATAATGCAAAATTCCATTATGATGTCATAATGCAACATTCCATTATGATGTCATAATGCAAAATTCCATTTTGATGTCATAATGTAAAAATCCATTATGATGTCATAATGTAACATTATATTATGATGTCATAATGTAACATTCCATTATGATGTCATAATGTAACATTCTATTATGATGTCATAATGTAACATTCCATTATGATGTCATAATGCAAAATTCTATGATGATGTCATAATGCAACATTCCATTATGATGTCATAATGTAACATTCCATTATGATGTCATAATGCAAAATTCCATTATGATGTCATAATGTAACATTCCATTATGATGTCATAATGTAACATTCTATTATGATGTCATAATGTAACATTCCATTATGATGTCAAAATGTAACATTCCATTATGATGTCATAATGCAAAATTCCATTATGATGTCATAATGCAACATTCCATTATGATGTCATAATGCAAAATTCCATTATGATGTCATAATGTAACATTCCATTATGATGTCACAATGCAACATTCCATTATGATGTCATAATGCAACATTCCATTATGATGTCATAATGTAACATTCCATAATGATGCCATAATGCAACATTCCATTATGATGTCATAATGCAAAATTCCATTATGATGTCATAATGCAACATTCCATTATGATGTCATAATGCAAAATTCCATTTTGATGTCATAATGTAAAATTCCATTATGATGTCATAATGTAACATTCTATTATGATGTCATAATGTAACATTCCATTATGATGTCATAATGTAACATTCCATTATGATGTCATAATGTAACATTCTATTATGATGTCATAATGTAACATTCCATTATGATGTCATAATGTAACATTCCATTATGATGTCATAATGCAAAATTCTATTATGATGTCATAATGCAACATTCCATTATGATGTCAAAATGTAATATTCCATTATGATGTCATAATGCAAAATTCCATTATGATGTCATAATGCAACATTCCATTATGATGTCATAATGTAACATTCCATTATGATGTCATAATGCAAAATTCTATTATGATGTCATAATGCATCATTCCATTATGATGTCAAAATGTAACATTCCATTATGATGTCATAATGCAACATTCCATTATGATGTCATAATGCAACATTCCATTATGATGTCAAAATGTAACATTCCATTATGATGTCAAAATGCAAAATTCCATTATGATGTCATAATGCAACATTCCATTATGATGTCATAATGCAAAATTCCATTATGATGTCATAATGTAACATTCCATTATGATGTCACAATGCAACATTCCATTATGATGTCATAATGCAACATTCCATTATGATGTCATAATGTAACATTCCATAATGATGCCATAATGCAACATTCCATTATGATGTAATAATGCAACATTCCATTATGATGTCATAATGTAACATTCCATTATGATGTCATAATGCAAAATTCCATTATGATGTCATAATGTAATATTCCATTATGATGTCATAATGCAACATTCCATTATGATGTCATAATGTAACATTCCATAATGATGCCATAATGCAACATTCCATTATGATGTCATAATAAAACATCCCATTATGATGTCATAATGTAACATTCCATTATGATGTCATAATGTAAAATTCCATTATGATGTCATAATGCAACATTCCATTATGATGTCATAATGTAACATTCCATAATGATGCCATAATGCAACATTCCATTATGATGTCATAATGCAACATTCCATTATGATGTCATAATGTAACATTCCATAATGATGCCATAATGCAACATTCCATTATGATGTCATAATGCAAAATTCCATTATGATGTCATAATGCAACATTCCATTATGATGTCATAATGCAAAATTCCATTTTGATGTCATAATGTAAAATTCCATTATGATGTCATAATGTAACATTCTATTATGATGTCATAATGTAACATTCCATTATGATGTCATAATGTAACATTCCATTATGATGTCATAATGTAACATTCTATTATGATGTCATAATGTAACATTCCATTATGATGTCATAATGTAACATTCCATTATGATGTCATAATGCAAAATTCTATTATGATGTCATAATGCAACATTCCATTATGATGTCAAAATGTAACATTCCATTATGATGTCATAATGCAAAATTCCATTATGATGTCATAATGCAACATTCCATTATGATGTCATAATGTAACATTCCATTATGATGTCATAATGCAAAATTCTATTATGATGTCATAATGCATCATTCCATTATGATGTCAAAATGTAACATTCCATTATGATGTCATAATGCAACATTCCATTATGGTGTCATAATGCAACATTCCATTATGATGTCATAATGCAAAATTCCATTATGATGTCATAATGTAACATTCCATAATGATGCCATAATGCAACATTCCATTATGATGTCATAATGTAAAATTCCATTATGATGTCATAATGCAAAATTCCATTATGGTGTCATAATGCAACATTCCATTATGATGTCATAATGCAAAATTCCATTATGATGTCATAATGTAACATTCCATAATGATGCCATAATGCAACATTCCATTATGATGTCATAATGCAACATTCCATTATGATGTCATAATGTAACATTCCATTATGTCATAATGCAAAATTCCATTATGATGTCATAATGCAAAATTCCATTATGATGTCATAATGCAAAATTCCATTATGATGTCATAATGTAACATTTCATTATGATGCCATAATGCAAAATTCTTTTATGATGTCATAATGCAACATTCCATTATGATGTCATAATGCAAAATTCCATTATGATGTCATAATGCAACATTCCATTATGATGTCATAATGCAAAATTCCATTATGATGTCATAATGCAACATTCCATTATGATGTCATAATGCAAAATTCCATTTTGATGTCATAATGTAAAAATCCATTATGATGTCATAATGTAACATTATATTATGATGTCATAATGTAACATTCCATTATGATGTCATAATGTAACATTCCATTATGATGTCATAATGTAACATTCTATTATGATGTCATAATGCAACATTCCATTATGATGTCATAATGCAACATTCCATTATGATGTCATAATGCAAAATTCCATTATGATGTCATAATGCAACATTCCATTATGATGTCATAATGCAAAATTCCATTTTGATGTCATAATGTAAAAATCCATTATGATGTCATAATGTAACATTATATTATGATGTCATAATGTAACATTCCATTATGATGTCATAATGTAACATTCCATTATGATGTCATAATGCAACATTCCATTATGATGTCATAATGCAAAATTCCATTTTGATGTCATAATGTAAAATTCCATTATGATGTCATAATGTAACATTCTATTATGATGTCATAATGTAACATTCCATTATGATGTCATAATGTAACATTCCATTATGATGTCATAATGTAACATTCTATTATGATGTCATAATGCAACATTCCATTATGATGTCATAATGTAACATTCCATTATGATGTCATAATGCAAAATTCCATTATGATGTCATAATGCAACATTCCATTATGATGTCATAATGTAACATTCCATTATGATGTCATAATGCAAAATTCTATTATGATGTCATAATGCATCATTCCATTATGATGTCAAAATGTAACATTCCATTATGATGTCATAATGCAACATTCCATTATGATGTCATAATGCAACATTCCATTATGATGTCAAAATGTAACATTCCATTATGATGTCATAATGCAAAATTCCATTATAATGTCATAATGTAACATTCTATTATGATGTCATAATGCAACATTCCATTAAGATGTCATAATGTAACATTCCATTATGATGTCATAATGTAAAATTCCATTATGATGTCATAATGTAACATTCCATTATGATGTCATAATGCAAAATTCCATTATGGTGTCATAATGCAACATTCCATTATGATGTCATAATGTAACATTCCATAATGATGCCATAATGCAACATTCCATTATGATGTCATAATGCAACATTCCATTATGATGTCATAATGTAACATTCCATTATGTCATAATGCAAAATTCCATTATGATGTCATAATGCAAAATTCCATTATGATGTCATAATGCAAAATTCCATTATGATGTCATAATGTAACATTTCATTATGATGCCATAATGCAAAATTCTTTTATGATGTCATAATGCAACATTCCATTATGATGTCATAATGTAACATTCCATTATGATGTCACAATGCAACATTCCATTATGATGTCATAATGCAACATTCCATTATGATGTCATAATGTAACATTCCATAATGATGCCATAATGCAACATTCCATTATGATGTCATAATGCAAAATTCCATTATGATGTCATAATGCAACATTCCATTATGATGTCATAATGCAAAATTCCATTTTGATGTCATAATGTAAAATTCCATTATGATGTCATAATGTAACATTCTATTATGATGTCATAATGTAACATTCCATTATGATGTCATAATGTAACATTCCATTATGATGTCATAATGTAACATTCTATTATGATGTCATAATGTAACATTCCATTATGATGTCATAATGTAACATTCCATTATGATGTCATAATGCAAAATTCTATTATGATGTCATAATGCAACATTCCATTATGATGTCAAAATGTAATATTCCATTATGATGTCATAATGCAAAATTCCATTATGATGTCATAATGCAACATTCCATTATGATGTCATAATGTAACATTCCATTATGATGTCATAATGCAAAATTCTATTATGATGTCATAATGCATCATTCCATTATGATGTCAAAATGTAACATTCCATTATGATGTCATAATGCAACATTCCATTATGATGTCATAATGCAACATTCCATTATGATGTCAAAATGTAACATTCCATTATGATGTCAAAATGCAAAATTCCATTATGATGTCATAATGCAACATTCCATTATGATGTCATAATGCAAAATTCCATTATGATGTCATAATGTAACATTCCATTATGATGTCACAATGCAACATTCCATTATGATGTCATAATGCAACATTCCATTATGATGTCATAATGTAACATTCCATAATGATGCCATAATGCAACATTCCATTATGATGTAATAATGCAACATTCCATTATGATGTCATAATGTAACATTCCATTATGATGTCATAATGCAAAATTCCATTATGATGTCATAATGTAATATTCCATTATGATGTCATAATGCAACATTCCATTATGATGTCATAATGTAACATTCCATAATGATGCCATAATGCAACATTCCATTATGATGTCATAATAAAACATCCCATTATGATGTCATAATGTAACATTCCATTATGATGTCATAATGTAAAATTCCATTATGATGTCATAATGCAACATTCCATTATGATGTCATAATGTAACATTCCATAATGATGCCATAATGCAACATTCCATTATGATGTCATAATGCAACATTCCATTATGATGTCATAATGTAACATTCCATAATGATGCCATAATGCAACATTCCATTATGATGTCATAATGCAAAATTCCATTATGATGTCATAATGCAACATTCCATTATGATGTCATAATGCAAAATTCCATTTTGATGTCATAATGTAAAATTCCATTATGATGTCATAATGTAACATTCTATTATGATGTCATAATGTAACATTCCATTATGATGTCATAATGTAACATTCCATTATGATGTCATAATGTAACATTCTATTATGATGTCATAATGTAACATTCCATTATGATGTCATAATGTAACATTCCATTATGATGTCATAATGCAAAATTCTATTATGATGTCATAATGCAACATTCCATTATGATGTCAAAATGTAACATTCCATTATGATGTCATAATGCAAAATTCCATTATGATGTCATAATGCAACATTCCATTATGATGTCATAATGTAACATTCCATTATGATGTCATAATGCAAAATTCTATTATGATGTCATAATGCATCATTCCATTATGATGTCAAAATGTAACATTCCATTATGATGTCATAATGCAACATTCCATTATGGTGTCATAATGCAACATTCCATTATGATGTCATAATGCAAAATTCCATTATGATGTCATAATGTAACATTCCATAATGATGCCATAATGCAACATTCCATTATGATGTCATAATGTAAAATTCCATTATGATGTCATAATGCAAAATTCCATTATGGTGTCATAATGCAACATTCCATTATGATGTCATAATGCAAAATTCCATTATGATGTCATAATGTAACATTCCATAATGATGCCATAATGCAACATTCCATTATGATGTCATAATGCAACATTCCATTATGATGTCATAATGTAACATTCCATTATGTCATAATGCAAAATTCCATTATGATGTCATAATGCAAAATTCCATTATGATGTCATAATGCAAAATTCCATTATGATGTCATAATGCAAAATTCCATTATGATGTCATAATGCAAAATTCCATTATGATGTCATAATGTAACATTTCATTATGATGCCATAATGCAAAATTCTTTTATGATGTCATAATGCAACATTCCATTATGATGTCATAATGCAAAATTCCATTATGATGTCATAATGCAACATTCCATTATGATGTCATAATGCAAAATTCCATTATGATGTCATAATGCAACATTCCATTATGATGTCATAATGCAAAATTCCATTTTGATGTCATAATGTAAAAATCCATTATGATGTCATAATGTAACATTATATTATGATGTCATAATGTAACATTCCATTATGATGTCATAATGTAACATTCCATTATGATGTCATAATGTAACATTCTATTATGATGTCATAATGTAACATTCCATTATGATGTCATAATGCAAAATTCCATTATGATGTCATAATGCAACATTCCATTATGATGTCATAATGTAATATTCCATAATGATGCCATAATGCAACATTCCATTATGATGTCATAATGCAACATTCCATTATGATGTCATAATGCAACATTCCATTATTATGTCATAATGTAACATTCCATTATGATGCCATAATGCAAAATTCTATTATGATGTCATAATGCAACATTCCATTATGATGTCAAAATGTAACATTCCATTATGATGTCATAATGCAAAATTCCATTATGATGTCATAATGCAACATTCCATTATGATGTCATAATGCAAAATTCCATTATGATGTCATAATGTAACATTCCATTATGATGTCACAATGCAACATTCCATTATGATGTCATAATGCAACATTCCATTATGATGTCATAATGTAACATTCCATAATGATGCCATAATGCAACATTCCATTATGATGTCATAATGCAAAATTCCATTATGATGTCATAATGCAACATTCCATTATGATGTCATAATGCAAAATTCCATTTTGATGTCATAATGTAAAATTCCATTATGATGTCATAATGTAACATTCTATTATGATGTCATAATGTAACATTCCATTATGATGTCATAATGTAACATTCCATTATGATGTCATAATGTAACATTCTATTATGATGTCATAATGTAACATTCCATTATGATGTCATAATGTAACATTCCATTATGATGTCATAATGCAAAATTCCATTATGATGTCATAATGCAACATTCCATTATGATGTCATAATGTAACATTCCATTATGATGTCATAATGCAAAATTCTATTATGATGTCATAATGCATCATTCCATTATGATGTCAAAATGTAACATTCCATTATGATGTCATAATGCAACATTCCATTATGATGTCATAATGCAACATTCCATTATGATGTCAAAATGTAACATTCCATTATGATGTCATAATGCAAAATTCCATTATGATGTCATAATGCAACATTCCATTATAATGTCATAATGTAACATTCTATTATGATGTCATAATGCAACATTCCATTAAGATGTCATAATGTAACATTCCATTATGATGTCATAATGTAAAATTCCATTATGATGTCATAATGTAACATTCCATTATGATGTCATAATGCAAAATTCCATTATGGTGTCATAATGCAACATTCCATTATGATGTCATAATGCAAAATTCCATTATGATGTCATAATGTAACATTCCATAATGATGCCATAATGCAACATTCCATTATGATGTCATAATGCAACATTCCATTATGATGTCATAATGTAACATTCCATTATGTCATAATGCAAAATTCCATTATGATGTCATAATGCAAAATTCCATTATGATGTCATAATGCAAAATTCCATTATGATGTCATAATGTAACATTTCATTATGATGCCATAATGCAAAATTCTTTTATGATGTCATAATGCAACATTCCATTATGATGTCATAATGCAAAATTCCATTATGATGTCATAATGCAACATTCCATTATGATGTCATAATGCAAAATTCCATTTTGATGTCATAATGTAAAAATCCATTATGATGTCATAATGTAACATTATATTATGATGTCATAATGTAACATTCCATTATGATGTCATAATGTAACATTCCATTATGATGTCATAATGTAACATTCTATTATGATGTCATAATGTAACATTCCATTATGATGTCATAATGCAAAATTCTATGATGATGTCATAATGCAACATTCCATTATGATGTCATAATGTAACATTCCATTATGATGTCATAATGCAAAATTCCATTATGATGTCATAATGTAACATTCCATTATGATGTCATAATGTAACATTCTATTATGATGTCATAATGTAACATTCCATTATGATGCCATAATGCAAAATTCTATTATGATGTCATAATGCAACATTCCATTATGATGTCAAAATGTAACATTCCATTATGATGTCATAATGCAAAATTCCATTATGATGTCATAATGCAACATTCCATTATGATGTCATAATGCAAAATTCCATTATGATGTCATAATGTAACATTCCATTATGATGTCACAATGCAACATTCCATTATGATGTCATAATGCAACATTCCATTATGATGTCATAATGTAACATTCCATAATGATGCCATAATGCAACATTCCATTATGATGTCATAATGCAAAATTCCATTATGATGTCATAATGCAACATTCCATTATGATGTCATAATGCAAAATTCCATTTTGATGTCATAATGCAAAATTCCATTATGATGTCATAATGCAACATTCCATTATGATGTCATAATGCAAAATTCCATTTTGATGTCATAATGTAAAATTCCATTATGATGTCATAATGTAACATTCTATTATGATGTCATAATGTAACATTCCATTATGATGTCATAATGTAACATTCCATTATGATGTCATAATGTAACATTCTATTATGATGTCATAATGTAACATTCCATTATGATGTCATAATGTAACATTCCATTATGATGTCATAATGCAAAATTCTATTATGATGTCATAATGCAACATTCCATTATGATGTCAAAATGTAATATTCCATTATGATGTCATAATGCAAAATTCCATTATGATGTCATAATGCAACATTCCATTATGATGTCATAATGTAACATTCCATTATGATGTCATAATGCAAAATTCTATTATGATGTCATAATGCATCATTCCATTATGATGTCAAAATGTAACATTCCATTATGATGTCATAATGCAACATTCCATTATGATGTCATAATGCAACATTCCATTATGATGTCAAAATGTAACATTCCATTATGATGTCAAAATGCAAAATTCCATTATGATGTCATAATGCAACATTCCATTATGATGTCATAATGCAAAATTCCATTATGATGTCATAATGTAACATTCCATTATGATGTCACAATGCAACATTCCATTATGATGTCATAATGCAACATTCCATTATGATGTCATAATGTAACATTCCATAATGATGCCATAATGCAACATTCCATTATGATGTAATAATGCAACATTCCATTATGATGTCATAATGTAACATTCCATTATGATGTCATAATGCAAAATTCCATTATGATGTCATAATGTAATATTCCATTATGATGTCATAATGCAACATTCCATTATGATGTCATAATGTAACATTCCATAATGATGCCATAATGCAACATTCCATTATGATGTCATAATAAAACATCCCATTATGATGTCATAATGTAACATTCCATTATGATGTCATAATGTAAAATTCCATTATGATGTCATAATGCAAAATTCCATTTTGATGTCATAATGTAAAATTCCATTATGATGTCATAATGTAACATTCTATTATGATGTCATAATGTAACATTCCATTATGATGTCATAATGTAACATTCCATTATGATGTCATAATGTAACATTCTATTATGATGTCATAATGTAACATTCCATTATGATGTCATAATGTAACATTCCATTATGATGTCATAATGCAAAATTCTATTATGATGTCATAATGCAACATTCCATTATGATGTCAAAATGTAACATTCCATTATGATGTCATAATGCAAAATTCCATTATGATGTCATAATGCAACATTCCATTATGATGTCATAATGTAACATTCCATTATGATGTCATAATGCAAAATTCTATTATGATGTCATAATGCATCATTCCATTATGATGTCAAAATGTAACATTCCATTATGATGTCATAATGCAACATTCCATTATGGTGTCATAATGCAACATTCCATTATGATGTCATAATGCAACATTCCATTAAGATGTCATAATGTAACATTCCATTATGATGTCATAATGTAACATTCCATTATGATGCCATAATGCAAAATTCTATTATGATGTCATAATGCAACATTCCATTATGATGTCAAAATGTAACATTCCATTATGATGTCATAATGCAAAATTCCATTATGATGTCATAATGCAACATTCCATTATGATGTCATAATGCAAAATTCCATTATGATGTCATAATGTAACATTCCATTATGATGTCACAATGCAACATTCCATTATGATGTCATAATGCAACATTCCATTATGATGTCATAATGTAACATTCCATAATGATGCCATAATGCAACATTCCATTATGATGTCATAATGCAAAATTCCATTATGATGTCATAATGCAACATTCCATTATGATGTCATAATGCAAAATTCCATTTTGATGTCATAATGTAAAATTCCATTATGATGTCATAATGTAACATTCTATTATGATGTCATAATGTAACATTCCATTATGATGTCATAATGTAACATTCCATTATGATGTCATAATGTAACATTCTATTATGATGTCATAATGTAACATTCCATTATGATGTCATAATGTAACATTCCATTATGATGTCATAATGCAAAATTCCATTATGATGTCATAATGCAACATTCCATTATGATGTCATAATGTAACATTCCATTATGATGTCATAATGCAAAATTCTATTATGATGTCATAATGCATCATTCCATTATGATGTCAAAATGTAACATTCCATTATGATGTCATAATGCAACATTCCATTATGATGTCATAATGCAACATTCCATTATGATGTCAAAATGTAACATTCCATTATGATGTCATAATGCAAAATTCCATTATGATGTCATAATGCAACATTCCATTATAATGTCATAATGTAACATTCTATTATGATGTCATAATGCAACATTCCATTAAGATGTCATAATGTAACATTCCATTATGATGTCATAATGTAAAATTCCATTATGATGTCATAATGTAACATTCCATTATGATGTCATAATGCAAAATTCCATTATGGTGTCATAATGCAACATTCCATTATGATGTCATAATGCAAAATTCCATTATGATGTCATAATGTAACATTCCATAATGATGCCATAATGCAACATTCCATTATGATGTCATAATGCAACATTCCATTATGATGTCATAATGTAACATTCCATTATGTCATAATGCAAAATTCCATTATGATGTCATAATGCAAAATTCCATTATGATGTCATAATGCAAAATTCCATTATGATGTCATAATGTAACATTTCATTATGATGCCATAATGCAAAATTCTTTTATGATGTCATAATGCAACATTCCATTATGATGTCATAATGCAAAATTCCATTATGATGTCATAATGCAACATTCCATTATGATGTCATAATGCAAAATTCCATTTTGATGTCATAATGTAAAAATCCATTATGATGTCATAATGTAACATTATATTATGATGTCATAATGTAACATTCCATTATGATGTCATAATGTAACATTCCATTATGATGTCATAATGTAACATTCTATTATGATGTCATAATGTAACATTCCATTATGATGTCATAATGCAAAATTCTATGATGATGTCATAATGCAACATTCCATTATGATGTCATAATGTAACATTCCATTATGATGTCATAATGTAACATTCTATTATGATGTCATAATGTAACATTCCATTATGATGCCATAATGCAAAATTCTATTATGATGTCATAATGCAACATTCCATTATGATGTCAAAATGTAACATTCCATTATGATGTCATAATGCAAAATTCCATTATGATGTCATAATGCAACATTCCATTATGATGTCATAATGCAAAATTCCATTATTATGTCATAATGTAACATTCCATTATGATGTCACAATGCAACATTCCATTATGATGTCATAATGCAACATTCCATTATGATGTCATAATGTAACATTCCATAATGATGCCATAATGCAACATTCCATTATGATGTCATAATGCAAAATTCCATTATGATGTCATAATGCAACATTCCATTATGATGTCATAATGCAAAATTCCATTTTGATGTCATAATGTAAAATTCCATTATGATGTCATAATGTAACATTCTATTATGATGTCATAATGTAACATTCCATTATGATGTCATAATGTAACATTCCATTATGATGTCATAATGTAACATTCTATTATGATGTCATAATGTAACATTCCATTATGATGTCATAATGTAACATTCCATTATGATGTCATAATGCAAAATTCTATTATGATGTCATAATGCAACATTCCATTATGATGTCAAAATGTAACATTCCATTATGATGTCATAATGCAAAATTCCATTATGATGTCATAATGCAACATTCCATTATGATGTCATAATGTAACATTCCATTATGATGTCATAATGCAAAATTCTATTATGATGTCATAATGCATCATTCCATTATGATGTCAAAATGTAACATTCCATTATGATGTCATAATGCAACATTCCATTATGATGTCATAATGCAACATTCCATTATGATGTCAAAATGTAACATTCCATTATGATGTCATAATGCAAAATTCCATTATGATGTCATAATGCAACATTCCATTATAATGTCATAATGTAACATTCTATTATGATGTCATAATGCAACATTCCATTAAGATGTCATAATGTAACATTCCATTATGATGTCATAATGTAAAATTCCATTATGATGTCATAATGTAACATTTCATTATGGTGTCATAATGCAACATTCCATTATGATGTCATAATGCAAAATTCCATTATGATGTCATAATGTAACATTCCATAATGATGCCATAATGCAACATTCCATTATGATGTCATAATGTAAAATTCCATTATGATGTCATAATGCAAAATTCCATTATGGTGTCATAATGCAACATTCCATTATGATGTCATAATGCAAAATTCCATTATGATGTCATAATGTAACATTCCATAATGATGCCATAATGCAACATTCCATTATGATGTCATAATGCAACATTCCATTATGATGTCATAATGTAACATTCCATTATGTCATAATGCAAAATTCCATTATGATGTCATAATGCAAAATTCCATTATGATGTCATAATGCAAAATTCCATTATGATGTCATAATGCAAAATTCCATTATGATGTCATAATGTAACATTTCATTATGATGCCATAATGCAAAATTCTTTTATGATGTCATAATGCAACATTCCATTATGATGTCATAATGCAAAATTCCATTATGATGTCATAATGCAACATTCCATTATGATGTCATAATGCAAAATTCTATTATGATGTCATAATGCAACATTCCATTATGATGTCATAATGCAAAATTCCATTTTGATGTCATAATGTAAAAATCCATTATGATGTCATAATGTAACATTATATTATGATGTCATAATGTAACATTCCATTATGATGTCATAATGTAACATTCCATTATGATGTCATAATGTAACATTCTATTATGATGTCATAATGTAACATTCCATTATGATGTCATAATGCAAAATTCTATGATGATGTCATAATGCAACATTCCATTATGATGTCATAATGTAACATTCCATTATGATGTCATAATGCAAAATTCCATTATGATGTCATAATGTAACATTCCATTATGATGTCATAATGTAACATTCTATTATGATGTCATAATGTAACATTCCATTATGATGCCATAATGCAAAATTCTATTATGATGTCATAATGCAACATTCCATTATGATGTCAAAATGTAACATTCCATTATGATGTCATAATGCAAAATTCCATTATGATGTCATAATGCAACATTCCATTATGATGTCATAATGCAAAATTCCATTATGATGTCATAATGTAACATTCCATTATGATGTCACAATGCAACATTCCATTATGATGTCATAATGCAACATTCCATTATGATGTCATAATGTAACATTCCATAATGATGCCATAATGCAACATTCCATTATGATGTCATAATGCAAAATTCCATTATGATGTCATAATGCAACATTCCATTATGATGTCATAATGCAAAATTCCATTTTGATGTCATAATGTAAAATTCCATTATGATGTCATAATGTAACATTCTATTATGATGTCATAATGTAACATTCCATTATGATGTCATAATGTAACATTCCATTATGATGTCATAATGTAACATTCTATTATGATGTCATAATGTAACATTCCATTATGATGTCATAATGTAACATTCCATTATGATGTCATAATGCAAAATTCCATTATGATGTCATAATGCAACATTCCATTATGATGTCATAATGTAACATTCCATTATGATGTCATAATGCAAAATTCTATTATGATGTCATAATGCATCATTCCATTATGATGTCAAAATGTAACATTCCATTATGATGTCATAATGCAACATTCCATTATGATGTCATAATGCAACATTCCATTATGATGTCAAAATGTAACATTCCATTATGATGTCATAATGCAAAATTCCATTATGATGTCATAATGCAACATTCCATTATAATGTCATAATGTAACATTCTATTATGATGTCATAATGCAACATTCCATTAAGATGTCATAATGTAACATTCCATTATGATGTCATAATGTAAAATTCCATTATGATGTCATAATGTAACATTCCATTATGATGTCATAATGCAAAATTCCATTATGGTGTCATAATGCAACATTCCATTATGATGTCATAATGCAAAATTCCATTATGATGTCATAATGTAACATTCCATAATGATGCCATAATGCAACATTCCATTATGATGTCATAATGCAACATTCCATTATGATGTCATAATGTAACATTCCATTATGTCATAATGCAAAATTCCATTATGATGTCATAATGCAAAATTCCATTATGATGTCATAATGCAAAATTCCATTATGATGTCATAATGTAACATTTCATTATGATGCCATAATGCAAAATTCTTTTATGATGTCATAATGCAACATTCCATTATGATGTCATAATGCAAAATTCCATTATGATGTCATAATGCAACATTCCATTATGATGTCATAATGCAAAATTCCATTTTGATGTCATAATGTAAAAAACCATTATGATGTCATAATGTAACATTATATTATGATGTCATAATGTAACATTCCATTATGATGTCATAATGTAACATTCCATTATGATGTCATAATGTAACATTCCATTATGATGTCATAATGTAACATTCTATTATGATGTCATAATGTAACATTCCATTATGATGTCATAATGCAAAATTCTATGATGATGTCATAATGCAACATTCCATTATGATGTCATAATGTAACATTCCATTATGATGTCATAATGCAAAATTCCATTATGATGTCATAATGTAACATTCCATTATGATGTCATAATGTAACATTCTATTATGATGTCATAATGTAACATTCCATTATGATGCCATAATGCAAAATTCTATTATGATGTCATAATGCAACATTCCATTATGATGTCAAAATGTAACATTCCATTATGATGTCATAATGCAAAATTCCATTATGATGTCATAATGCAACATTCCATTATGATGTCATAATGCAAAATTCCATTATGATGTCATAATGTAACATTCCATTATGATGTCACAATGCAACATTCCATTATGATGTCATAATGCAACATTCCATTATGATGTCATAATGTAACATTCCATAATGATGCCATAATGCAACATTCCATTATGATGTCATAATGCAAAATTCCATTATGATGTCATAATGCAACATTCCATTATGATGTCATAATGCAAAATTCCATTTTGATGTCATAATGTAAAATTCCATTATGATGTCATAATGTAACATTCTTTTATGATGTCATAATGTAACATTCCATTATGATGTCATAATGTAACATTCCATTATGATGTCATAATGTAACATTCTATTATGATGTCATAATGTAACATTCCATTATGATGTCATAATGTAACATTCCATTATGATGTCATAATGCAAAATTCTATTATGATGTCATAATGCAACATTCCATTATGATGTCAAAATGTAACATTCCATTATGATGTCATAATGCAAAATTCCTTTATGATGTCATAATGCAACATTCCATTATGATGTCATAATGTAACATTCCATTATGATGTCATAATGCAAAATTCTATTATGATGTCATAATGCATCATTCCATTATGATGTCAAAATGTAACATTCCATTATGATGTCATAATGCAACATTCCATTATGATGTCATAATGCAAAATTCCATTATGATGTCATAATGCAACATTCCATTATGATGTCATAATGTAACATTCCATTATGATGTCATAATGCAAAATTCTATTATGATGTCATAATGCATCATTCCATTATGATGTCAAAATGTAACATTCCATTATGATGTCATAATGCAACATTCCATTATGATGTCATAATGCAACATTCCATTATGATGTCAAAATGTAACATTCCATTATGATGTCATAATGCAAAATTCCATTATGATGTCATAATGCAACATTCCATTATGATGTCATAATGTAACATTCTATGATGATGTCATAATGCAACATTCCATTAAGTTGTCATAATGTAACATTCCATTATGATGTCATAATGCAAAATTCCATTATGATGTCATAATGTAACATTCCATTATGATGTCATAATGCAAAATTCCATTATGGTGTCATAATGCAACATTCCATTATGATGTCATAAAGCAAAATTCCATTATGATGTCATAAAGCAAAATTCCATTATGATGTCATAATGTAAAATTCCATTATGATGTCATAATGTAAAATTCCATTATGATGTCATAATGTAACATTCCATTATGATGCCATAATGCAAAATTCCATTATGATGTCATAATGCAAAATTCCATTATGATGTCATAATGCAAAATTCCATTATGATGTCATAATGTAACATTCCATTATGATGTCATAATGTAACATTCCATTATGATGTCATAATGCAACATTCCATTATGATGTCATAATGTAACATTCTATTATGATGTCATAATGTAACATTCCATTATGATGTTATAATGCAACATTCCATTATGATGCCATAATGCAAAATTCTATTATGATGTCATAATGCAAAATTCCATTATGACATCATAATGTAACATTCCATTATGATGTCATAATGCTAAATTCCATTATTATGTCATAATGTAACATTCTATAATGATGCCATAATGCAAAATTCTATTATGATGTCATAATGCAACATTCCATTATGATGTCATAATGTAACATTCTATTATGATGTCATAATGCAACATTCCATTATGATGTCATAATGCAACATTCCATTATGATGTCAAAATGTAACATTCCATTATGATGTCATAATGCAAAATTCCATTATGATGTCATAATGCAACATTCCATTATGATGTCATAATGCAAAATTCCATTATGATGTCATAATGTAACATTCCATTATGATGTCACAATGCAACATTCCATTATGATGTCATAATGCAACATTCCATTATGATGTCATAATGTAACATTCTATAATGATGCCATAATGCAACATTCCATTATGATGTCATAATGCAACATTCCATTATGATGTCATAATGTAACATTCCATTATGATGTCATAATGCAAAATTCAATTATGATGTCATAATGCAATATTCCATTATGATGTCATAATGCAACATTCCATTATGATGTCATAATGTAACATTCCAAAATGATGCCATAATGCAACATTCCATTATGATGTCATAATAAAACATCCCATTATGATGTCATAATGTAACATTCCATTATGATGTCATAATGTAAAATTCCATTATGATGTCATAATGCAACATTCCATTATGATGTCATAATGTAACATTCCATAATGATGCCATAATGCAACATTCCATTATGATGTCATAATGCAACATTCCATTATGATGTCATAATGTAACATTCCATAATGATGCCATAATGCAACATTCCATTATGATGTCATTATGCAACATTCCATTATGATGTCATAATGCTAAATTCCATTATTATGTCATAATGTAACATTCTATAATGATGCCATAATGCAAAATTCTATTATGATGTCATAATGCAACATTCCATTATGATGTCATAATGTAACATTCCATAATGATGCCATAATGCAACATTCCATTATGATGTCATAATGCAACATTCCATTATGATGTCATAATGTAACATTCCATTATGTCATAATGCAAAATTCCATTATGATGTCATAATGCAAAATTCCATTATGATGTCATAATGCAACATTCCATTATGATGTCATAATGCAACATTCCATTATGATGTCATAATGCAACATTCCATTATGATGTCATAATGCAAAATTCCATTTTGATGTCATAATGTAAAATTCCATTATGATGTCATAATGTAACATTCTATTATGATGTCATAATGTAACATTCCATTATGATGTCATAATGTAACATTCCATTATGATGTCATAATGTAACATTCTATTATGATGTCATAATGTAACATTCCATTATGTTGTCATAATGCAAAATTCTATGATGATGTCATAATGCAACATTCCATTATGATGTCATAATGTAACATTCCATTATGATGTCATAATGCAAAATTCCATTATGATGTCATAATGTAACATTCCATTATGATGTCATAATGTAACATTCTATTATGATGTCATAATGTTACATTCCATTATGATGCCATAATGCAAAATTCTATTATGATGTCATAATGCAACATTCCATTATGATGTCATAATGCAAAATTCCATTATGATGTCATAATGTAACATTCCATTATGATGTCATAATGTAACATTCTATTATGATGTCATAATGTAACATTCCATTATGATGCCATAATGCTAAATTCTATTATGATGTCATAATGCAACATTCCATTATGATGTCATAATGTAACATTCCATTATGATGTCATAATGCAAAATTCCATTATGATGTCATAATGCAATATTCCATTATGATGTCATAATGCAAAATTCCATTATGATGTCATAATGTAACATTCCATTATGATGTCATAATGTAACATTCTATTATGATGTCATAATGTAACATTCCATTATGATGCCATAATGCAAAATTCTATTATGATGTCATAATGCAACATTCCATTATGATGTCATAATGTAACATTCCATTATGATGTCATAATGCAAAATTCCATTATGATGTCATAATGCAATATTCCATTATGATGTCATAATGCAACATTCCATTATGATGTCATAATGTAACATTCCATAATGATTCCATAATGCAACATTCCATTATGATGTCATAAAAAAACATCCCATTATGATGTCATAATGTAACATTCCATTATGATGTCATAATGTAAAATTCCATTATGATGTCATAATGCAACATTCCATTATGATGTCATAATGTAACATTCCATAATGATGTCATAATGCAAAATTCCATTATGATGTCATAATGTAACATTCCATTATGATGTCATAATGTAACATTCTATTATGATGTCATAATGTAACATTCCATTATGATGCCATAATGCAAAATTCTATTATGATGTCATAATGCAACATTCCATTATGATGTCATAATGTAACATTCTATTATGATGTCATAATGCAACATTCCATTAAGATGTCATAATGTAACATTCCATTATGATGTCATAATGTAAAATTCCATTATGATGTCATAATGTAACATTCCATTATGATGTCATAATGCAAAATTCCATTATGGTGTCATAATGCAACATTCCATTATGATGTCATAATGCAAAATTCCATTATGATGTCATAATGTAACATTCCATAATGATGCCATAATGCAACATTCCATTATGATGTCATAATGCAACATTCCATTATGATGTCATAATGTAACATTCCATTATGTCATAATGCAAAATTCCATTATGATGTCATAATGCAAAATTCCATTATGATGTCATAATGCAAAATTCCATTATGATGTCATAATGTAACATTTCATTATGATGCCATAATGCAAATTCTTTTATGATGTCATAATGCAACATTCCATTATGATGTCATAATGTAACATTTCATTATGATGCCATAATGCAAAATTCCATTATGATGTCATAATGCAACATTCCATTATGATGTCATAATGTAATATTCCATAATGATGCCATAATGCAACATTCCATTATGATGTCATAATGCAACATTCCATTATGATGTCATAATGCAACATTCCATTATGATGTCATAATGTAACATTTCATTATGATGCCATAATGCAAAATTCTTTTATGATGTCATAATGCAACATTCCATTATGATGTCAAAATGTAACATTCCATTATGATGTCATAATGCAAAATTCCATTATGATGTCATAATGCAACATTCCATTATGATGTCATAATGTAATATTCCATAATGATGCCATAATGCAACATTCCATTATGATGTCATAATGCAACATTCCATTATGATGTCATAATGCAACATTCCATTATGATGTCATAATGCAAAATTCCATTTTGATGTCATAATGTAAAATTCCATTATGATGTCATAATGTAACATTCTATTATGATGTCATAATGTAACATTCCATTATGATGCCATAATGTAACATTCCATTATGATGTCATAATGTAACATTCCATTATGATGTCATAATGTAACATTCTATTATGATGTCATAATGTAACATTCCATTATGATGTCATAATGTAACATTCCATTATGATGTCATAATGCAAAATTCTATTATGATGTCATAATGCAACATTCCATTATGATGTCAAAATGTAACATTCCATTATGATGTCATAATGCAAAATTCCATTATGATGTCATAATGCAACATTCCATTATGATGTCATAATGTAACATTCCATTATGATGTCATAATGCAAAATTCTATTATGATGTCATAATGCATCATTCCATTATGATGTCAAAATGTAACATTCCATTATGATGTCATAATGCAACATTCCATTATGATGTCATAATGCAACATTCCATTATGATGTCAAAATGTAACATTCCATTATGATGTCATAATGCAAAATTCCATTATGATGTCATAATGCAACATTCCATTATGATGTCATAATGTAACATTCTATGATGATGTCATAATGCAACATTCCATTAAGTTGTCATAATGTAACATTCCATTATGATGTCATAATGCAAAATTCCATTATGATGTCATAATGTAACATTCCATTATGATGTCATAATGCAAAATTCCATTATGGTGTCATAATGCAACATTCCATTATGATGTCATAAAGCAAAATTCCATTATGATGTCATAAAGCAAAATTCCATTATGATGTCATAATGTAAAATTCCATTATGATGTCATAATGTAAAATTCCATTATGATGTCATAATGTAACATTCCATTATGATGCCATAATGCAAAATTCCATTATGATGTCATAATGCAAAATTCCATTATGATGTCATAATGCAAAATTCCATTATGATGTCATAATGTAACATTCCATTATGATGTCATAATGTAACATTCCATTATGATGTCATAATGCAACATTCCATTATGATGTCATAATGTAACATTCTATTATGATGTCATAATGTAACATTCCATTATGATGTTATAATGCAACATTCCATTATGATGCCATAATGCAAAATTCTATTATGATGTCATAATGCAAAATTCCATTATGACATCATAATGTAACATTCCATTATGATGTCATAATGCTAAATTCCATTATTATGTCATAATGTAACATTCTATAATGATGCCATAATGCAAAATTCTATTATGATGTCATAATGCAACATTCCATTATGATGTCATAATGTAACATTCTATTATGATGTCATAATGCAACATTCCATTAAGATGTCATAATGTAACATTCCATTATGATGTCATAATGTAAAATTCCATTATGATGTCATAATGTAACATTCCATTATGATGTCATAATGCAAAATTCCATTATGGTGTCATAATGCAACATTCCATTATGATGTCATAATGCAAAATTCCATTATGATGTCATAATGTAACATTCCATAATGATGCCATAATGCAACATTCCATTATGATGTCATAATGCAACATTCCATTATGATGTCATAATGTAACATTCCATTATGTCATAATGCAAAATTCCATTATGATGTCATAATGCAAAATTCCATTATGATGTCATAATGCAAAATTCCATTATGATGTCATAATGTAACATTTCATTATGATGCCATAATGCAAAATTCTTTTATGATGTCATAATGCAACATTCCATTATGATGTCATAATGCAAAATTCCATTATGATGTCATAATGCAACATTCCATTATGATGTCATAATGCAAAATTCCATTTTGATGTCATAATGTAACATTCTATTATGATGTCATAATGTAACATTCCATTATGATGTCATAATGCAAAATTCTATGATGATGTCATAATGCAACATTCCATTATGATGTCATAATGCAAAATTCTATGATGATGTCATAATGCAACATTCCATTATGATGTCATAATGTAACATTCCATTATGATGTCATAATGCAAAATTCCATTATGATGTCATAATGTAACATTCCATTATGATGTCATAATGTAACATTCTATTATGATGTCATAATGTAACATTCCATTATGATGCCATAATGCAAAATTCTATTATGATGTCATAATGCAACATTCCATTATGATGTCAAAATGTAACATTCCATTATGATGTCATAATGCAAAATTCCATTATGATGTCATAATGCAACATTCCTTTATGATGTCATAATGCAAAATTCCATTATGATGTCATAATGTAACATTCCAAAATGATGCCATAATGCAACATTCCATTATGATGTCATAATAAAACATCCCATTATGATGTCATAATGTAACATTCCATTATGATGTCATAATGTAAAATTCCATTATGATGTCATAATGCAACATTCCATTATGATGTCATAATGTAACATTCCATAATGATGCCATAATGCAACATTCCATTATGATGTCATAATGCAACATTCCATTATGATGTCATAATGTAACATTCCATAATGATGCCATAATGCAACATTCCATTATGATGTCATTATGCAACATTCCATTATGATGTCATAATGCTAAATTCCATTACTATGTCATAATGTAACATTCTATAATGATGCCATAATGCAAAATTCTATTATGATGTCATAATGCAACATTCCATTATGATGTCATAATGTAACATTCCATAATGATGCCATAATGCAACATTCCATTATGATGTCATAATGCAACATTCCATTATGATGTCATAATGTAACATTCCATTATGTCATAATGCAAAATTCCATTATGATGTCATAATGCAAAATGCCATTATGATGTCATAATGCAACATTCCATTATGATGTCATAATGCAACATTCCATTATGATGTCATAATGCAAAATTCCATTTTGATGTCATAATGTAAAATTCCATTATGATGTCATAATGTAACATTCTATTATGATGTCATAATGTAACATTCCATTATGATGTCATAATGTAACATTCCATTATGATGTCATAATGTAACATTCTATTATGATGTAATAATGTAACATTCCATTATGTTGTCATAATGCAAAATTCTATGATGATGTCATAATGCAACATTCCATTATGATATCATAATGTAACATTCCATTATGATGTCATAATGCAAAATTCCATTATGATGTCATAATGTAACATTCCATTATGATGTCATAATGTAACATTCTATTATGATGTTATAATGTAACATTCCATTATGATGCCATAATGCAAAATTCTATTATGATGTCATAATGCAACATTCCATTATGATGTCATAATGTAACATTCCATTATGATGTCATAATGCAAAATTCCATTATGATGTCATAATGTAACATTCCATTATGATGTCATAATGTAACATTCTATTATGATGTCATAATGTAACATTCCATTATGATGCCATAATGCAAAATTCTATTATGATGTCATAATGCAACATTCCATTATGATGTCATAATGTAACATTCCATTATGATGTCATAATGCAAAATTCCATTATGATGTCATAATGCAATATTCCATTATGATGTCATAATGCAACATTCCATTATGATGTCATAATGTAACATTCCATTATGATGTCATAATGTAAAATTCCATTATGATGTCATAATGCAACATTCCATTATGATGTCATAATGTAACATTCCATAATGATGCCATAATGCAACATTCCATTATGATGTCATAATGCAACATTCCATTATGATGTCATAATGTAACATTCCATAATGATGCCATAATGCAACATTCCATTATGATGTCATTATGCAACATTCCATTATGATGTCATAATGCTAAATTCCATTACTATGTCATAATGTAACATTCTATAATGATGCCATAATGCAAAATTCTATTATGATGTCATAATGCAACATTCCATTATGATGTCATAATGTAACATTCCATAATGATGCCATAATGCAACATTCCATTATGATGTCATAATGCAACATTCCATTATGATGTCATAATGTAACATTCCATTATGTCATAATGCAAAATTCCATTATGATGTCATAATGCAAAATTCCATTATGATGTCATAATGCAACATTCCATTATGATGTCATAATGCAACATTCCATTATGATGTCATAATGCAACATTCCATTATGATGTCATAATGCAAAATTCCATTTTGATGTCATAATGTAAAATTCCATTATGATGTCATAATGTAACATTCTATTATGATGTCATAATGTAACATTCCATTATGATGTCATAATGTAACATTCCATTATGATGTCATAATGTAACATTCTATTATGATGTAATAATGTAACATTCCATTATGTTGTCATAATGCAAAATTCTATGATGATGTCATAATGCAACATTCCATTATGATATCATAATGTAACATTCCATTATGATGTCATAATGCAAAATTCCATTATGATGTCATAATGTAACATTCCATTATGATGTCATAATGTAACATTCTATTATGATGTCATAATGTAACATTCCATTATGATGCCATAATGCAAAATTCTATTATGATGTCATAATGCAACATTCCATTATGATGTCATAATGTAACATTCCATTATGATGTCATAATGCAAAATTCCATTATGATGTCATAATGTAACATTCCATTATGATGTCATAATGTAACATTCTATTATGATGTCATAATGTAACATTCCATTATGATGCCATAATGCAAAATTCTATTATGATGTCATAATGCAACATTCCATTATGATGTCATAATGTAACATTCCATTATGATGTCATAATGCAAAATTCCATTATGATGTCATAATGCAATATTCCATTATGATGTCATAATGCAACATTCCATTATGATGTCATAATGTAACATTCCATTATGATGTCATAATGTAACATTCTATTAGGATGTCATAATGTAACATTCCATTATGATGCCATAATGCAAAATTCTATTATGATGTCATAATGCAACATTCCATTATGATGTCATAATGTAACATCCCATTATGATGTCATAATGCAAAATTCCATTATGATGTCATAATGCAATATTCCATTATGATGTCATAATGCAACATTCCATTATGATGTCATAATGTAACATTCCATAATGATTCCATAATGCAACATTCCATTATGATGTCATAATAAAACATCCCATTATGATGTCATAATGTAACATTCCATTATGATGTCATAATGTAAAATTCCATTATGATGTCATAATGCAACATTCCATTATGATGTCATAATGTAACATTCCATAATGATGCCATAATGCAACATTCCATTATGATGTCATAATGCAACATTCCATTATGATGTCATAATGTAACATTCCATAATGATGCCATAATGCAACATTCCATTATGATGTCATTATACAACATTCCATTATGATGTCATAATGCAAAATTCCATTATTATGTCATAATGTAACATTCTATAATGATGCCATAATGCAAAATTCTATTATGATGTCATAATGCAACATTCCATTATGATGTCATAATGTAACATTCTATTATGATGTCATAATGCAACATTCCATTAAGATGTCATAATGTAACATTCCATTATGATGTCATAATGTAAAATTCCATTATGATGTCATAATGTAACATTCCATTATGATGTCATAATGCAAAATTCCATTATGGTGTCATAATGCAACATTCCATTATGATGTCATAATGCAAAATTCCATTATGATGTCATAATGTAACATTCCATAATGATGCCATAATGCAACATTCCATTATGATGTCATAATGCAACATTCCATTATGATGTCATAATGTAACATTCCCTTATGTCATAATGCAAAATTCCATTATGATGTCATAATGCAAAATTCCATTATGATGTCATAATGTAACATTTCATTATGATGCCATAATGCAAAATTATTTTATGATGTCATAATGCAACATTCCATTATGATGTCATAATGTAACATTTCATTATGATGCCATAATGCAAAATTCCATTATGATGTCATAATGCAACATTCCATTATGATGTCATAATGCAACATTCCATTATGATGTCATAATGTAATATTCCATAATGATGCCATAATGCAACATTCCATTATGATGTCATAATGCAACATTCCATTATGATGTCATAATGCAACATTCCATTATGATGTCATAATGTAACATTTCATTATGATGCCATAATGCAAAATTCTTTTATGATGTCATAATGCAAAATTCCATTATGATGTCATAATGCAAAATTCCATTATGATGTCATAATGCAACATTCCATTATGATGTCATAATGTAATATTCCATAATGATGCCATAATGCAACATTCCATTATGATGTCATAATGCAACATTCCATTATGATGTCATAATGCAACATTCCATTATGATGTCATAATGCAAAATTCCATTTTGATGTCATAATGTAAAATTCCATTATGATGTCATAATGTAACATTCTATTATGATGTCATAATGTAACATTCCATTATGATGCCATAATGTAACATTCCATTATGATGTCATAATGTAACATTCTATTATGATGTCATAATGTAACATTCCATTATGATGTCATAATGTAACATTCCATTATGATGTCATAATGCAAAATTATATTATGATGTCATAATGCAACATTCCATTATGATGTCAAAATGTAACATTCCATTATGATGTCATAATGCAAAATTCCATTATGATGTCATAATGCAACATTCCATTATGATGTCATAATGTAACATTCCATTATGATGTCATAATGCAAAATTCTATTATGATGTCATAATGCATCATTCCATTATGATGTCAAAATGTAACATTCCATTATGATGTCATAATGCAACATTCCATTATGATGTCATAATGCAACATTCCATTATGATGTCAAAATGTAACATTCCATTATGATGTCATAATGCAAAATTCCTTTATGATGTCATAATGCAACATTCCATTATGATGTCATAATGTAACATTCTATGATGATGTCATAATGCAACATTCCATTAAGATGTCATAATGTAACATTCCATTATGATGTCATAATGTAAAATTCCATTATGATGTCATAATGTAACATTCCATTATGATGTCATAATGCAAAATTCCATTATGGTGTCATAATGCAACATTCCATTATGATGTCATAAAGCAAAATTCCATTATGATGTCATAATGTAAAATTCCATTATGATGTCATAATGTAAAATTCCATTATGATGTCATAATGTAACATTCCATTATGATGCCATAATGCAAAATTCCATTATGATGTCATAATGCAAAATTCCATTATGATGTCATAATGCAAAATTCCATTATGATGTCATAATGTAACATTCCATTATGATGTCATAATGTAACATTCCATTATGATGTCATAATGCAACATTCCATTATGATGTCATAATGTAACATTCTATTATGATGTCATAATGTAACATTCCATTATGATGTTATAATGCAACATTCCATTATGATGCCATAATGCAAAATTCTATTATGATGTCATAATGCAAAATTCCATTATGACATCATAATGTAACATTCCATTATGATGTCATAATGCTAAATTCCATTATTATGTCATAATGTAACATTCTATAATGATGCCATAATGCAAAATTCTATTATGATGTCATAATGCAACATTCCATTATGATGTCATAATGCAACATTCCATTAAGATGTCATAATGTAACATTCCATTATGATGTCATAATGTAAAATTCCATTATGATGTCATAATGTAACATTCCATTATGATGTCATAATGCAAAATTCCATTATGGTGTCATAATGCAACATTCCATTATGATGTCATAATGCAAAATTCCATTATGATGTCATAATGTAACATTCCATAATGATGCCATAATGCAACATTCCATTATGATGTTATAATGCAACATTCCATTATGATGTCATAATGTAACATTCCATTATGTCATAATGCAAAATTCCATTATGATGTCATAATGCAAAATTCCATTATGATGTCATAATGCAAAATTCCATTATGATGTCATAATGTAACATTTCATTATGATGCCATAATGCAAAATTCTTTTATGATGTCATAATGCAACATTCCATTATGATGTCATAATGCAAAATTCCATTATGATGTCATAATGCAACATTCCATTATGATGTCATAATGCAAAATTCCATTTTGATGTCATAATGTAACATTATATTATGATGTCATAATGTAACATTCCATTATGATGTCATAATGCAAAATTCTATGATGATGTCATAATGCAACATTCCATTATGATGTCATAATGCAAAATTCTATGATGATGTCATAATGCAACATTCCATTATGATGTCATAATGCAAAATTCTATGATGATGTCATAATGCAACATTCCATTATGATGTCATAATGTAACATTCCATTATGATGTCATAATGCAAAATTCCATTATGATGTCATAATGCAACATTCCATTATGATGTCATAATGCAAAATTCCATTATGATGTCATAATGTAACATTCCATTATGATGTCACAATGCAACATTCCATTATGATGTCATAATGCAACATTCCATTATGATGTCATAATGTAACATTCCATAATGATGCCATAATGCAACATTCCATTATGATGTCATAATGCAAAATTCCATTATGATGTCATAATGCAGCATTCCATTATGATGTCATAATGTAAAATTCCATTATGATGTCATAATGTAACATTCTATTATGATGTCATAATGTAACATTCCATTATGATGTCATAATGTAACATTCCATAATGATGCCATAATGCAAAATTCTATTATGATGTCATAATGTAACATTCCATTATGATGCCATAATGCAACATTCCATTATGATGTCATAATGTAACATTCTATTATGATGTCATAATGCAAAATTCCATTATGATGTCATAATGTAACATTCTATTATGATGTCATAATGTAACATTCCATTATGATGTCATAATGTAACATTCCATTATGATGCCATAATGCAAAATTCTATTATGATGTCATAATGTAACATTCCATTATGATGTCATAATGTAAAATTCCATTATGATGTCATAATGTAACATTCCCATATGATGTCATAATGCAAAATTCCATTATGATGTCATAATGCAAAATTCCATTATGATGTCATAATGCAAAATTCCATTATGATGTCATAATGTAACATTCCATTATGATGCCATAATGCAAAATTCTATTATGATGTCATAATGCAACATTCCATTATGATGTCATAATGTAACATTCCATTATGATGTCATAATGTAACATTCCATTATGATGTCATAATGTAACATTCCATAATGATGCCATAATGCAAAATTCTATTATGATGTCATAATGTAACATTCCATTATGATGCCATAATGCAAAATTCCATTATGATGTCATAATGCAGCGTTACATTATGATGTCATAATGCAACGTTACATTATGATGTCATAATGCAAAATTCCATTTTGATGTCATAATGTAAAATTCCATTATGATGTCATAATGTAACATTCTATTATGATGTCATAATGCAAAATTCCATAATGATGTCATAATGCAAAATTCCATTATGATGTCATAATGTAACATTCCATTATGATGTCATAATGCAAAATTCCATTATGATGTCATAATGTAACATTCCATTATGATGTCATAATGTAACATTCCATTATGATGTCATAATGTAACATTCCATTATGATGCCATAATGCAAAATTCTATTATGATGTCATAATGCAACATTCCATTATGATGTCATAATGTAACATTCCATTATGATGTCATAATGTAACATTCCATTATGATGTCATAATGCAACATTCCATTATGATGTCTTAATGCAAAATTCCATTTTGATGTCATAATGTAAAATTCCATTATGATGTCATAATGTAACATTCCATTATGATGTCATAATGCAAAATTCCATTATGATGCCATAATGTAACATTCCATTATGATGTCATAATGTAAAATTCCATTATGATGTCATAATGTAACATTCCATTATGATGTCATAATGCAAAATTCCATTATGATGTCATAATGTAACATTCCATTATGATGTCATAATGCAAAATTTTTATTATGATGTCATAATGCAACATTCCATTATGATGTCATAATGTAACATTCCATTATGATGTCATAATGCAACATTCCATTACGATGGCATAATGTAACATTCCATTATGATGCCATAATGCAAAATTCCATTATGATGTCATAATGCAAAATTCCATTATGATGTCATAATGTAACATTCCATTATGATGTCATAATGCAAAATTCCATTATGATGTCATAATGTAACATTCTATTATGATGTCATAATGTAACATTCCATTATGATGTCATAATGTAACATTCCATTATGATGCCATAATGCAAAATTCTATTATGATGTCATAATGCAACATTCCATTATGATGTCATAATGTAACATTCCATTATGATGTCATAATGTAACATTCCATAATGATGCCATAATGCAAAATTCTATTATGATGTCATAATGTAACATTCCATTATGATGCATAATGCAAAATTCCATTATGATGTCATAATGCAATGTTACATTATGATGTCATAATGCAAAATTCCATTTTGATGTCATAATGTAAAATTCCATTATGATGTCATAATGTAACATTCTATTATGATGTCATAATGCAAAATTCCATTATGATGTCATAATGCAAAATTCCATTATGATGTCATAATGTAACATTCCATTATGATGTCATAATGCAAAATTCCATTATGATGTCATAATGTAACATTCTATTATGATGTCATAATGTAACATTCCATTATGATGTCATAATGTAACATTCCATTATGATGCCATAATGCAAAATTCTATTATGATGTCATAATGCAACATTCCATTATGATGTCATAATGTAACATTCAATTATGATGTCATAATGTAACATTCCATTATGATGTCATAATGTAACATTCCATTATGATGTCATAATGCAACATTCCATTATGATGTCTTAATGCAAAATTCCATTTTGATGTCATAATGTAAAATTCCATTATGATGTCATAATGTAACATTCCATTATGATGTCATAATGCAAAATTCCATTATGATGCCATAATGTAACATTCTATTATGATGTCATAATGTAACATTCCATTATGATGTCATAATGTAACATTCCATTATGATGCCATAATGCAAAATTCTATTATGATGTCATAATGCAACATTCCATTATGATGTCATAATGTAACATTCCATTATGATGTCATAATGTAACATTCCATTATGATGTCATAATGTAACATTCCATTATGATGTCATAATGCAACATTCCATTATGATGTCTTAATGCAAAATTCCATTTTGATGTCATAATGTAAAATTCCATTATGATGTCATAATGTAACATTCCATTATGATGTCATAATGCAAAATTCCATTATGATGTCATAATGCAAAATTCCATTATGATGTCATAATGTAACATTCTATTATGATGTCATAATGTAACATTCCATTATGATGTCATAATGTAACATTCCATAATGATGCCATAATGTAACATTCCATTATGATGTCATAATGCAAAATTCCATTATGATGTCATAATGCAACATTCCATTATGATGTCATAATGTAACATTCCATTATGATGTCATAATGCAACATTCCATTATGATGTCTTAATGCAAAATTCCATTTTGATGTCATAATGTAAAATTCCATTATGATGTCATAATGTAACATTCCATTATGATGTCATAATGCAAAATTCCATTATGATGTCATAATGTAATATTCTATTATGATGTCATAATGTAACATTCCATTATGATGTCATAATGTAACATTCCATTATGATGCCATAATGTAACATTCCATTATGATGTCATAATGCAAAATTCCATTATGATGTCATAATGCAACATTCCATTATGATGTCATAATGTAACATTCCATTATGATGTCATAATGCAAAATTCCATTATGATGTCATAATGCAACGTTACATTATGATGTCATAATGCAAAATTCCATTTTGATGTCATAATGTAAAATTCCATTATGATGTCATAATGTAACATTCTATTATGATGTCATAATGCAAAATTCCATTATGATGTCATAATGCAAAATTCCATTATGATGTCATAATGTAACATTCCATTATGATGTCATAATGTAACATTCCATTATGATGTCATAATGCAAAATTCCATTATGATGTCATAATGTAACATTCTATTATGATGTCATAATGTAACATTCCATTATGATGTCATAATGTAACATTCCATTATGATGCCATAATGCAAAATTCTATTATGATGTCATAATGTAACATTCCATTATGATATCATAATGCAAAATTCCTGTATGATGTCATAATGTAACATTCTATTATGATGTCATAATGTAACATTCTATTATGATGTCATAATGTAACATTCCATTATGATGTCATAATGCAAAATTCCATTATGATGTCATAATGTAACATTCCATTATGATGTCATAATGCAAAATTCCAATATGATGTCATAATGTAACATTCCATAATGATGCCATAATGCAAAATTCTATTATGATGTCATAATGCAACATTCCATTATGATGTCATAATGTAATATTCTATTATGATGTCATAATGTAACATTCATTTATGATGTCATAATGTAACATTCCATTATGATGTCATAATGTAACATTCATTTATGATGTCATAATGCAACATTCCATTATGATGTCATAATGTAACATTCCATTATGATGTCATAATGCAAAATTCCATTATGATGTCATAGTGCAACATTCCATTATGATGTCATAATGTAACATTCCATTACGATGTCATAATGCAAAATTCCATAATGATGTCATAATGCAAAATTCCATTATGATGTCATAATGCAACATTCCATTATGATGTCATAATGTAACATTCTATTATGATGTCATAATGCAACATTCCATTATGATGTCATAATGTAACATTCCATTATGATGTCATAATGCAAAATTCCATTATGATGTCATAATGCAACGTTACATTATGATGTCATAATGCAAAATTCTATTTTGATGTCATAATGTAACATTCCATTATGATGTCATAATGTAACATTCATTTATGATGTCATAATGCAACATTCCATTATGATGTCATAATGTAACATTCCATTATGATGTCATAATGCAAAATTCCATTATGATGTCATAGTGCAACATTCCATTATGATGTCATAATGTAACATTCCATTACGATGTCATAATGCAAAATTCCATAATGATGTCATAATGCAAAATTCCATTATGATGTCATAATGCAACATTCCATTATGATGTCATAATGTAACATTCCATTATGATGTCATAATGTAACATTCCATTATGATGTCATAATGTAACATTCCATTATGATGCCATAATGCAAAATTCTATTATGATGTCATAATGCAACATTCCATTATGATGTCATAATGTAACATTCCATTATGATGTCATAATGTAACATTCCATAATGATGCCATAATGCAAAATTCTATTATGATGTCATAATGTAACATTCCATTATGATGCATAATGCAAAATTCCATTATGATGTCATAATGCAATGTTACATTATGATGTCATAATGCAAAATTCCATTTTGATGTCATAATGTAAAATTCCATTATGATGTCATAATGTAACATTCTATTATGATGTCATAATGCAAAATTCCATTATGATGTCATAATGCAAAATTCCATTATGATGTCATAATGTAACATTCCATTATGATGTCATAATGCAAAATTCCATTATGATGTCATAATGTAACATTCTATTATGATGTCATAATGTAACATTCCATTATGATGTCATAATGTAACATTCCATTATGATGTCATAATGTAACATTCCATTATGATGTCATAATGCAACATTCCATTATGATGTCTTAATGCAAAATTCCATTTTGATGTCATAATGTAAAATTCCATTATGATGTCATAATGTAACATTCCATTATGATGTCATAATGCAAAATTCCATTATGATGCCATAATGTAACATTCTATTATGATGTCATAATGTAACATTCCATTATGATGTCATAATGTAACATTCCATTATGATGCCATAATGCAAAATTCTATTATGATGTCATAATGCAACATTCCATTATGATGTCATAATGTAACATTCCATTATGATGTCATAATGTAACATTCCATTATGATGTCATAATGTAACATTCCATTATGATGTCATAATGTAACATTCCATTATGATGTCATAATGCAACATTCCATTATGATGTCTTAATGCAAAATTCCATTTTGATGTCATAATGTAAAATTCCATTATGATGTCATAATGTAACATTCCATTATGATGTCATAATGCAAAATTCCATTATGATGTCATAATGCAAAATTCCATTATGATGTCATAATGTAACATTCTATTATGATGTCATAATGTAACATTCCATTATGATGTCATAATGTAACATTCCATAATGATGCCATAATGTAACATTCCATTATGATGTCATAATGCAAAATTCCATTATGATGTCATAATGCAACATTCCATTATGATGTCATAATGTAACATTCCATTATGATGTCATAATGCAACATTCCATTATGATGTCTTAATGCAAAATTCCATTTTGATGTCATAATGTAAAATTCCATTATGATGTCATAATGTAACATTCCATTATGATGTCATAATGCAAAATTCCATTATGATGTCATAATGTAATATTCTATTATGATGTCATAATGTAACATTCCATTATGATGTCATAATGTAACATTCCATTATGATGCCATAATGTAACATTCCATTATGATGTCATAATGCAAAATTCCATAATGATGTCATAATGCAACATTCCCTTATGATGTCATAATGTAACATTCCATTATGATGTCATAATGCAAAATTCCATTATGATGTCATAATGCAACGTTACATTATGATGTCATAATGCAAAATTCCATTTTGATGTCATAATGTAAAATTCCATTATGATGTCATAATGTAACATTCTATTATGATGTCATAATGCAAAATTCCATTATGATGTCATAATGCAAAATTCCATTATGATGTCATAATGTAACATTCCATTATGATGTCATAATGTAACATTCCATTATGATGTCATAATGCAAAATTCCATTATGATGTCATAATGTAACATTCTATTATGATGTCATAATGTAACATTCCATTATGATGTCATAATGTAACATTCCATTATGATGCCATAATGCAAAATTCTATTATGATGTCATAATGTAACATTCCATTATGATATCATAATGCAAAATTCCAGTATGATGTCATAATGTAACATTCTATTATGATGTCATAATGCAACATTCCATTATGATGTCATAATGCAACATTCCATTATGATGTCATAATGCAAAATTCCATTATGATGTTATAATGTAACATTCCATAATGATGCCATAATACAACATTCCATTATGATGTCATAATGCAACATTCCATTATGATGTCATAATGTAACATTCCATTATGATGTCATAATGCAAAATTCCATTATGATGTCATAATGTAACATTCTATTATGATGTCATAATGTAACATTCCATTATGATGTCATAATGTAACATTCCATTATGATGCCATAATGCAAAATTCTATTATGATGTCATAATGCAACATTCCATTATGATGTCATAATGTAACATTCCATTATGATGTCATAATGTAACATTCCATAATGATGCCATAATGCAAAATTCTATTATGATGTCATAATGTAACATTCCATTATGATGCATAATGCAAAATTCCATTATGATGTCATAATGCAATGTTACATTATGATGTCATAATGCAAAATTCCATTTTGATGTCATAATGTAAAATTCCATTATGATGTCATAATGTAACATTCTATTATGATGTCATAATGCAAAATTCCATTATGATGTCAAAATGCAAAATTCCATTATGATGTCATAATGTAACATTCCATTATGATGTCATAATGCAAAATTCCATTATGATGTCATAATGTAACATTCTATTATGATGTCATAATGTAACATTCCATTATGATGTCATAATGTAACATTCCATTATGATGCCATAATGCAAAATTCTATTATGATGTCATAATGCAACATTCCATTATGATGTCATAATGTAACATTCAATTATGATGTCATAATGTAACATTCCATTATGATGTCATAATGTAACATTCCATTATGATGTCATAATGCAACATTCCATTATGATGTCTTAATGCAAAATTCCATTTTGATGTCATAATGTAAAATTCCATTATGATGTCATAATGTAACATTCCATTATGATGTCATAATGCAAAATTCCATTATGATGCCATAATGTAACATTCTATTATGATGTCATAATGTAACATTCCATTATGATGTCATAATGTAACATTCCATTATGATGCCATAATGCAAAATTCTATTATGATGTCATAATGCAACATTCCATTATGATGTCATAATGTAACATTCCATTATGATGTCATAATGTAACATTCCATTATGATGTCATAATGTAACATTCCATTATGATGTCATAATGCAACATTCCATTATGATGTCTTAATGCAAAATTCCATTTTGATGTCATAATGTAAAATTCCATTATGATGTCATAATGTAACATTCCATTATGATGTCATAATGCAAAATTCCATTATGATGTCATAATGCAATATTCCATTATGATGTCATAATGCAACATTCCATTATGATGTCATAATGTAACATTCCATTATGATGTCATAATGTAAAATTCCATTATGATGTCATAATGCAACATTCCATTATGATGTCATAATGTAACATTCCATAATGATGCCATAATGCAACATTCCATTATGATGTCATAATGCAACATTCCATTATGATGTCATAATGTAACATTCCATAATGATGCCATAATGCAACATTCCATTATGATGTCATTATGCAACATTCCATTATGATGTCATAATGCTAAATTCCATTACTATGTCATAATGTAACATTCTATAATGATGCCATAATGCAAAATTCTATTATGATGTCATAATGCAACATTCCATTATGATGTCATAATGTAACATTCCATAATGATGCCATAATGCAACATTCCATTATGATGTCATAATGCAACATTCCATTATGATGTCATAATGTAACATTCCATTATGTCATAATGCAAAATTCCATTATGATGTCATAATGCAAAATTCCATTATGATGTCATAATGCAACATTCCATTATGATGTCATAATGCAACATTCCATTATGATGTCATAATGCAACATTCCATTATGATGTCATAATGCAAAATTCCATTTTGATGTCATAATGTAAAATTCCATTATGATGTCATAATGTAACATTCTATTATGATGTCATAATGTAACATTCCATTATGATGTCATAATGTAACATTCCATTATGATGTCATAATGTAACATTCTATTATGATGTAATAATGTAACATTCCATTATGTTGTCATAATGCAAAATTCTATGATGATGTCATAATGCAACATTCCATTATGATATCATAATGTAACATTCCATTATGATGTCATAATGCAAAATTCCATTATGATGTCATAATGTAACATTCCATTATGATGTCATAATGTAACATTCTATTATGATGTCATAATGTAACATTCCATTATGATGCCATAATGCAAAATTCTATTATGATGTCATAATGCAACATTCCATTATGATGTCATAATGTAACATTCCATTATGATGTCATAATGCAAAATTCCATTATGATGTCATAATGTAACATTCCATTATGATGTCATAATGTAACATTCTATTATGATGTCATAATGTAACATTCCATTATGATGCCATAATGCAAAATTCTATTATGATGTCATAATGCAACATTCCATTATGATGTCATAATGTAACATTCCATTATGATGTCATAATGCAAAATTCCATTATGATGTCATAATGCAATATTCCATTATGATGTCATAATGCAACATTCCATTATGATGTCATAATGTAACATTCCATTATGATGTCATAATGTAACATTCTATTAGGATGTCATAATGTAACATTCCATTATGATGCCATAATGCAAAATTCTATTATGATGTCATAATGCAACATTCCATTATGATGTCATAATGTAACATCCCATTATGATGTCATAATGCAAAATTCCATTATGATGTCATAATGCAATATTCCATTATGATGTCATAATGCAACATTCCATTATGATGTCATAATGTAACATTCCATAATGATTCCATAATGCAACATTCCATTATGATGTCATAATAAAACATCCCATTATGATGTCATAATGTAACATTCCATTATGATGTCATAATGTAAAATTCCATTATGATGTCATAATGCAACATTCCATTATGATGTCATAATGTAACATTCCATAATGATGCCATAATGCAACATTCCATTATGATGTCATAATGCAACATTCCATTATGATGTCATAATGTAACATTCCATAATGATGCCATAATGCAACATTCCATTATGATGTCATTATACAACATTCCATTATGATGTCATAATGCTAAATTCCATTATTATGTCATAATGTAACATTCTATAATGATGCCATAATGCAAAATTCTATTATGATGTCATAATGCAACATTCCATTATGATGTCATAATGTAACATTCTATTATGATGTCATAATGCAACATTCCATTAAGATGTCATAATGTAACATTCCATTATGATGTCATAATGTAAAATTCCATTATGATGTCATAATGTAACATTCCATTATGATGTCATAATGCAAAATTCCATTATGGTGTCATAATGCAACATTCCATTATGATGTCATAATGCAAAATTCCATTATGATGTCATAATGTAACATTCCATAATGATGCCATAATGCAACATTCCATTATGATGTCATAATGCAACATTCCATTATGATGTCATAATGTAACATTCCCTTATGTCATAATGCAAAATTCCATTATGATGTCATAATGCAAAATTCCATTATGATGTCATAATGTAACATTTCATTATGATGCCATAATGCAAAATTATTTTATGATGTCATAATGCAACATTCCATTATGATGTCATAATGTAACATTTCATTATGATGCCATAATGCAAAATTCCATTATGATGTCATAATGCAACATTCCATTATGATGTCATAATGTAATATTCCATAATGATGCCATAATGCAACATTCCATTATGATGTCATAATGCAACATTCCATTATGATGTCATAATGCAACATTCCATTATGATGTCATAATGTAACATTTCATTATGATGCCATAATGCAAAATTCTTTTATGATGTCATAATGCAAAATTCCATTATGATGTCATAATGCAACATTCCATTATGATGTCATAATGTAATATTCCATAATGATGCCATAATGCAACATTCCATTATGATGTCATAATGCAACATTCCATTATGATGTCATAATGCAACATTCCATTATGATGTCATAATGCAAAATTCCATTTTGATGTCATAATGTAAAATTCCATTATGATGTCATAATGTAACATTCTATTATGATGTCATAATGTAACATTCCATTATGATGCCATAATGTAACATTCCATTATGATGTCATAATGTAACATTCTATTATGATGTCATAATGTAACATTCCATTATGATGTCATAATGTAACATTCCATTATGATGTCATAATGCAAAATTATATTATGATGTCATAATGCAACATTCCATTATGATGTCAAAATGTAACATTCCATTATGATGTCATAATGCAAAATTCCATTATGATGTCATAATGCAACATTCCATTATGATGTCATAATGTAACATTCCATTATGATGTCATAATGCAAAATTCTATTATGATGTCATAATGCATCATTCCATTATGATGTCAAAATGTAACATTCCATTATGATGTCATAATGCAACATTCCATTATGATGTCATAATGCAACATTCCATTATGATGTCAAAATGTAACATTCCATTATGATGTCATAATGCAAAATTCCTTTATGATGTCATAATGCAACATTCCATTATGATGTCATAATGTAACATTCTATGATGATGTCATAATGCAACATTCCATTAAGATGTCATAATGTAAAATTCCATTATGATGTCATAATGTAAAATTCCATTATGATGTCATAATGTAACATTCCATTATGATGCCATAATGCAAAATTCCATTATGATGTCATAATGCAAAATTCCATTATGATGTCATAATGCAAAATTCCATTATGATGTCATAATGTAACATTCCATTATGATGTCATAATGTAACATTCCATTATGATGTTATAATGCAACATTCCATTATGATGCCATAATGCAAAATTCTATTATGATGTCATAATGCAAAATTCCATTATGACATCATAATGTAACATTCCATTATGATGTCATAATGCTAAATTCCATTATTATGTCATAATGTAACATTCTATAATGATGCCATAATGCAAAATTCTATTATGATGTCATAATGCAACATTCCATTATGATGTCATAATGCAACATTCCATTAAGATGTCATAATGTAACATTCCATTATGATGTCATAATGTAAAATTCCATTATGATGTCATAATGTAACATTCCATTATGATGTCATAATGTAACATTCCATAATGATGCCATAATGCAACATTCCATTATGATGTCATAATGCAACATTCCATTATGATGTCATAATGTAACATTCCATTATGTCATAATGCAAAATTCCATTATGATGTCATAATGCAAAATTCCATTATGATGTCATAATGCAAAATTCCATTATGATGTCATAATGTAACATTTCATTATGATGCCATAATGCAAAATTCTTTTATGATGTCATAATGCAACATTCCATTATGATGTCATAATGCAAAATTCCATTATGATGTCATAATGCAACATTCCATTATGATGTCATAATGCAAAATTCCATTTTGATGTCATAATGTAACATTATATTATGATGTCATAATGTAACATTCCATTATGATGTCATAATGCAAAATTCTATGATGATGTCATAATGCAACATTCCATTATGATGTCATAATGCAAAATTCTATGATGATGTCATAATGCAACATTCCATTATGATGTCATAATGCAAAATTCCATTATGATGTCATAATGCAACATTCCATTATGATGTCATAATGCAAAATTCCATTATGATGTCATAATGTAACATTCCATTATGATGTCACAATGCAACATTCCATTATGATGTCATAATGCAACATTCCATTATGATGTCATAATGTAACATTCCATAATGATGCCATAATGCAACATTCCATTATGATGTCATAATGCAAAATTCCATTATGATGTCATAATGCAGCATTCCATTATGATGTCATAATGCAAAATTCCATTTTGATGTCATAATGTAAAATTCCATTATGATGTCATAATGTAACATTCTATTATGATGTCATAATGTAACATTCCATTATGATGTCATAATGTAACATTCCATAATGATGCCATAATGCAAAATTCTATTATGATGTCATAATGTAACATTCCATTATGATGCCATAATGCAACATTCCATTATGATGTCATAATGTAACATTCTATTATGATGTCATAATGCAAAATTCCATTATGATGTCATAATGTAACATTCTATTATGATGTCATAATGTAACATTCCATTATGATGTCATAATGTAACATTCCATTATGATGCCATAATGCAAAATTCTATTATGATGTCATAATGTAACATTCCATTATGATGTCATAATGTAAAATTCCATTATGATGTCATAATGTAACATTCCCATATGATGTCATAATGCAAAATTCCATTATGATGTCATAATGCAAAATTCCATTATGATGTCATAATGCAAAATTCCATTATGATGTCATAATGTAACATTCCATTATGATGCCATAATGCAAAATTCTATTATGATGTCATAATGCAACATTCCATTATGATGTCATAATGTAACATTCCATTATGATGTCATAATGTAACATTCCATTATGATGTCATAATGTAACATTCCATAATGATGCCATAATGCAAAATTCTATTATGATGTCATAATGTAACATTCCATTATGATGCCATAATGCAAAATTCCATTATGATGTCATAATGCAGCGTTACATTATGATGTCATAATGCAACGTTACATTATGATGTCATAATGCAAAATTCCATTTTGATGTCATAATGTAAAATTCCATTATGATGTCATAATGTAACATTCTATTATGATGTCATAATGCAAAATTCCATAATGATGTCATAATGCAAAATTCCATAATGATGTCATAATGTAACATTCCATTATGATGTCATAATGCAAAATTCCATTATGATGTCATAATGTAACATTCCATTATGATGTCATAATGTAACATTCCATTATGATGTCATAATGTAACATTCCATTATGATGCCATAATGCAAAATTCTATTATGATGTCATAATGCAACATTCCATTATGATGTCATAATGTAACATTCCATTATGATGTCATAATGTAACATTCCATTATGATGTCATAATGCAACATTCCATTATGATGTCTTAATGCAACATTCCATTATGATGTCTTAATGCAAAATTCCATTTTGATGTCATAATGTAAAATTCCATTATGATGTCATAATGTAACATTCCATTATGATGTCATAATGCAAAATTCCATTATGATGCCATAATGTAACATTCCATTATGATGTCATAATGTAAAATTCCATTATGATGTCATAATGTAACATTCCATTATGATGTCATAATGCAAAATTCCATTATGATGTCATAATGTAACATTCCATTATGATGTCATAATGCAAAATTTTTATTATGATGTCATAATGCAACATTCCATTATGATGTCATAATGTAACATTCCATTATGATGTCATAATGCAACATTCCATTACGATGGCATAATGTAACATTCCATTATGATGCCATAATGCAAAATTCCATTATGATGTCATAATGCAAAATTCCATTATGATGTCATAATGTAACATTCCATTATGATGTCATAATGCAAAATTCCATTATGATGTCATAATGTAACATTCTATTATGATGTCATAATGTAACATTCCATTATGATGTCATAATGTAACATTCCATTATGATGCCATAATGCAAAATTCTATTATGATGTCATAATGCAACATTCCATTATGATGCCATAATGCAAAATTCCATTATGATGTCATAATGCAATGTTACATTATGATGTCATAATGCAAAATTCCATTTTGATGTCATAATGTAAAATTCCATTATGATGTCATAATGTAACATTCTATTATGATGTCATAATGCAAAATTCCATTATGATGTCATAATGCAAAATTCCATTATGATGTCATAATGTAACATTCCATTATGATGTCATAATGCAAAATTCCATTATGATGTCATAATGTAACATTCTATTATGATGTCATAATGTAACATTCCATTATGATGTCATAATGTAACATTCCATTATGATGCCATAATGCAAAATTCTATTATTATGTCATAATGCAACATTCCATTATGATGTCATAATGTAACATTCAATTATGATGTCATAATGTAACATTCCATTATGATGTCATAATGTAACATTCCATTATGATGTCATAATGCAACATTCCATTATGATGTCTTAATGCAAAATTCCATTTTGATGTCATAATGTAAAATTCCATTATGATGTCATAATGTAACATTCCATTATGATGTCATAATGCAAAATTCCATTATGATGCCATAATGTAACATTCCATTATGATGTCATAATCTAAAATTCCATTATGATGTCATAATGCAAAATTCCATTATGATGTCATAATGTAACATTCTATTATGATGTCATAATGTAACATTCCATTATGATGTCATAATGCAAAATTCCATTATGATGTCATAATGTAACATTCCATTATGATGTCATAATGCAAAATTTTTATTATGATGTCATAATGCAACATTCCATTATGATGTCATAATGTAACATTCCATTATGATGTCATAATGCAACATTCCATTACGATGGCATAATGTAACATTCCATTATGATGCCATAATGCAAAATTCCATTATGATGTCATAATGCAAAATTCCATTATGATGTCATAATGTAACATTCCATTATGATGTCATAATGCAAAATTCCATTATGATGTCATAATGTAACATTCTATTATGATGTCATAATGTAACATTCCATTATGATGTCATAATGTAACATTCCATTATGATGCCATAATGCAAAATTCTATTATGATGTCATAATGCAACATTCCATTATGATGTCATAATGTAACATTCCATTATGATGTCATAATGTAACATTCCATAATGATGCCATAATGCAAAATTCTATTATGATGTCATAATGCAACATTCCATTATGATGTCATAATGCAACATTCCATTATGATGTCATAATGCAAAATTCCATTATGATGTTATAATGTAACATTCCATAATGATGCCATAATACAACATTCCATTATGATGTCATAATGCAACATTCCATTATGATGTCATAATGTAACATTCCATTATGATGTCATAATGCAAAATTCCATTATGATGTCATAATGTAACATTCTATTATGATGTCATAATGTAACATTCCATTATGATGTCATAATGTAACATTCCATTATGATGCCATAATGCAAAATTCTATTATGATGTCATAATGCAACATTCCATTATGATGTCATAATGTAACATTCCATTATGATGTCATAATGTAACATTCCATAATGATGCCATAATGCAAAATTCTATTATGATGTCATAATGTAACATTCCATTATGATGCATAATGCAAAATTCCATTATGATGTCATAATGCAATGTTACATTATGATGTCATAATGCAAAATTCCATTTTGATGTCATAATGTAAAATTCCATTATGATGTCATAATGTAACATTCTATTATGATGTCATAATGCAAAATTCCATTATGATGTCATAATGCAAAATTCCATTATGATGTCATAATGTAACATTCCATTATGATGTCATAATGCAAAATTCCATTATGATGTCATAATGTAACATTCTATTATGATGTCATAATGTAACATTCCATTATGATGTCATAATGTAACATTCCATTATGATGTCATAATGTAACATTCCATTATGATGTCATAATGCAACATTCCATTATGATGTCTTAATGCAAAATTCCATTTTGATGTCATAATGTAAAATTCCATTATGATGTCATAATGTAACATTCCATTATGATGTCATAATGCAAAATTCCATTATGATGCCATAATGTAACATTCCATTATGATGTCATAATGTAACATTTTTTATTATGATGTCATAATGTAACATTCCATTATGATGCCATAATGCAAAATTCTATTATGATGTCATAATGCAACATTCCATTATGATGTCATAATGTAACATTCCATTATGATGTCATAATGTAACATTCCATTATGATGTCATAATGTAACATTCCATTATGATGTCATAATGTAACATTCCATTATGATGTCATAATGCAAAATTCCATTATGATGTCATAATGTAACATTCTATTATGATGTCATAATGTAACATTCCATTATGATGTCATAATGTAACATTCCATAATGATGCCATAATGTAACATTCCATTATGATGTCATAATGCAAAATTCCATTATGATGTCATAATGCAACATTCCATTATGATGTCATAATGTAACATTCCATTATGATGTCATAATGCAACATTCCATTATGATGTCTTAATGCAAAATTCCATTTTGATGTCATAATGTAAAATTCCATTATGATGTCATAATGTAACATTCCATTATGATGTCATAATGCAAAATTCCATTATGATGTCATAATGTAATATTCTATTATGATGTCATAATGTAACATTCCATAATGATGTCATAATGCAACATTCCCTTATGATGTCATAATGTAACATTCCATTATGATGTCATAATGCAAAATTCCATTATGATGTCATAATGCAACGTTACATTATGATGTCATAATGCAAAATTCCATTTTGATGTCATAATGTAAAATTCCATTATGATGTCATAATGTAACATTCTATTATGATGTCATAATGCAAAATTCCATTATGATGTCATAATGCAAAATTCCATTATGATGTCATAATGTAACATTCCATTATGATGTCATAATGTAACATTCCATTATGATGTCATAATGCAAAATTCCATTATGATGTCATAATGTAACATTCTATTATGATGTCATAATGTAACATTCCATTATGATGTCATAATGTAACATTCCATTATGATGCCATAATGCAAAATTCTATTATGATGTCATAATGTAACATTCCATTATGATATCATAATGCAAAATTCCAGTATGATGTCATAATGTAACATTCTATTATGATGTCATAATGCAACATTCCATTATGATGTCATAATGCAACATTCCATTATGATGTCATAATGCAAAATTCCATTATGATGTTATAATGTAACATTCCATAATGATGCCATAATACAACATTCCATTATGATGTCATAATGCAACATTCCATTATGATGTCATAATGTAACATTCCATTATGATGTCATAATGCAAAATTCCATTATGATGTCATAATGTAACATTCTATTATGATGTCATAATGTAACATTCCATTATGATGTCATAATGTAACATTCCATTATGATGCCATAATGCAAAATTCTATTATGATGTCATAATGCAACATTCCATTATGATGTCATAATGTAACATTCCATTATGATGTCATAATGTAACATTCCATAATGATGCCATAATGCAAAATTCTATTATGATGTCATAATGTAACATTCCATTATGATGCATAATGCAAAATTCCATTATGATGTCATAATGCAATGTTACATTATGATGTCATAATGCAAAATTCCATTTTGATGTCATAATGTAAAATTCCATTATGATGTCATAATGTAACATTCTATTATGATGTCATAATGCAAAATTCCATTATGATGTCATAATGCAAAATTCCATTATGATGTCATAATGTAACATTCCATTATGATGTCATAATGCAAAATTCCATTATGATGTCATAATGTAACATTCTATTATGATGTCATAAAGTAACATTCCATTATGATGTCATAATGTAACATTCCATTATGATGCCATAATGCAAAATTCTATTATGATGTCATAATGCAACATTCCATTATGATGTCATAATGTAACATTCAATTATGATGTCATAATGTAACATTCCATTATGATGTCATAATGTAACATTCCATTATGATGTCATAATGCAACATTCCATTATGATGTCTTAATGCAAAATTCCATTTTGATGTCATAATGTAAAATTCCATTATGATGTCATAATGTAACATTCCATTATGATGTCTTAATGCAAAATTCCATTTTGATGTCATAATGTAAAATTCCATTATGATGTCATAATGTAACATTCCATTATGATGTCATAATGCAAAATTCCATTATGATGTCATAATGCAAAATTCCATTATGATGTCATAATGTAACATTCTATTATGATGTCATAATGTAACATTCCATTATGATGTCATAATGTAACATTCCATAATGATGCCATAATGTAACATTCCATTATGATGTCATAATGCAAAATTCCATTATGATGTCATAATGCAACATTCCATTATGATGTCATAATGTAACATTCCATTATGATGTCATAATGCAACATTCCATTATGATGTCTTAATGCAAAATTCCATTTTGATGTCATAATGTAAAATTCCATTATGATGTCATAATGTAACATTCCATTATGATGTCATAATGCAAAATTCCATTATGATGTCATAATGTAATATTCTATTATGATGTCATAATGTAACATTCCATTATGATGTCATAATGTAACATTCCATTATGATGCCATAATGTAACATTCCATTATGATGTCATAATGCAAAATTCCATTATGATGTCATAATGCAACATTCCATTATGATGTCATAATGTAACATTCCATTATGATGTCATAATGCAAAATTCCATTATGATGTCATAATGCAACGTTACATTATGATGTCATAATGCAAAATTCCATTTTGATGTCATAATGTAAAATTCCATTATGATGTCATAATGTAACATTCTATTATGATGTCATAATGCAAAATTCCATTATGATGTCATAATGCAAAATTCCATTATGATGTCATAATGTAACATTCCATTATGATGTCATAATGTAACATTCCATTATGATGTCATAATGCAAAATTCCATTATGATGTCATAATGTAACATTCTATTATGATGTCATAATGTAACATTCCATTATGATGTCATAATGTAACATTCCATTATGATGCCATAATGCAAAATTCTATTATGATGTCATAATGTAACATTCCATTATGATATCATAATGCAAAATTCCTGTATGATGTCATAATGTAACATTCTATTATGATGTCATAATGTAACATTCTATTATGATGTCATAATGTAACATTCCATTATGATGTCATAATGCAAAATTCCATTATGATGTCATAATGTAACATTCCATTATGATGTCATAATGCAAAATTCCAATATGATGTCATAATGTAACATTCCATAATGATGCCATAATGCAAAATTCTATTATGATGTCATAATGCAACATTCCATTATGATGTCATAATGTAATATTCTATTATGATGTCATAATGTAACATTCATTTATGATGTCATAATGTAACATTCCATTATGATGTCATAATGTAACATTCATTTATGATGTCATAATGCAACATTCCATTATGATGTCATAATGTAACATTCCATTATGATGTCATAATGCAAAATTCCATTATGATGTCATAGTGCAACATTCCATTATGATGTCATAATGTAACATTCCATTACGATGTCATAATGCAAAATTCCATAATGATGTCATAATGCAAAATTCCATTATGATGTCATAATGCAACATTCCATTATGATGTCATAATGTAACATTCTATTATGATGTCATAATGCAACATTCCATTATGATGTCATAATGTAACATTCCATTATGATGTCATAATGCAAAATTCCATTATGATGTCATAATGCAACGTTACATTATGATGTCATAATGCAAAATTCTATTTTGATGTCATAATGTAACATTCCATTATGATGTCATAATGTAACATTCATTTATGATGTCATAATGCAACATTCCATTATGATGTCATAATGTAACATTCCATTATGATGTCATAATGCAAAATTCCATTATGATGTCATAGTGCAACATTCCATTATGATGTCATAATGTAACATTCCATTACGATGTCATAATGCAAAATTCCATAATGATGTCATAATGCAAAATTCCATTATGATGTCATAATGCAACATTCCATTATGATGTCATAATGTAACATTCCATTATGATGTCATAATGTAACATTCCATTATGATGTCATAATGTAACATTCCATTATGATGCCATAATGCAAAATTCTATTATGATGTCATAATGCAACATTCCATTATGATGTCATAATGTAACATTCCATTATGATGTCATAATGTAACATTCCATAATGATGCCATAATGCAAAATTCTATTATGATGTCATAATGTAACATTCCATTATGATGCATAATGCAAAATTCCATTATGATGTCATAATGCAATGTTACATTATGATGTCATAATGCAAAATTCCATTTTGATGTCATAATGTAAAATTCCATTATGATGTCATAATGTAACATTCTATTATGATGTCATAATGCAAAATTCCATTATGATGTCATAATGCAAAATTCCATTATGATGTCATAATGTAACATTCCATTATGATGTCATAATGCAAAATTCCATTTTGATGTCATAATGTAACATTCTATTATGATGTCATAATGTAACATTCCATTATGATGTCATAATGTAACATTCCATTATGATGTCATAATGTAACATTCCATTATGATGTCATAATGCAACATTCCATTATGATGTCTTAATGCAAAATTCCATTTTGATGTCATAATGTAAAATTCCATTATGATGTCATAATGTAACATTCCATTATGATGTCATAATGCAAAATTCCATTATGATGCCATAATGTAACATTCTATTATGATGTCATAATGTAACATTCCATTATGATGTCATAATGTAACATTCCATTATGATGCCATAATGCAAAATTCTATTATGATGTCATAATGCAACATTCCATTATGATGTCATAATGTAACATTCCATTATGATGTCATAATGTAACATTCCATTATGATGTCATAATGTAACATTCCATTATGATGTCATAATGTAACATTCCATTATGATGTCATAATGCAACATTCCATTATGATGTCTTAATGCAAAATTCCATTTTGATGTCATAATGTAAAATTCCATTATGATGTCATAATGTAACATTCCATTATGATGTCATAATGCAAAATTCCATTATGATGTCATAATGCAAAATTCCATTATGATGTCATAATGTAACATTCTATTATGATGTCATAATGTAACATTCCATTATGATGTCATAATGTAACATTCCATAATGATGCCATAATGTAACATTCCATTATGATGTCATAATGCAAAATTCCATTATGATGTCATAATGCAACATTCCATTATGATGTCATAATGTAACATTCCATTATGATGTCATAATGCAACATTCCATTATGATGTCTTAATGCAAAATTCCATTTTGATGTCATAATGTAAAATTCCATTATGATGTCATAATGTAACATTCCATTATGATGTCATAATGCAAAATTCCATTATGATGTCATAATGTAATATTCTATTATGATGTCATAATGTAACATTCCATTATGATGCCATAATGTAACATTCCATTATGATGTCATAATGCAAAATTCCATAATGATGTCATAATGCAACATTCCCTTATGATGTCATAATGTAACATTCCATTATGATGTCATAATGCAAAATTCCATTATGATGTCATAATGCAACGTTACATTATGATGTCATAATGCAAAATTCCATTTTGATGTCATAATGTAAAATTCCATTATGATGTCATAATGTAACATTCTATTATGATGTCATAATGCAAAATTCCATTATGATGTCATAATGCAAAATTCCATTATGATGTCATAATGTAACATTCCATTATGATGTCATAATGTAACATTCCATTATGATGTCATAATGCAAAATTCCATTAAGATGTCATAATGTAACATTCTATTATGATGTCATAATGTAACATTCCATTATGATGTCATAATGTAACATTCCATTATGATGCCATAATGCAAAATTCTATTATGATGTCATAATGTAACATTCCATTATGATATCATAATGCAAAATTCCAGTATGATGTCATAATGTAACATTCTATTATGATGTCATAATGCAACATTCCATTATGATGTCATAATGCAACATTCCATTATGATGTCATAATGCAAAATTCCATTATGATGTTATAATGTAACATTCCATAATGATGCCATAATACAACATTCCATTATGATGTCATAATGCAACATTCCATTATGATGTCATAATGTAACATTCCATTATGATGTCATAATGCAAAATTCCATTATGATGTCATAATGTAACATTCTATTATGATGTCATAATGTAACATTCCATTATGATGTCATAATGTAACATTCCATTATGATGCCATAATGCAAAATTCTATTATGATGTCATAATGCAACATTCCATTATGATGTCATAATGTAACATTCCATTATGATGTCATAATGTAACATTCCATAATGATGCCATAATGCAAAATTCTATTATGATGTCATAATGTAACATTCCATTATGATGCATAATGCAAAATTCCATTATGATGTCATAATGCAATGTTACATTATGATGTCATAATGCAACATTCCATTATGATGTCATAATGTAACATTCCATTATGATGTCATAATGTAACATTCCATAATGATGCCATAATGCAAAATTCTATTATGATGTCATAATGTAACATTCCATTATGATGCATAATGCAAAATTCCATTATGATGTCATAATGCAATGTTACATTATGATGTCATAATGCAAAATTCCATTTTGATGTCATAATGCAAAATTCCATTATGATGTCATAATGTAACATTCTATTATGATGTCATAATGTAACATTCCATTATGATGTCATAATGTAACATTCCATTATGATGCCATAATGCAAAATTCTATTATGATGTCATAATGCAACATTCCATTATGATGTCATAATGTAACATTCAATTATGATGTCATAATGTAACATTCCATTATGATGTCATAATGTAACATTCCATTATGATGTCATAATGCAACATTCCATTATGATGTCTTAATGCAAAATTCCATTTTGATGTCATAATGTAAAATTCCATTATGATGTCATAATGTAACATTCCATTATGATGTCATAATGCAAAATTCCATTATGATGCCATAATGTAACATTCTATTATGATGTCATAATGTAACATTCCATTATGATGTCATAATGTAACATTCCATTATGATGCCATAATGCAAAATTCTATTATGATGTCATAATGCAACATTCCATTATGATGTCATAATGTAACATTCCATTATGATGTCATAATGTAACATTCCATTATGATGTCATAATGTAACATTCCATAATGATGCCATAATGCAAAATTCTATTATGATGTCATAATGCAACATTCCATTATGATGTCATAATGTAATATTCTATTATGATGTCATAATGTAACATTCATTTATGATGTCATAATGTAACATTCCATTATGATGTCATAATGTAACATTCATTTATGATGTCATAATGCAACATTCCATTATGATGTCATAATGTAACATTCCATTATGATGTCATAATGCAAAATTCCATTATGATGTCATAGTGCAACATTCCATTATGATGTCATAATGTAACATTCCATTACGATGTCATAATGCAAAATTCCATAATGATGTCATAATGCAAAATTCCATTATGATGTCATAATGCAACATTCCATTATGATGTCATAATGTAACATTCTATTATGATGTCATAATGCAACATTCCATTATGATGTCATAATGTAACATTCCATTATGATGTCATAATGCAAAATTCCATTATGATGTCATAATGCAACGTTACATTATGATGTCATAATGCAAAATTCTATTTTGATGTCATAATGTAACATTCCATTATGATGTCATAATGTAACATTCATTTATGATGTCATAATGCAACATTCCATTATGATGTCATAATGTAACATTCCATTATGATGTCATAATGCAAAATTCCATTATGATGTCATAGTGCAACATTCCATTATGATGTCATAATGTAACATTCCATTACGATGTCATAATGCAAAATTCCATAATGATGTCATAATGCAAAATTCCATTATGATGTCATAATGCAACATTCCATTATGATGTCATAATGTAACATTCCATTATGATGTCATAATGTAACATTCCATTATGATGTCATAATGTAACATTCCATTATGATGCCATAATGCAAAATTCTATTATGATGTCATAATGCAACATTCCATTATGATGTCATAATGTAACATTCCATTATGATGTCATAATGTAACATTCCATAATGATGCCATAATGCAAAATTCTATTATGATGTCATAATGTAACATTCCATTATGATGCATAATGCAAAATTCCATTATGATGTCATAATGCAATGTTACATTATGATGTCATAATGCAAAATTCCATTTTGATGTCATAATGTAAAATTCCATTATGATGTCATAATGTAACATTCTATTATGATGTCATAATGCAAAATTCCATTATGATGTCATAATGCAAAATTCCATTATGATGTCATAATGTAACATTCTATTATGATGTCATAATGTAACATTCCATTATGATGTCATAATGTAACATTCCATTATGATGTCATAATGTAACATTCCATTATGATGTCATAATGCAACATTCCATTATGATGTCTTAATGCAAAATTCCATTTTGATGTCATAATGTAAAATTCCATTATGATGTCATAATGTAACATTCCATTATGATGTCATAATGCAAAATTCCATTATGATGCCATAATGTAACATTCTATTATGATGTCATAATGTAACATTCCATTATGATGTCATAATGTAACATTCCATTATGATGCCATAATGCAAAATTCTATTATGATGTCATAATGCAACATTCCATTATGATGTCATAATGTAACATTCCATTATGATGTCATAATGTAACATTCCATTATGATGTCATAATGTAACATTCCATTATGATGTCATAATGTAACATTCCATTATGATGCCATAATACAACATTCCATTATGATGTCATAATGCAACATTCCATTATGATGTCATAATGTAACATTCCATTATGATGTCATAATGCAAAATTCCATTATGATGTCATAATGTAACATTCTATTATGATGTCATAATGTAACATTCCATTATGATGTCATAATGTAACATTCCATTATGATGCCATAATGCAAAATTCTATTATGATGTCATAATGCAACATTCCATTATGATGTCATAATGTAACATTCCATTATGATGTCATAATGTAACATTCCATAATGATGCCATAATGCAAAATTCTATTATGATGTCATAATGTAACATTCCATTATGATGCATAATGCAAAATTCCATTATGATGTCATAATGCAATGTTACATTATGATGTCATAATGCAACATTCCATTATGATGTCATAATGTAACATTCCATTATGATGTCATAATGTAACATTCCATAATGATGCCATAATGCAAAATTCTATTATGATGTCATAATGTAACATTCCATTATGATGCATAATGCAAAATTCCATTATGATGTCATAATGCAATGTTACATTATGATGTCATAATGCAAAATTCCATTTTGATGTCATAATGCAAAATTCCATTATGATGTCATAATGTAACATTCTATTATGATGTCATAATGTAACATTCCATTATGATGTCATAATGTAACATTCCATTATGATGCCATAATGCAAAATTCTATTATGATGTCATAATGCAACATTCCATTATGATGTCATAATGTAACATTCAATTATGATGTCATAATGTAACATTCCATTATGATGTCATAATGTAACATTCCATTATGATGTCATAATGCAACATTCCATTATGATGTCTTAATGCAAAATTCCATTTTGATGTCATAATGTAAAATTCCATTATGATGTCATAATGTAACATTCCATTATGATGTCATAATGCAAAATTCCATTATGATGCCATAATGTAACATTCTATTATGATGTCATAATGTAACATTCCATTATGATGTCATAATGTAACATTCCATTATGATGCCATAATGCAAAATTCTATTATGATGTCATAATGCAACATTCCATTATGATGTCATAATGTAACATTCCATTATGATGTCATAATGTAACATTCCATTATGATGTCATAATGTAACATTCCATAATGATGCCATAATGCAAAATTCTATTATGATGTCATAATGCAACATTCCATTATGATGTCATAATGTAATATTCTATTATGATGTCATAATGTAACATTCATTTATGATGTCATAATGTAACATTCCATTATGATGTCATAATGTAACATTCATTTATGATGTCATAATGCAACATTCCATTATGATGTCATAATGTAACATTCCATTATGATGTCATAATGCAAAATTCCATTATGATGTCATAGTGCAACATTCCATTATGATGTCATAATGTAACATTCCATTACGATGTCATAATGCAAAATTCCATAATGATGTCATAATGCAAAATTCCATTATGATGTCATAATGCAACATTCCATTATGATGTCATAATGTAACATTCTATTATGATGTCATAATGCAACATTCCATTATGATGTCATAATGTAACATTCCATTATGATGTCATAATGCAAAATTCCATTATGATGTCATAATGCAACGTTACATTATGATGTCATAATGCAAAATTCTATTTTGATGTCATAATGTAACATTCCATTATGATGTCATAATGTAACATTCATTTATGATGTCATAATGCAACATTCCATTATGATGTCATAATGTAACATTCCATTATGATGTCATAATGCAAAATTCCATTATGATGTCATAGTGCAACATTCCATTATGATGTCATAATGTAACATTCCATTACGATGTCATAATGCAAAATTCCATAATGATGTCATAATGCAAAATTCCATTATGATGTCATAATGCAACATTCCATTATGATGTCATAATGTAACATTCCATTATGATGTCATAATGTAACATTCCATTATGATGTCATAATGTAACATTCCATTATGATGCCATAATGCAAAATTCTATTATGATGTCATAATGCAACATTCCATTATGATGTCATAATGTAACATTCCATTATGATGTCATAATGTAACATTCCATAATGATGCCATAATGCAAAATTCTATTATGATGTCATAATGTAACATTCCATTATGATGCATAATGCAAAATTCCATTATGATGTCATAATGCAATGTTACATTATGATGTCATAATGCAAAATTCCATTTTGATGTCATAATGTAAAATTCCATTATGATGTCATAATGTAACATTCTATTATGATGTCATAATGCAAAATTCCATTATGATGTCATAATGCAAAATTCCATTATGATGTCATAATGTAACATTCTATTATGATGTCATAATGTAACATTCCATTATGATGTCATAATGTAACATTCCATTATGATGTCATAATGTAACATTCCATTATGATGTCATAATGCAACATTCCATTATGATGTCTTAATGCAAAATTCCATTTTGATGTCATAATGTAAAATTCCATTATGATGTCATAATGTAACATTCCATTATGATGTCATAATGCAAAATTCCATTATGATGCCATAATGTAACATTCTATTATGATGTCATAATGTAACATTCCATTATGATGTCATAATGTAACATTCCATTATGATGCCATAATGCAAAATTCTATTATGATGTCATAATGCAACATTCCATTATGATGTCATAATGTAACATTCCATTATGATGTCATAATGTAACATTCCATTATGATGTCATAATGTAACATTCCATTATGATGTCATAATGTAACATTCCATTATGATGTCATAATGCAACATTCCATTATGATGTCTTAATGCAAAATTCCATTTTGATGTCATAATGTAAAATTCCATTATGATGTCATAATGTAACATTCCATTATGATGTCATAATGCAAAATTCCATTATGATGTCATAATGCAAAATTCCATTATGATGTCATAATGTAACATTCTATTATGATGTCATAATGTAACATTCCATTATGATGTCATAATGTAACATTCCATAATGATGCCATAATGTAACATTCCATTATGATGTCATAATGCAAAATTCCATTATGATGTCATAATGCAACATTCCATTATGATGTCATAATGTAACATTCCATTATGATGTCATAATGCAACATTCCATTATGATGTCTTAATGCAAAATTCCATTTTGATGTCATAATGTAAAATTCCATTATGATGTCATAATGTAACATTCCATTATGATGTCATAATGCAAAATTCCATTATGATGTCATAATGTAATATTCTATTATGATGTCATAATGTAACATTCCATTATGATGTCATAATGTAACATTCCATTATGATGCCATAATGTAACATTCCATTATGATGTCATAATGCAAAATTCCATAATGATGTCATAATGCAACATTCCCTTATGATGTCATAATGTAACATTCCATTATGATGTCATAATGCAAAATTCCATTATGATGTCATAATGCAACGTTACATTATGATGTCATAATGCAAAATTCCATTTTGATGTCATAATGTAAAATTCCATTATGATGTCATAATGTAACATTCTATTATGATGTCATAATGCAAAATTCCATTATGATGTCATAATGCAAAATTCCATTATGATGTCATAATGTAACATTCCATTATGATGTCATAATGTAACATTCCATTATGATGTCATAATGCAAAATTCCATTATGATGTCATAATGTAACATTCTATTATGATGTCATAATGTAACATTCCATTATGATGTCATAATGTAACATTCCATTATGATGCCATAATGCAAAATTCTATTATGATGTCATAATGTAACATTCCATTATGATATCATAATGCAAAATTCCAGTATGATGTCATAATGTAACATTCTATTATGATGTCATAATGCAACATTCCATTATGATGTCATAATGCAACATTCCATTATGATGTCATAATGCAAAATTCCATTATGATGTTATAATGTAACATTCCATAATGATGCCATAATACAACATTCCATTATGATGTCATAATGCAACATTCCATTATGATGTCATAATGTAACATTCCATTATGATGTCATAATGCAAAATTCCATTATGATGTCATAATGTAACATTCTATTATGATGTCATAATGTAACATTCCATTATGATGTCATAATGTAACATTCCATTATGATGCCATAATGCAAAATTCTATTATGATGTCATAATGCAACATTCCATTATGATGTCATAATGTAACATTCCATTATGATGTCATAATGTAACATTCCATAATGATGCCATAATGCAAAATTCTATTATGATGTCATAATGTAACATTCCATTATGATGCATAATGCAAAATTCCATTATGATGTCATAATGCAATGTTACATTATGATGTCATAATGCAAAATTCCATTTTGATGTCATAATGTAAAATTCCATTATGATGTCATAATGTAACATTCTATTATGATGTCATAATGCAAAATTCCATTATGATGTCATAATGCAAAATTCCATTATGATGTCATAATGTAACATTCCATTATGATGTCATAATGCAAAATTCCATTATGATGTCATAATGTAACATTCTATTATGATGTCATAATGTAACATTCCATTATGATGTCATAATGTAACATTCCATTATGATGCCATAATGCAAAATTCTATTATGATGTCATAATGCAACATTCCATTATGATGTCATAATGTAACATTCAATTATGATGTCATAATGTAACATTCCATTATGATGTCATAATGTAACATTCCATTATGATGTCATAATGCAACATTCCATTATGATGTCTTAATGCAAAATTCCATTTTGATGTCATAATGTAAAATTCCATTATGATGTCATAATGTAACATTCCATTATGATGTCATAATGCAAAATTCCATTATGATGCCATAATGTAACATTCTATTATGATGTCATAATGTAACATTCCATTATGATGTCATAATGTAACATTCCATTATGATGCCATAATGCAAAATTCTATTATGATGTCATAATGCAACATTCCATTATGATGTCATAATGTAACATTCCATTATGATGTCATAATGTAACATTCCATTATGATGTCATAATGTAACATTCCATTATGATGTCATAATGCAACATTCCATTATGATGTCTTAATGCAACATTCCATTATGATGTCTTAATGCAAAATTCCATTTTGATGTCATAATGTAAAATTCCATTATGATGTCATAATGTAACATTCCATTATGATGTCATAATGCAAAATTCCATTATGATGTCATAATGCAAAATTCCATTATGATGTCATAATGTAACATTCTATTATGATGTCATAATGTAACATTCCATTATGATGTCATAATGTAACATTCCATAATGATGCCATAATGTAACATTCCATTATGATGTCATAATGCAAAATTCCATTATGATGTCATAATGCAACATTCCATTATGATGTCATAATGTAACATTCCATTATGATGTCATAATGCAACATTCCATTATGATGTCTTAATGCAAAATTCCATTTTGATGTCATAATGTAAAATTCCATTATGATGTCATAATGTAACATTCCATTATGATGTCATAATGCAAAATTCCATTATGATGTCATAATGTAATATTCTATTATGATGTCATAATGTAACATTCCATTATGATGTCATAATGTAACATTCCATTATGATGCCATAATGTAACATTCCATTATGATGTCATAATGCAAAATTCCATTATGATGTCATAATGCAACATTCCATTATGATGTCATAATGTAACATTCCATTATGATGTCATAATGCAAAATTCCATTATGATGTCATAATGCAACGTTACATTATGATGTCATAATGCAAAATTCTATTTTGATGTCATAATGTAAAATTCCATTATGATGTCATAATGTAACATTCTATTATGATGTCATAATGCAAAATTCCATTATGATGTCATAATGCAAAATTCCATTATGATGTCATAATGTAACATTCCATTATGATGTCATAATGCAAAATTCCATTATGATGTCATAATGTAACATTCCATAATGATGCCATAATGCAAAATTCCATTATGATGTCATAATGTAACATTGCATAATGATGCCATAATGCAAAATTCTATTATGATGTCATAATGCAACATTCCATTATGATGTCATAATGTAACATTCTATTGTGATGTCATAATGTAACATTCTATTATGATGTCATAATGTAACATTCATTTATGATGTCATAATGTAACATTCCATTATGATGTCATAATGCAAAATTCCATTATGAGGTCATAATGCAAAATTCCATTATGATGTCATAATGCAACATTCCATTATGATGTCATAATGTAACATTCCATTATGATGTCATAATGCAAAATTCCATTATGATGTCATAATGCAAAATTCCATTATGATGTCATAATGCAACATTCCATTATGATGTCATAATGCAAAATTCCATTATGATGTCATAATGTAACATTCCATAATGATGCCATAATGCAAAATTCTATTATGATGTCATAATGCAACATTCCATTATGATGTCAAAATGTAACATTCTATTGTGATGTCATAATGTAACATTCCATTATGATGTCATAACGCAAAATTCCATTATGATGTCATAATGTAACATTCCATTATGATGTCATAATGGTTAATTCCATTATGATGTCATAATGTAACATTCCATTATGATGTCATAATGCAAAATTCCATTATGATGTCATAATGCAACATTCCATTATGATGTCATAATGCAAAATTCCATTATGATGTCATAATGTAACATTCCATAATGATGCCATAATGCAAAATTCTATTATGATGTCATAATGTAACATTCCATTATGATGTCATAATGTAACATTCTATTGTGATGTCATAATGTAACATTCCATTATGATGTCATAATGTAACATTCCATTATGATGTCATAATGTAACATTCCATTATGATGTCATAATGCAAAATTCCATTATGATGTCATAATGCAAAATTCTATTATTATATCATAATGTAACATTCCATAATGATGCCATAATGCAAAATTCTATTATGATGTCATAATGCAACATTCCATTATGATGTCATAATGTAACATTCCATTATGATGTCATAATGTAACATTCCATTATGATGTCATAATGTAACATTCCATTATGATGTCATAATGTAACAGTTCATTATGATGTCATAATGCAAAATTATATTATGATGTCATAATGCAACATTCCATTATGATGTCATAATGTAACACTCTATTGTGATGTCATAATGTAACATTCCATTATGATGTCATAATGTAACATTCTATTATGATGTCATAATGCAAAATTCCATTATGATGTCATAATTAGAGATGAGCGAACGTGTCCGTAACGGACACATCCGCACCCGGACACCGGCTTTAGCGAACACTGGAGTGTTCGCGCGTAAGTGTCCGGGTGCCGCCGGGGGGCGGGGAGATGCGCGGCGGCGCGGGCGGCAGTAGCGGGGAACAGGGGGGAGCCCTCTCTCTCTCCCTCTCCCCCCCGCTCCCCGCCGCACCCCCCCGCGCTGCCACGGCGGCCCCCGAACTTTTTCGCCCGAACACCGAGGTGTTCGCAAAGTTCGGTGTTCGGGCGAAAAAGGGGCGGGGCCGAACGTGTTCGCTCATCTCTAGTCATAATGCAAAATTCCATTATGATGTCATAATGTAACATTCCATTATGATGTCATAATGCAAAATTCCATTATGATGTCATAATGCAAAATTCCATTATGATGTCATAATGTAAAATTCTATTATGATGTCATAATGTAACATTCCATTATGATGTCATAATGTAACATTCCATTATGATGCCATAATGCAAAATTCTATTATGATGTCATAATGCAACATTCCATTATGATGTCATAATGTAACATTCCATTATGATGTCATAATGTAACATTCCATTATGATGTCATAATGCAACATGCCATTATGATGTCTTAATGCAAAATTCCATTTTGATGTCATAATGCAAAATTCCATTATGATGTCATAATGTAACTTTCTATTATGATGTCATAATGCAAAATTCCATTATGATGCCATAATGTAATATTCCATTATGATGTCATAATGTAAAATTCCATTATGATGTCATAATGTAACATTCCATTATGATGTCATAATGTAACATTCCATTATGATGTCATAATGCAACATTCCATTATGATGTCTTAATGCAAAATTCCATTTTGATGTCATAATGTAAAATTCCATTATGATGTCATAATGTAACATTCCATTATGATGTCATAATGCAAAATTCCATTATGATGTCATAATGCAAAATTCCATTATGATGTCATAATGTAACATTCTATTATGATGTCATAATGTAACATTCCATTATGATGTCATAATGTAACATTCCATAATGATGCCATAATGTAACATTCCATTATGATGTCATAATGCAAAATTCCATTATGATGTCATAATGCAACATTCCATTATGATGTCATAATGTAACATTCCATTATGATGTCATAATGCAACATTCCATTATGATGTCTTAATGCAAAATTCCATTTTGATGTCATAATGTAAAATTCCATTATGATGTCATAATGTAACATTCCATTATGATGTCATAATGCAAAATTCCATTATGATGTCATAATGTAATATTCTATTATGATGTCATAATGTAACATTCCATTATGATGTCATAATGTAACATTCCATTATGATGCCATAATGTAACATTCCATTATGATGTCATAATGCAAAATTCCATTATGATGTCATAATGCAACATTCCATTATGATGTCATAATGTAACATTCCATTATGATGTCATAATGCAAAATTCCATTATGATGTCATAATGCAACGTTACATTATGATGTCATAATGCAAAATTCCATTTTGATGTCATAATGTAAAATTCCATTATGATGTCATAATGTAACATTCTATTATGATGTCATAATGCAAAATTCCATTATGATGTCATAATGCAAAATTCCATTATGATGTCATAATGTAACATTCCATTATGATGTCATAATGTAACATTCCATTATGATGTCATAATGCAAAATTCCAATATGATGTCATAATGTAACATTCTATTATGATGTCATAATGTAACATTCCATTATGATGTCATAATGTAACATTCCATTATGATGCCATAATGCAAAATTCTATTATGATGTCATAATGTAACATTCCATTATGATATCATAATGCAAAATTCCTGTATGATGTCATAATGTAACATTCTATTATGATGTCATAATGTAACATTCTATTATGATGTCATAATGTAACATTCCATTATGATGTCATAATGCAAAATTCCATTATGATGTCATAATGTAACATTCCATTATGATGTCATAATGCAAAATTCCATTATGATGTCATAATGTAACATTCCATTATGATGTCATAATGCAAAATTCCAATATGATGTCATAATGTAACATTCCATAATGATGCCATAATGCAAAATTCTATTATGATGTCATAATGCAACATTCCATTATGATGTCATAATGTAATATTCTATTATGATGTCATAATGTAACATTCATTTATGATGTCATAATGTAACATTCCATTATGATGTCATAATGTAACATTCATTTATGATGTCATAATGCAACATTCCATTATGATGTCATAATGTAACATTCCATTATGATGTCATAATGCAAAATTCCATTATGATGTCATAGTGCAACATTCCATTATGATGTCATAATGTAACATTCCATTACGATGTCATAATGCAAAATTCCATAATGATGTCATAATGCAAAATTCCATTATGATGTCATAATGCAACATTCCATTATGATGTCATAATGTAACATTCTATTATGATGTCATAATGCAACATTCCATTATGATGTCATAATGTAACATTCCATTATGATGTCATAATGCAAAATTCCATTATGATGTCATAATGCAACGTTACATTATGATGTCATAATGCAAAATTCTATTTTGATGTCATAATGTAACATTCCATTATGATGTCATAATGTAACATTCATTTATGATGTCATAATGCAACATTCCATTATGATGTCATAATGTAACATTCCATTATGATGTCATAATGCAAAATTCCATTATGATGTCATAGTGCAACATTCCATTATGATGTCATAATGTAACATTCCATTACGATGTCATAATGCAAAATTCCATAATGATGTCATAATGCAAAATTCCATTATGATGTCATAATGCAACATTCCATTATGATGTCATAATGTAACATTCCATTATGATGTCATAATGTAACATTCCATTATGATGTCATAATGTAACATTCCATTATGATGCCATAATGCAAAATTCTATTATGATGTCATAATGCAACATTCCATTATGATGTCATAATGTAACATTCCATTATGATGTCATAATGTAACATTCCATAATGATGCCATAATGCAAAATTCTATTATGATGTCATAATGTAACATTCCATTATGATGCATAATGCAAAATTCCATTATGATGTCATAATGCAATGTTACATTATGATGTCATAATGCAAAATTCCATTTTGATGTCATAATGTAAAATTCCATTATGATGTCATAATGTAACATTCTATTATGATGTCATAATGCAAAATTCCATTATGATGTCATAATGCAAAATTCCATTATGATGTCATAATGTAACATTCCATTATGATGTCATAATGCAAAATTCCATTATGATGTCATAATGTAACATTCTATTATGATGTCATAATGTAACATTCCATTATGATGTCATAATGTAACATTCCATTATGATGTCATAATGTAACATTCCATTATGATGTCATAATGCAACATTCCATTATGATGTCTTAATGCAAAATTCCATTTTGATGTCATAATGTAAAATTCCATTATGATGTCATAATGTAACATTCCATTATGATGTCATAATGCAAAATTCCATTATGATGCCATAATGTAACATTCTATTATGATGTCATAATGTAACATTCCATTATGATGTCATAATGTAACATTCCATTATGATGCCATAATGCAAAATTCTATTATGATGTCATAATGCAACATTCCATTATGATGTCATAATGTAACATTCCATTATGATGTCATAATGTAACATTCCATTATGATGTCATAATGTAACATTCCATTATGATGTCATAATGTAACATTCCATTATGATGTCATAATGCAACATTCCATTATGATGTCTTAATGCAAAATTCCATTTTGATGTCATAATGTAAAATTCCATTATGATGTCATAATGTAACATTCCATTATGATGTCATAATGCAAAATTCCATTATGATGTCATAATGCAAAATTCCATTATGATGTCATAATGTAACATTCTATTATGATGTCATAATGTAACATTCCATTATGATGTCATAATGTAACATTCCATAATGATGCCATAATGTAACATTCCATTATGATGTCATAATGCAAAATTCCATTATGATGTCATAATGCAACATTCCATTATGATGTCATAATGTAACATTCCATTATGATGTCATAATGCAACATTCCATTATGATGTCTTAATGCAAAATTCCATTTTGATGTCATAATGTAAAATTCCATTATGATGTCATAATGTAACATTCCATTATGATGTCATAATGCAAAATTCCATTATGATGTCATAATGCAACGTTACATTATGATGTCATAATGCAAAATTCCATTTTGATGTCATAATGTAAAATTCCATTATGATGTCATAATGTAACATTCTATTATGATGTCATAATGCAAAATTCCATTATGATGTCATAATGCAAAATTCCATTATGATGTCATAATGTAACATTCCATTATGATGTCATAATGTAACATTCCATTATGATGTCATAATGCAAAATTCCATTATGATGTCATAATGTAACATTCTATTATGATGTCATAATGTAACATTCCATTATGATGTCATAATGTAACATTCCATTATGATGCCATAATGCAAAATTCTATTATGATGTCATAATGTAACATTCCATTATGATATCATAATGCAAAATTCCAGTATGATGTCATAATGTAACATTCTATTATGATGTCATAATGCAACATTCCATTATGATGTCATAATGCAACATTCCATTATGATGTCATAATGCAAAATTCCATTATGATGTTATAATGTAACATTCCATAATGATGCCATAATACAACATTCCATTATGATGTCATAATGCAACATTCCATTATGATGTCATAATGTAACATTCCATTATGATGTCATAATGCAAAATTCCATTATGATGTCATAATGTAACATTCTATTATGATGTCATAATGTAACATTCCATTATGATGTCATAATGTAACATTCCATTATGATGCCATAATGCAAAATTCTATTATGATGTCATAATGCAACATTCCATTATGATGTCATAATGTAACATTCCATTATGATGTCATAATGTAACATTCCATAATGATGCCATAATGCAAAATTCTATTATGATGTCATAATGTAACATTCCATTATGATGCATAATGCAAAATTCCATTATGATGTCATAATGCAATGTTACATTATGATGTCATAATGCAAAATTCCATTTTGATGTCATAATGTAAAATTCCATTATGATGTCATAATGCAAAATTCCATTATGATGTCATAATGTAACATTCCATTATGATGTCATAATGCAAAATTCCATTATGATGTCATAATGCAAAATTCCATTATGATGTCATAATGTAACATTCTATTATGATGTCATAATGTAACATTCCATTATGATGTCATAATGTAACATTCCATTATGATGCCATAATGCAAAATTCTATTATGATGTCATAATGCAACATTCCATTATGATGTCATAATGTAACATTCAATTATGATGTCATAATGTAACATTCCATTATGATGTCATAATGTAACATTCCATTATGATGTCATAATGCAACATTCCATTATGATGTCTTAATGCAAAATTCCATTTTGATGTCATAATGTAAAATTCCATTATGATGTCATAATGTAACATTCCATTATGATGTCATAATGCAAAATTCCATTATGATGCCATAATGTAACATTCTATTATGATGTCATAATGTAACATTCCATTATGATGTCATAATGTAACATTCCATTATGATGCCATAATGCAAAATTCTATTATGATGTCATAATGCAACATTCCATTATGATGTCATAATGTAACATTCCATTATGATGTCATAATGTAACATTCCATTATGATGTCATAATGTAACATTCCATAATGATGCCATAATGCAAAATTCTATTATGATGTCATAATGCAACATTCCATTATGATGTCATAATGTAATATTCTATTATGATGTCATAATGTAACATTCATTTATGATGTCATAATGTAACATTCCATTATGATGTCATAATGTAACATTCATTTATGATGTCATAATGCAACATTCCATTATGATGTCATAATGTAACATTCCATTATGATGTCATAATGCAAAATTCCATTATGATGTCATAGTGCAACATTCCATTATGATGTCATAATGTAACATTCCATTACGATGTCATAATGCAAAATTCCATAATGATGTCATAATGCAAAATTCCATTATGATGTCATAATGCAACATTCCATTATGATGTCATAATGTAACATTCTATTATGATGTCATAATGCAACATTCCATTATGATGTCATAATGTAACATTCCATTATGATGTCATAATGCAAAATTCCATTATGATGTCATAATGCAACGTTACATTATGATGTCATAATGCAAAATTCTATTTTGATGTCATAATGTAACATTCCATTATGATGTCATAATGTAACATTCATTTATGATGTCATAATGCAACATTCCATTATGATGTCATAATGTAACATTCCATTATGATGTCATAATGCAAAATTCCATTATGATGTCATAGTGCAACATTCCATTATGATGTCATAATGTAACATTCCATTACGATGTCATAATGCAAAATTCCATAATGATGTCATAATGCAAAATTCCATTATGATGTCATAATGCAACATTCCATTATGATGTCATAATGTAACATTCCATTATGATGTCATAATGTAACATTCCATTATGATGTCATAATGTAACATTCCATTATGATGCCATAATGCAAAATTCTATTATGATGTCATAATGCAACATTCCATTATGATGTCATAATGTAACATTCCATTATGATGTCATAATGTAACATTCCATAATGATGCCATAATGCAAAATTCTATTATGATGTCATAATGTAACATTCCATTATGATGCATAATGCAAAATTCCATTATGATGTCATAATGCAATGTTACATTATGATGTCATAATGCAAAATTCCATTTTGATGTCATAATGTAAAATTCCATTATGATGTCATAATGTAACATTCTATTATGATGTCATAATGCAAAATTCCATTATGATGTCATAATGCAAAATTCCATTATGATGTCATAATGTAACATTGCATTATGATGTCATAATGCAAAATTCCATTATGATGTCATAATGTAACATTCTATTATGATGTCATAATGTAACATTCCATTATGATGTCATAATGTAACATTCCATTATGATGTCATAATGTAACATTCCATTATGATGTCATAATGCAACATTCCATTATGATGTCTTAATGCAAAATTCCATTTTGATGTCATAATGTAAAATTCCATTATGATGTCATAATGTAACATTCCATTATGATGTCATAATGCAAAATTCCATTATGATGCCATAATGTAACATTCTATTATGATGTCATAATGTAACATTCCATTATGATGTCATAATGTAACATTCCATTATGATGCCATAATGCAAAATTCTATTATGATGTCATAATGCAACATTCCATTATGATGTCATAATGTAACATTCCATTATGATGTCATAATGTAACATTCCATTATGATGTCATAATGTAACATTCCATTATGATGTCATAATGTAACATTCCATTATGATGTCATAATGCAACATTCCATTATGATGTCTTAATGCAAAATTCCATTTTGATGTCATAATGTAAAATTCCATTATGATGTCATAATGTAACATTCCATTATGATGTCATAATGCAAAATTCCATTATGATGTCATAATGCAAAATTCCATTATGATGTCATAATGTAACATTCTATTATGATGTCATAATGTAACATTCCATTATGATGTCATAATGTAACATTCCATAATGATGCCATAATGTAACATTCCATTATGATGTCATAATGCAAAATTCCATTATGATGTCATAATGCAACATTCCATTATGATGTCATAATGTAACATTCCTTTATGATGTCATAATGCAACATTCCATTATGATGTCTTAATGCAAAATTCCATTTTGATGTCATAATGTAAAATTCCATTATGATGTCATAATGTAACATTCCATTATGATGTCATAATGCAAAATTCCATTATGATGTCATAATGTAATATTCTATTATGATGTCATAATGTAACATTCCATTATGATGTCATAATGTAACATTCCATTATGATGCCATAATGTAACATTCCATTATGATGTCATAATGCAAAATTCCATAATGATGTCATAATGCAACATTCCCTTATGATGTCATAATGTAACATTCCATTATGATGTCATAATGCAAAATTCCATTATGATGTCATAATGCAACGTTACATTATGATGTCATAATGCAAAATTCCATTTTGATGTCATAATGTAAAATTCCATTATGATGTCATAATGTAACATTCTATTATGATGTCATAATGCAAAATTCCATTATGATGTCATAATGCAAAATTCCATTATGATGTCATAATGTAACATTCCATTATGATGTCATAATGTAACATTCCATTATGATGTCATAATGCAAAATTCCATTATGATGTCATAATGTAACATTCTATTATGATGTCATAATGTAACATTCCATTATGATGTCATAATGTAACATTCCATTATGATGCCATAATGCAAAATTATATTATGATGTCATAATGTAACATTCCATTATGATATCATAATGCAAAATTCCAGTATGATGTCATAATGTAACATTCTATTATGATGTCATAATGCAACATTCCATTATGATGTCATAATGCAACATTCCATTATGATGTCATAATGCAAAATTCCATTATGATGTTATAATGTAACATTCCATAATGATGCCATAATACAACATTCCATTATGATGTCATAATGCAACATTCCATTATGATGTCATAATGTAACATTCCATTATGATGTCATAATGCAAAATTCCATTATGATGTCATAATGTAACATTCTATTATGATGTCATAATGTAACATTCCATTATGATGTCATAATGTAACATTCCATTATGATGCCATAATGCAAAATTCTATTATGATGTCATAATGCAACATTCCATTATGATGTCATAATGTAACATTCCATTATGATGTCATAATGTAACATTCCATAATGATGCCATAATGCAAAATTCTATTATGATGTCATAATGTAACATTCCATTATGATGCATAATGCAAAATTCCATTATGATGTCATAATGCAATGTTACATTATGATGTCATAATGCAAAATTCCATTTTGATGTCATAATGTAAAATTCCATTATGATGTCATAATGTAACATTCTATTATGATGTCATAATGCAAAATTCCATTATGATGTCATAATGCAAAATTCCATTATGATGTCATAATGTAACATTCCATTATGATGTCATAATGCAAAATTCCATTATGATGTCATAATGTAACATTCTATTATGATGTCATAATGTAACATTCCATTATGATGTCATAATGTAACATTCCATTATGATGCCATAATGCAAAATTCTATTATGATGTCATAATGCAACATTCCATTATGATGTCATAATGTAACATTCAATTATGATGTCATAATGTAACATTCCATTATGATGTCATAATGTAACATTCCATTATGATGTCATAATGCAACATTCCATTATGATGTCTTAATGCAAAATTCCATTTTGATGTCATAATGTAAAATTCCATTATGATGTCATAATGTAACATTCCATTATGATGTCATAATGCAAAATTCCATTATGATGCCATAATGTAACATTCTATTATGATGTCATAATGTAACATTCCATTATGATGTCATAATGTAACATTCCATTATGATGCCATAATGCAAAATTCTATTATGATGTCATAATGCAACATTCCATTATGATGTCATAATGTAACATTCCATTATGATGTCATAATGTAACATTCCATTATGATGTCATAATGTAACATTCCATTATGATGTCATAATGCAACATTCCATTATGATGTCTTAATGCAAAATTCCATTTTGATGTCATAATGTAAAATTCCATTATGATGTCATAATGTAACATTCCATTATGATGTCATAATGCAAAATTCCATTATGATGTCATAATGCAAAATTCCATTATGATGTCATAATGTAACATTCTATTATGATGTCATAATGTAACATTCCATTATGATGTCATAATGTAACATTCCATAATGATGCCATAATGTAACATTCCATTATGATGTCATAATGCAAAATTCCATTATGATGTCATAATGCAACATTCCATTATGATGTCATAATGTAACATTCCATTATGATGTCATAATGCAACATTCCATTATGATGTCTTAATGCAAAATTCCATTTTGATGTCATAATGTAAAATTCCATTATGATGTCATAATGTAACATTCCATTATGATGTCATAATGCAAAATTCCATTATGATGTCATAATGTAATATTCTATTATGATGTCATAATGTAACATTCCATTATGATGTCATAATGTAACATTCCATTATGATGCCATAATGTAACATTCCATTATGATGTCATAATGCAAAATTCCATTATGATGTCATAATGCAACATTCCATTATGATGTCATAATGTAACATTCCATTATGATGTCATAATGCAAAATTCCATTATGATGTCATAATGCAACGTTACATTATGATGTCATAATGCAAAATTCCATTTTGATGTCATAATGTAAAATTCCATTATGATGTCATAATGTAACATTCTATTATGATGTCATAATGCAAAATTCCATTATGATGTCATAATGCAAAATTCCATTATGATGTCATAATGTAACATTCCATTATGATGTCATAATGTAACATTCCATTATGATGTCATAATGCAAAATTCCATTATGATGTCATAATGTAACATTCTATTATGATGTCATAATGTAACATTCCATTATGATGTCATAATGTAACATTCCATTATGATGCCATAATGCAAAATTCTATTATGATGTCATAATGTAACATTCCATTATGATATCATAATGCAAAATTCCAGTATGATGTCATAATGTAACATTCTATTATGATGTCATAATGTAACATTCTATTATGATGTCATAATGTAACATTCCATTATGATGTCATAATGCAAAATTCCATTATGATGTCATAATGTAACATTCCATTATGATGTCATAATGCAAAATTCCAATATGATGTCATAATGTAACATTCCATAATGATGCCATAATGCAAAATTCTATTATGATGTCATAATGCAACATTCCATTATGATGTCATAATGTAATATTCTATTATGATGTCATAATGTAACATTCATTTATGATGTCATAATGTAACATTCCATTATGATGTCATAATGTAACATTCATTTATGATGTCATAATGCAACATTCCATTATGATGTCATAATGTAACATTCCATTATGATGTCATAATGCAAAATTCCATTATGATGTCATAGTGCAACATTCCATTATGATGTCATAATGTAACATTCCATTACGATGTCATAATGCAAAATTCCATAATGATGTCATAATGCAAAATTCCATTATGATGTCATAATGCAACATTCCATTATGATGTCATAATGTAACATTCTATTATGATGTCATAATGCAACATTCCATTATGATGTCATAATGTAACATTCCATTATGATGTCATAATGCAAAATTCCATTATGATGTCATAATGCAACGTTACATTATGATGTCATAATGCAAAATTCTATTTTGATGTCATAATGTAAAATTCCATTATGATGTCATAATGTAACATTCTATTATGATGTCATAATGCAAAATTCCATTATGATGTCATAATGCAAAATTCCATTATGATGTCATAATGTAACATTCCATTATGATGTCATAATGCAAAATTCCATTATGATGTCATAATGTAACATTCCATAATGATGCCATAATGCAAAATTCCATTATGATGTCATAATGTAACATTGCATAATGATGCCATAATGCAAAATTCTATTATGATGTCATAATGCAACATTCCATTATGATGTCATAATGTAACATTCTATTGTGATGTCATAATGTAACATTCTATTATGATGTCATAATGTAACATTCATTTATGATGTCATAATGTAACATTCCATTATGATGTCATAATGCAAAATTCCATTATGAGGTCATAATGCAAAATTCCATTATGATGTCATAATGCAACATTCCATTATGATGTCATAATGTAACATTCCATTATGATGTCATAATGCAAAATTCCATTATGATGTCATAATGCAAAATTCCATTATGATGTCATAATGCAACATTCCATTATGATGTCATAATGCAAAATTCCATTATGATGTCATAATGTAACATTCCATAATGATGCCATAATGCAAAATTCTATTATGATGTCATAATGCAACATTCCATTATGATGTCAAAATGTAACATTCTATTGTGATGTCATAATGTAACATTCCATTATGATGTCATAACGCAAAATTCCATTATGATGTCATAATGTAACATTCCATTATGATGTCATAATGGTTAATTCCATTATGATGTCATAATGTAACATTCCATTATGATGTCATAATGCAAAATTCCATTATGATGTCATAATGCAACATTCCATTATGATGTCATAATGCAAAATTCCATTATGATGTCATAATGTAACATTCCATAATGATGCCATAATGCAAAATTCTATTATGATGTCATAATGTAACATTCCATTATGATGTCATAATGTAACATTCTATTGTGATGTCATAATGTAACATTCCATTATGATGTCATAATGTAACATTCCATTATGATGTCATAATGTAACATTCCATTATGATGTCATAATGCAAAATTCCATTATGATGTCATAATGCAAAATTCTATTATTATATCAGAATGTAACATTCCATAATGATGCCATAATGCAAAATTCGATTATGATGTCATAATGCAACATTCCATTATGATGTCATAATGTAACATTCCATTATGATGTCATAATGTAACATTCCATTATGATGTCATAATGTAACATTCCATTATGATGTCATAATGTAACAGTTCATTATGATGTCATAATGCAAAATTATATTATGATGTCATAATGCAACATTCCATTATGATGTCATAATGTAACACTCTATTGTGATGTCATAATGTAACATTCCATTATGATGTCATAATGTAACATTCTATTATGATGTCATAATGCAAAATTCCATTATGATGTCATAATTAGAGATGAGCGAACGTGTCCGTAACGGACACATCCGCAACCGGACACCGGCTTTAGCGAACACTGGAGTGTTCGCGCGTAAGTGTCCGGGTGCCGCCGGGGGGCGGGGAGATGCGCGGCGGCGCGGGCGGCAGTAGCGGGGAACAGGGGGGAGCCCTCTCTCTCTCCCTCTCCCCCCCGCTCCCCGCCGCACCCCCCCGCGCTGCCACGGCGGCCCCCGAACTTTTTCGCCCGAACACCGAGGTGTTCGCAAAGTTCGGTGTTCGGGCGAAAAAGGGGCGGGGCCGAACGTGTTCGCTCATCTCTAGTCATAATGCAAAATTCCATTATGATGTCATAATGTAACATTCCATTATGATGTCATAATGCAAAATTCCATTATGATGTCATAATGCAAAATTCCATTATGATGTCATAATGTAAAATTCTATTATGATGTCATAATGTAACATTCCATTATGATGTCATAATGTAACATTCCATTATGATGCCATAATGCAAAATTCTATTATGATGTCATAATGCAACATTCCATTATGATGTCATAATGTAACATTCCATTATGATGTCATAATGTAACATTCCATTATGATGTCATAATGCAACATGCCATTATGATGTCTTAATGCAAAATTCCATTATGATGTCATAATGCAAAATTCCATTATGATGCCATAATGTAATATTCCATTATGATGTCATAATGTAAAATTCCATTATGATGTCATAATGTAACATTCCATTATGATGTCATAATGCAAAATTCCATTATGATGTCATAATGTAACATTCCATTATGATGCCATAATGCAAAATTCTATTATGATGTCATAATGCAACATTCCATTATGATGTCATAATGTAACATTCCATTATGATGTCATAATGTAACATTCCATTATGATGTCATAATGTAACATTCCATTATGATGCCATAATGCAAAATTCTATTATGATGTCATAATGCAACATTCCATTATGATGTCATAATGTAACATGCCATTATGATGTCATAATGTAACGTTCCATTATGATGTCATAATGTAACATTCCATTATGATGTCATAATGCAACATTCCATTATGATGTCTTAATGCAAAATTCCATTTTGATGTCATAATGTAAAATTCCATTATGATGTCATAATGCAAAATTCCATTATGATGTCATAATGTAACATTCTATTATGATGTCATAATGTAACATTCCATTATGATGTCATAATGTAACATTCCATTATGATGCCATAATGTAACATTCCATTATGATGTCATAATGCAAAATTCCATTATGATGTCATAATGCAACATTCCATTATGATGTCATAATGTAACATTACATTATGATGTCATAATGCAACATTCCATTATGATGTCTTAATGCAAAATTCCATTTTGATGTCATAATGTAAAATTCCATTATGATGTCATAATGTAACATTCCATTATGATGTCATAATGCAAAATTCCATTATGATGTCATAATGTAACATTCTATTATGATGTCATAATGTAACATTCCATTATGATGTCATAATGTAACATTCCATTATGATGTCATAATGCAAAATTCCATTATGATGTCATAATGTAACATTCTATTATGATGTCATAATGTAACATTCCATTATGATGTCATAATGTAACATTCCATTATGATGCCATAATGCAAAATTCTATTATGATGTCATAATGCAACATTCCATTATGATATCATAATGCAAAATTCCATTATGATGTCATAATGTAACATTCTATTATGATGTCATAATGTAACATTCTATTATGATGTCATAATGTAACATTCCATTATGATGTCATAATGCAAAATTCCATTATGATGTCATAATGTAACATTCCATTATGATGTCATAATGCAAAATTCCAATATGATGTCATAATGTAACATTCCATAATGATGCCATAATGCAAAATTCTATTATGATGTCATAATGCAACATTCCATTATGATGTCATAATGTAATATTCTATTATGATGTCATAATGTAACATTCATTTATGATGTCATAATGTAACATTCCATTATGATGTCATAATGTAACATTCATTTATGATGTCATAATGCAACATTCCATTATGATGTCATAATGTAACATTCCATTATGATGTCATAATGTAACATTCCATTATGATGTCATAATGTAACATTCATTTATGATGTCATAATGCAACATTCCATTATGATGTCATAATGTAACATTCCATTATGATGTCATAATGCAAAATTCAATTATGATGTCATAATGCAACATTCCATTATGATGTCATAATGCAACATTCCATTATGATGTCATTATGTAACATTCCATTATGATGTCATAATGCAAAATTCCATAATGATGTCATAATGCAAAATTCCATTATGATGTCATAATGTAACATTCCATTATGATGCCATAATGCAAAATTCCATTATGATGTCATAATGCAACATTCCATTATGATGTCATAATGTAACATTCTATTATGATGTCATAATGCAACATTCCATTATGATGTCATAATGTAACATTCCATTATGATGTCACAATGCAAAATTCCATTATGATGTCATAATGCAACGTTACATTATGATGGCATAATGCAAAATTCCATTATGATGTCATAATGCAAAATTCCATTATGATGTCATAATGTAACATTCCATTATGATGTCATAATGCAAAATTCCATTATGATGTCATAATGTAACATTCTATTATGATGTCATAATGTAACATTCCATTATGATGTCATAATGTAACATTCCATTATGATGCCATAATGCAAAATTCTATTATGATGTCATAATGCAAAATTCTATTATGATGTCATAATGCAACATTCCATTATGATGTCATAATGTAACATTCCATTATGATGTCATAATGTAACATTCCATTATGATGTCATAATGCAACATTCCATTATGATGTCTTAATGCAAAATTCCATTTTGATGTCATAATGTAAAATTCCATTATGATGTCATAATGTCACATTCCATTATGATGTCATAATGCAAAATTCCATTATGATGTCATAATGTAACATTCTATTATGATGTCATAATGTAACATTCCATTATGATGTCATAATGTAACATTCCATTATGATGCCATAATGCAAAATTCTATTATGATGTCATAATGCAACATTCCATTATGATGTCATAATGTAACATTCCATTATGATGTCATAATGTAACATTCCATTATGATGTCATAATGTAACATTCCATTATGATGTCATAATGTAACATTCCATTATGATGTCATAATGTAACATTCCATTATGATGTCATAATGCAAAATTCCATTATGATGTCATAATGTAACATTCCATTATGATGTCATAATGCAAAATTTTTATTATGATGTCATAATGCAACATTCCATTATGATGTCATAATGTAACATTCCATTATGATGTCATAATGCAACATTCCATTACGATGGCATAATGTAACATTCCATTATGATGCCATAATGCAAAATTCCATTATGATGTCATAATGCAAAATTCCATTATGATGTCATAATGCAAAATTCCATTATGATGTCATAATGTAACATTCCATTATGATGTCATAATGCAAAATTCCATTATGATGTCATAATGTAACATTCTATTATGATGTCATAATGTAACATTCCATTATGATGTCATAATGTAACATTCCATTATGATGCCATAATGCAAAATTCTATTATGATGTCATAATGCAACATTCCATTATGATGTCATAATGTAACATTCAATTATGATGTCATAATGTAACATTCCATAATGATGCCATAATGTAACATTCCATTATGATGTCATAATGCAAAATTCCATTATGATGTCATAATGCAACATTCCATTATGATGTCATAATGTAACATTCCATTATGATGTCATAATGCAACATTCCATTATGATGTCTTAATGCAAAATTCCATTTTGATGTCATAATGTAAAATTCCATTATGATGTCATAATGTAACATTCCATTATGATGTCATAATGCAAAATTCCATTATGATGTCATAATGTAATATTCTATTATGATGTCATAATGTAACATTCCATTATGATGTCATAATGTAACATTCCATTATGATGCCATAATGTAACATTCCATTATGATGTCATAATGCAAAATTCCATTATGATGTCATAATGCAACATTCCATTATGATGTCATAATGTAACATTCCATTATGATGTCATAATGCAAAATTCCATTATGATGTCATAATGCAACGTTACATTATGATGTCATAATGCAAAATTCCATTTTGATGTCATAATGTAAAATTCCATTATGATGTCATAATGTAACATTCTATTATGATGTCATAATGCAAAATTCCATTATGATGTCATAATGCAAAATTCCATTATGATGTCATAATGCAAAATTCCATTATGATGTCATAATGTAACATTCCATTATGATGTCATAATGTAACATTCCATTATGATGTCATAATGCAAAATTCCATTATGATGTCATAATGTAACATTCTATTATGATGTCATAATGTAACATTCTATTATGATGTCATAATGTAACATTCCATTATGATGTCATAATGTAACATTCCATTATGATGCCATAATGCAAAATTCTATTATGATGTCATAATGTAACATTCCATTATGATATCATAATGCAAAATTCCAGTATGATGTCATAATGTAACATTCTATTATGATGTCATAATGTAACATTCTATTATGATGTCATAATGTAACATTCCATTATGATGTCATAATGCAAAATTCCATTATGATGTCATAATGTAACATTCCATTATGATGTCATAATGCAAAATTCCAATATGATGTCATAATGTAACATTCCATAATGATGCCATAATGCAAAATTCTATTATGATGTCATAATGCAACATTCCATTATGATGTCATAATGTAATATTCTATTATGATGTCATAATGTAACATTCATTTATGATGTCATAATGTAACATTCCATTATGATGTCATAATGTAACATTCATTTATGATGTCATAATGCAACATTCCATTATGATGTCATAATGTAACATTCCATTATGATGTCATAATGCAAAATTCCATTATGATGTCATAGTGCAACATTCCATTATGATGTCATAATGTAACATTCCATTACGATGTCATAATGCAAAATTCCATAATGATGTCATAATGCAAAATTCCATTATGATGTCATAATGCAACATTCCATTATGATGTCATAATGTAACATTCTATTATGATGTCATAATGCAACATTCCATTATGATGTCATAATGCAACATTCCATTATGATGTCATAATGTAACATTCCATTATGATGTCATAATGCAAAATTCCATTATGATGTCATAATGCAACGTTACATTATGATGTCATAATGCAAAATTCTATTTTGATGTCATAATGTAAAATTCCATTATGATGTCATAATGTAACATTCTATTATGATGTCATAATGCAAAATTCCATTATGATGTCATAATGCAAAATTCCATTATGATGTCATAATGTAACATTCCATTATGATGTCATAATGCAAACTTCCATTATGATGTCATAATGTAACATTCCATAATGATGCCATAATGCAAAATTCCATTATGATGTCATAATGTAACATTGCATAATGATGCCATAATGCAAAATTCTATTATGATGTCATAATGCAACATTCCATTATGATGTCATAATGTAACATTCTATTGTGATGTCATAATGTAACATTCTATTATGATGTCATAATGTAACATTCATTTATGATGTCATAATGTAACATTCCATTATGATGTCATAATACAAAATTCCATTATGAGGTCATAATGCAAAATTCCATTATGATGTCATAATGCAACATTCCATTATGATGTCATAATGTAACATTCCATTATGATGTCATAATGCAAAATTCCATTATGATGTCATAATGCAAAATTCCATTATGATGTCATAATGCAACATTCCATTATGATGTCATAATGCAAAATTCCATTATGATGTCATAATGTAACATTCCATAATGATGCCATAATGCAAAATTCTATTATGATGTCATAATGCAACATTCCATTATGATGTCATAATGTAACATTCTATTGTGATGTCATAATGTAACATTCCATTATGATGTCATAACGCAAAATTCCATTATGATGTCATAATGTAACATTCCATTATGATGTCATAATGGTTAATTCCATTATGATGTCATAATGTAACATTCCATTATGATGTCATAATGCAAAATTCCATTATGATGTCATAATGCAACATTCCATTATGATGTCATAATGCAAAATTCCATTATGATGTCATAATGTAACATTCCATAATGATGCCATAATGCAAAATTCTATTATGATGTCATAATGTAACATTCCATTATGATGTCATAATGTAACATTCTATTGTGATGTCATAATGTAACATTCCATTATGATGTCATAATGTAACATTCCATTATGATGTCATAATGCAAAATTCCATTATGATGTCATAATGCAAAATTCTATTATTATATCATAATGTAACATTCCATAATGATGCCATAATGCAAAATTCTATTATGATGTCATAATGCAACATTCCATTATGATGTCATAATGTAACATTCCATTATGATGTCATAATGTAACATTCCATTATGATGTCATAATGTAACATTCCATTATGATGTCATAATGTAACAGTTCATTATGATGTCATAATGCAAAATTATATTATGATGTCATAATGCAACATTCCATTATGATGTCATAATGTAACACTCTATTGTGATGTCATAATGTAACATTCCATTATGATGTCATAATGTAACATTCTATTATGATGTCATAATGCAAAATTCCATTATGATGTCATAATGCAAAATTCCATTATGATGTCATAATGTAACATTCCATTATGATGTCATAATGCAAAATTCCATTATGATGTCATAATGCAAAATTCCATTATGATGTCATAATGTAACATTCTATTATGATGTCATAATGTAACATTCCATTATGATGTCATAATGTAACATTCCATTATGATGCCATAATGCAAAAATTCTATTATGATGTCATAATGCAACATTCCATTATGATGTCATAATGTAACATTCCATTATGATGTCATAATGTAACATTCCATTATGATGTCATAATGCAACATGCCATTATGATGTCTTAATGCAAAATTCCATTTTGATGTCATAATGCAAAATTCCATTATGATGTCATAATGTAACTTTCTATTATGATGTCATAATGCAAAATTCCATTATGATGTCATAATGTAATATTCCATTATGATGTCATAATGTAAAATTCCATTATGATGTCATAATGTAACATTCCATTATGATGTCATAATGCAAAATTCCATTATGATGTCATAATGTAACATTCCATTATGATGCCATAATGCAAAATTCTATTATGATGTCATAATGCAACATTCCATTATGATGTCATAATGTAACATTCCATTATGATGTCATAATGTAACATTCCATTATGATGTCATAATGTAACATTCCATTATGATGCCATAATGCAAAATTCTATTATGATGTCATAATGCAACATTCCATTATGATGTCATAATGTAACATGCCATTATGATGTCATAATGTAACGTTCCATTATGATGTCATAATGTAACATTCCATTATGATGTCATAATGCAACATTCCATTATGATGTCTTAATGCAAAATTCCATTTTGATGTCATAATGTAAAATTCCATTATGATGTCATAATGCAAAATTCCATTATGATGTCATAATGTAACATTCTATTATGATGTCATAATGTAACATTCCATTATGATGTCATAATGTAACATTCCATTATGATGCCATAATGTAACATTCCATTATGATGTCATAATGCAAAATTCCATTATGATGTCATAATGCAACATTCCATTATGATGTCATAATGTAACATTCCATTATGATGTCATAATGCAACATTCCATTATGATGTCTTAATGCAAAATTCCATTTTGATGTCATAATGTAAAATTCCATTATGATGTCATAATGTAACATTCCATTATGATGTCATAATGCAAAATTCCATTATGATGTCATAATGTAACATTCTATTATGATGTCATAATGTAACATTCCATTATGATGTCATAATGTAACATTCCATTATGATGTCATAATGCAAAATTCCATTATGATGTCATAATGTAACATTCTATTATGATGTCATAATGTAACATTCCATTATGATGTCATAATGTAACATTCCATTATGATGCCATAATGCAAAATTCTATTATGATGTCATAATGCAACATTCCATTATGATATCATAATGCAAAATTCCATTATGATGTCATAATGTAACATTCTATTATGATGTCATAATGTAACATTCTATTATGATGTCATAATGTAACATTCCATTATGATGTCATAATGCAAAATTCCATTATGATGTCATAATGTAACATTCCATTATGATGTCATAATGCAAAATTCCAATATGATGTCATAATGTAACATTCCATAATGATGCCATAATGCAAAATTCTATTATGATGTCATAATGCAACATTCCATTATGATGTCATAATGTAATATTCTATTATGATGTCATAATGTAACATTCATTTATGATGTCATAATGTAACATTCCATTATGATGTCATAATGTAACATTCATTTATGATGTCATAATGCAACATTCCATTATGATGTCATAATGTAACATTCCATTATGATGTCATAATGTAACATTCCATTATGATGTCATAATGTAACATTCATTTATGATGTCATAATGCAACATTCCATTATGATGTCATAATGTAACATTCCATTATGATGTCATAATGCAAAATTCAATTATGATGTCATAATGCAACATTCCATTATGATGTCATAATGCAACATTCCATTATGATGTCATTATGTAACATTCCATTATGATGTCATAATGCAAAATTCCATAATGATGTCATAATGCAAAATTCCATTATGATGTCATAATGTAACATTCCATTATGATGCCATAATGCAAAATTCCATTATGATGTAATAATGCAACATTCCATTATGATGTCATAATGTAACATTCTATTATGATGTCATAATGCAACATTCCATTATGATGTCATAATGTAACATTCCATTATGATGTCATAATGCAAAATTCCATTATGATGTCATAATGCAACGTTACATTATGATGGCATAATGCAAAATTCCATTATGATGTCATAATGCAAAATTCCATTATGATGTCATAATGTAACATTCCATTATGATGTCATAATGCAAAATTCCATTATGATGTCATAATGTAACATTCTATTATGATGTCATAATGTAACATTCCATTATGATGTCATAATGTAACATTCCATTATGATGCCATAATGCAAAATTCTATTATGATGTCATAATGCAAAATTCTATTATGATGTCATAATGCAACATTCCATTATGATGTCATAATGTAACATTCCATTATGATGTCATAATGCAACATTCCATTATGATGTCTTAATGCAAAATTCCATTTTGATGTCATAATGTAAAATTCCATTATGATGTCATAATGTCACATTCCATTATGATGTCATAATGCAAAATTCCATTATGATGTCATAATGTAACATTCTATTATGATGTCATAATGTAACATTCCATTATGATGTCATAATGTAACATTCCATTATGATGCCATAATGCAAAATTCTATTATGATGTCATAATGCAACATTCCATTATGATGTCATAATGTAACATTCCATTATGATGTCATAATGTAACATTCCATTATGATGTCATAATGTAACATTCCATTATGATGTCATAATGTAACATTCCATTATGATGTCATAATGTAACATTCCATTATGATGTCATAATGTAACATTCCATTATGATGTCATAATGCAAAATTCCATTATGATGTCATAATGTAACATTCCATTATGATGTCATAATGCAAAATTTTTATTATGATGTCATAATGCAACATTCCATTATGATGTCATAATGTAACATTCCATTATGATGTCATAATGCAACATTCCATTACGATGGCATAATGTAACATTCCATTATGATGCCATAATGCAAAATTCCATTATGATGTCATAATGCAAAATTCCATTATGATGTCATAATGTAACATTCCATTATGATGTCATAATGCAAAATTCCATTATGATGTCATAATGTAACATTCTATTATGATGTCATAATGTAACATTCCATTATGATGTCATAATGTAACATTCCATTATGATGCCATAATGCAAAATTCTATTATGATGTCATAATGCAACATTCCATTATGATGTCATAATGTAACATTCCATTATGATGTCATAATGTAACATTCCATAATGATGCCATAATGCAAAATTCTATTATGATGTCATAATGCAACATTCCATTATGATGTCATAATGCAACATTCCATTATGATGTCATAATGCAAAATTCCATTATGATGTTATAATGTAACATTCCATAATGATGCCATAATACAACATTCCATTATGATGTCATAATGCAACATTCCATTATGATGTCATAATGTAACATTCCATTATGATGTCATAATGCAAAATTCCATTATGATGTCATAATGTAACATTCTATTATGATGTCATAATGTAACATTCCATTATGATGTCATAATGTAACATTCCATTATGATGCCATAATGCAAAATTCTATTATGATGTCATAATGCAACATTCCATTATGATGTCATAATGTAACATTCCATTATGATGTCATAATGTAACATTCCATAATGATGCCATAATGCAAAATTCTATTATGATGTCATAATGTAACATTCCATTATGATGCATAATGCAAAATTCCATTATGATGTCATAATGCAATGTTACATTATGATGTCATAATGCAAAATTCCATTTTGATGTCATAATGTAAAATTCCATTATGATGTCATAATGTAACATTCTATTATGATGTCATAATGCAAAATTCCATTATGATGTCATAATGCAAAATTCCATTATGATGTCATAATGTAACATTCCATTATGATGTCATAATGCAAAATTCCATTATGATGTCATAATGTAACATTCTATTATGATGTCATAATGTAACATTCCATTATGATGTCATAATGTAACATTCCATTATGATGCCATAATGCAAAATTCTATTATGATGTCATAATGCAACATTCCATTATGATGTCATAATGTAACATTCAATTATGATGTCATAATGTAACATTCCATAATGATGTCATAATGTAACATTCCATTATGATGTCATAATGCAAAATTCCATTATGATGTCATAATGCAACATTCCATTATGATGTCATAATGTAACATTCCATTATGATGTCATAATGCAACATTCCATTATGATGTCTTAATGCAAAATTCCATTTTGATGTCATAATGTAAAATTCCATTATGATGTCATAATGTAACATTCCATTATGATGTCATAATGCAAAATTCCATTATGATGTCATAATGTAATATTCTATTATGATGTCATAATGTAACATTCCATTATGATGTCATAATGTAACATTCCATTATGATGCCATAATGTAACATTCCATTATGATGTCATAATGCAAAATTCCATTATGATGTCATAATGCAACATTCCATTATGATGTCATAATGTAACATTCCATTATGATGTCATAATGCAAAATTCCATTATGATGTCATAATGCAACGTTACATTATGATGTCATAATGCAAAATTCCATTATGATGTCATTATGTAACATTCCATTATGATGTCATAATGCAAAATTCCATAATGATGTCATAATGCAAAATTCCATTATGATGTCATAATGTAACATTCCATTATGATGCCATAATGTAACATTCCATTATGATGTCATAGTGTAACATTCCATAATGATGCCATAATGCAAAATTCTATTATGATGTTATAATGCAAAATTCCATTATGATGTCATAATGCAAAATTCCATTATGATGTCATAATGTAACATTCATTTATGATGTCATAATGTAACATTCCATTATGATGTCATAATGCAAAATTCCATTATGATGTCATAATGCAACATTCCATTATGATGTCATAATGTAACATTCCATTATGATGTCATAATGTAACATTCCATTATGATGTCATAATGTAACATTCCATTATGATGTCATAATGTAACATTCCATAATGATGCCATAATGCAAAATTCTATTATGATGTCATAATGTAACATTCCATTATGATGCCATAATGCAAAATTCTATTATGATGTCATAATGCAACATTCCATTATGATGTCATAATGCAACATTCCATTATGATGTCATAATGTAACATTCCATTATGATGTCATAATGTAACATTCCATTATGATGTCATAATGCAAAATTTCATTATGATGTCATAATGCAACATTCCATTATGATGTCATAATGTAACATTCCATTTTGATGTCATAATGTAAAATTCCATTATGATGTCATAATGTAACATTCCATTATGATGTCATAATGCAAAATTCCATTATGATGTCATAATGTAACATTCTATTATGATGTCATAATGTAACATTAAATTATGATGCCATAATGTAACATTCCATTATGATGTCATAATGCAAAATTCCATTATGATGTCATAATGCAACATTCCATTATGATGTCATAATGTAACATTCCATTATGATGTCATAATGCAAAATTCCATTATGATGTCATAATGCAAAATTCCATTTTGATGTCATAATGTAAAATTCCATTATGATGTCATAATGTAACATTCTATTATGATGTCATAATGCAAAATTCCATTATGATGTCATGATGCAAAATTCCATTATGATGTCATAATGCAACATTCCATTATGATGTCATAATGTAACATTCCATTATGATGTCATAATGCAACATTCCATTATGATGTCTTAATGCAAAATTCCATTTTGATGTCATAATGTAAAATTCCATTATGATGTCATAATGTAACATTCCATTATGATGTCATAATGCAAAATTCCATTATGATGTCATAATGTAACATTCTATTATGATGTCATAATGTAACATTCCATTATGATGTCATAATGCAAAATTCCATTATGATGTCATAATGTAACATTCTATTATGATGTCATAATGTAACATTCCATTATGATGTCATAATGTAACATTCCATTATGATGCCATAATGCAAAATTCTATTATGATGTCATAATGCAACATTCCATTATGATATCATAATGCAAAATTCCATTATGATGTCATAATGTAACATTCTATTATGATGTCATAATGTAACATTCTATTATGATGTCATAATGTAACATTCCATTATGATGTCATAATGCAAAATTCCATTATGATGTCATAATGTAACATTCCATTATGATGTCATAATGCAAAATTCCAATATGATGTCATAATGTAACATTCCATAATGATGCCATAATGCAAAATTCTATTATGATGTCATAATGCAACATTCCATTATGATGTCATAATGTAATATTCTATTATGATGTCATAATGTAACATTCATTTATGATGTCATAATGTAACATTCCATTATGATGTCATAATGTAACATTCATTTATGATGTCATAATGCAACATTCCATTATGATGTCATAATGTAACATTCCATTATGATGTCATAATGTAACATTCCATTATGATGTCATAATGTAACATTCATTTATGATGTCATAATGCAACATTCCATTATGATGTCATAATGTAACATTCAATATGATGTCATAATGCAAAATTCAATTATGATGTCATAATGCAACATTCCATTATGATGTCATAATGCAACATTCCATTATGATGTCATTATGTAACATTCCATTATGATGTCATAATGCAAAATTCCATAATGATGTCATAATGCAAAATTCCATTATGATGTCATAATGTAACATTCCATTATGATGCCATAATGTAACATTCCATTATGATGTCATAGTGTAACATTCCATAATGATGCCATAATGCAAAATTCTATTATGATGTTATAATGCAAAATTCCATTATGATGTCATAATGCAATGTTACATTATGATGTCATAATGCAAAATTCCATTTTGATGTCATAATGTAAAATTCCATTATGATGTCATAATGTAACATTCTATTATGATGTCATAATGCAAAATTCCATTATGATGTCATAATGCAAAATTCCATTATGATGTCATAATGTAACATTCCATTATGATGTCATAATGCAAAATTCCATTATGATGTCATAATGTAACATTCTATTATGATGTCATAATGTAACATTCCATTATGATGTCATAATGTAACATTCCATTATGATGCCATAATGCAAAATTCTATTATGATGTCATAATGCAACATTCCATTATGATGTCATAATGTAACATTCAATTATGATGTCATAATGTAACATTCCATAATGATGCCATAATGTAACATTCCATTATGATGTCATAATGCAAAATTCCATTATGATGTCATAATGCAACATTCCATTATGATGTCATAATGTAACATTCCATTATGATGTCATAATGCAACATTCCATTATGATGTCTTAATGCAAAATTCCATTTTGATGTCATAATGTAAAATTCCATTATGATGTCATAATGTAACATTCCATTATGATGTCATAATGCAAAATTCCATTATGATGTCATAATGTAATATTCTATTATGATGTCATAATGTAACATTCCATTATGATGTCATAATGTAACATTCCATTATGATGCCATAATGTAACATTCCATTATGATGTCATAATGCAAAATTCCATTATGATGTCATAATGCAACATTCCATTATGATGTCATAATGTAACATTCCATTATGATGTCATAATGCAAAATTCGATTATGATGTCATAATGCAACGTTACATTATGATGTCATAATGCAAAATTCCATTATGATGTCATTATGTAACATTCCATTATGATGTCATAATGCAAAATTCCATAATGATGTCATAATGCAAAATTCCATTATGATGTCATAATGTAACATTCCATTATGATGCCATAATGTAACATTCCATTATGATGTCATAGTGTAACATTCCATAATGATGCCATAATGCAAAATTCTATTATGATGTTATAATGCAAAATTCCATTATGATGTCATAATGCAAAATTCCATTATGATGTCATAATGTAACATTCATTTATGATGTCATAATGTAACATTCCATTATGATGTCATAATGCAAAATTCCATTATGATGTCATAATGCAACATTCCATTATGATGTCATAATGTAACATTCCATTATGATGTCATAATGTAACATTCCATTATGATGTCATAATGTAACATTCCATTATGATGTCATAATGTAACATTCCATAATGATGCCATAATGCAAAATTCTATTATGATGTCATAATGTAACATTCCATTATGATGCCATAATGCAAAATTCTATTATGATGTCATAATGCAACATTCCATTATGATGTCATAATGCAACATTCCATTATGATGTCATAATGTAACATTCCATTATGATGTCATAATGTAACATTCCATTATGATGTCATAATGCAAAATTTCATTATGATGTCATAATGCAACATTCCATTATGATGTCATAATGTAACATTCCATTTTGATGTCATAATGTAAAATTCCATTATGATGTCATAATGTAACATTCCATTATGATGTCATAATGCAAAATTCCATTATGATGTCATAATGTAACATTCTATTATGATGTCATAATGTAACATTAAATTATGATGCCATAATGTAACATTCCATTATGATGTCATAATGCAAAATTCCATTATGATGTCATAATGCAACATTCCATTATGATGTCATAATGTAACATTCCATTATGATGTCATAATGCAAAATTCCATTATGATGTCATAATGCAACGTTACATTATGATGTCATAATGCAAAATTCCATTTTGATGTCATAATGTAAAATTCCATTATGATGTCATAATGTAACATTCTATTATGATGTCATAATGCAAAATTCCATTATGATGTCATGATGCAAAATTCCATTATGATGTCATAATGCAACATTCCATTATGATGTCATAATGTAACATTCCATTATGATGTCATAATGCAACATTCCATTATGATGTCTTAATGCAAAATTCCATTTTGATGTCATAATGTAAAATTCCATTATGATGTCATAATGTAACATTCCATTATGATGTCATAATGCAAAATTCCATTATGATGTCATAATGTAACATTCTATTATGATGTCATAATGTAACATTCCATTATGATGTCATAATGTAACATTCCATTATGATGTCATAATGCAAAATTCCATTATGATGTCATAATGTAACATTCTATTATGATGTCATAATGTAACATTCCATTATGATGTCATAATGTAACATTCCATTATGATGCCATAATGCAAAATTCTATTATGATGTCATAATGCAACATTCCATTATGATATCATAATGCAAAATTCCATTATGATGTCATAATGTAACATTCTATTATGATGTCATAATGTAACATTCTATTATGATGTCATAATGTAACATTCCATTATGATGTCATAATGCAAAATTCCATTATGATGTCATAATGTAACATTCCATTATGATGTCATAATGCAAAATTCCAATATGATGTCATAATGTAACATTCCATAATGATGCCATAATGCAAAATTCTATTATGATGTCATAATGCAACATTCCATTATGATGTCATAATGTAATATTCTATTATGATGTCATAATGTAACATTCATTTATGATGTCATAATGTAACATTCCATTATGATGTCATAATGTAACATTCATTTATGATGTCATAATGCAACATTCCATTATGATGTCATAATGCAACATTCCATTATGATGTCATAATGTAACATTCCATTATGATGTCATAATGTAACATTCCATTATGATGTCATAATGTAACATTCATTTATGATGTCATAATGCAACATTCCATTATGATGTCATTATGTAACATTCCATTATGATGTCATAATGCAAAATTCCATAATGATGTCATAATGCAAAATTCCATTATGATGTCATAATGTAACATTCCATTATGATGCCATAATGTAACATTCCATTATGATGTCATAGTGTAACATTCCATAATGATGCCATAATGCAAAATTCTATTATGATGTTATAATGCAAAATTCCATTATGATGTCATAATGCAAAATTCCATTATGATGTCATAATGTAACATTCATTTATGATGTCATAATGTAACATTCCATTATGATGTCATAATGCAAAATTCCATTATGATGTCATAATGCAACATTCCATTATGATGTCATAATGTAACATTCCATTATGATGTCATAATGTAACATTCCATTATGATGTCATAATGTAACATTCCATTATGATGTCATAATGTAACATTCCATAATGATGCCATAATGCAAAATTCTATTATGATGTCATAATGCAACATTCCATTATGATGTCATAATGCAACATTCCATTATGATGTCATAATGTAACATTCCATTATGATGTCATAATGTAACATTCCATTATGATGTCATAATGCAAAATTTCATTATGATGTCATAATGCAACATTCCATTATGATGTCATAATGTAACATTCCATTATGATGTCATAATGCAAAATTCCATTATGATGTCATAATGCAACATTCCATTATGATGTCATAATGCAAAATTCCATTATGATGTCATAATGCAACATTCCATTATGATGTCATAATGCAAAATTCCATTTTGATGTCATAATGTAAAATTCCATTATGATGTCATAATGTAACATTCCATTATGATGTCATAATGCAAAATTCCATTATGATGTCATAATGTAACATTCTATTATGATGTCATAATGTAACATTAAATTATGATGCCATAATGTAACATTCCATTATGATGTCATAATGCAAAATTCCATTATGATGTCATAATGCAACATTCCATTATGATGTCATAATGTAACATTCCATTATGATGTCATAATGCAAAATTCCATTATGATGTCATAATGTAACATTCCATTATGATGTCATAATGCAAAATTCCAATATGATGTCATAATGTAACATTCCATAATGATGCCATAATGCAAAATTCTATTATGATGTCATAATGCAACATTCCATTATGATGTCATAATGTAATATTCTATTATGATGTCATAATGTAACATTCATTTATGATGTCATAATGTAACATTCCATTATGATGTCATAATGTAACATTCATTTATGATGTCATAATGCAACATTCCATTATGATGTCATAATGTAACATTCCATTATGATGTCATAATGTAACATTCCATTATGATGTCATAATGTAACATTCATTTATGATGTCATAATGTAACATTCCATAATGATGCCATAATGCAAAATTCTATTATGATGTCATAATGCAACATTCCATTATGATGTCATAATGTAATATTCTATTATGATGTCATAATGTAACATTCATTTATGATGTCATAATGTAACATTCCATTATGATGTCATAATGTAACATTCATTTATGATGTCATAATGCAACATTCCATTATGATGTCATAATGCAACATTCCATTATGATGTCATAATGTAACATTCCATTATGATGTCATAATGTAACATTCCATTTTGATGTCATAATGTAACATTCATTTATGATGTCATAATGCAACATTCCATTATGATGTCATTATGTAACATTCCATTATGATGTCATAATGCAAAATTCCATAATGATGTCATAATGCAAAATTCCATTATGATGTCATAATGTAACATTCCATTATGATGCCATAATGTAACATTCCATTATGATGTCATAGTGTAACATTCCATAATGATGCCATAATGCAAAATTCTATTATGATGTTATAATGCAAAATTCCATTATGATGTCATAATGCAAAATTCCATTATGATGTCATAATGTAACATTCATTTATGATGTCATAATGTAACATTCCATTATGATGTCATAATGCAAAATTCCATTATGATGTCATAATGCAACATTCCATTATGATGTCATAATGTAACATTCCATTATGATGTCATAATGTAACATTCCATTATGATGTCATAATGTAACATTCCATTATGATGTCATAATGTAACATTCCATAATGATGCCATAATGCAAAATTCTATTATGATGTCATAATGCAACATTCCATTATGATGTCATAATGCAACATTCCATTATGATGTCATAATGTAACATTCCATTATGATGTCATAATGTAACATTCCATTATGATGTCATAATGCAAAATTTCATTATGATGTCATAATGCAACATTCCATTATGATGTCATAATGTAACATTCCATTATGATGTCATAATGCAAAATTCCATTATGATGTCATAATGCAACATTCCATTATGATGTCATAATGCAAAATTCCATTATGATGTCATAATGCAACATTCCATTATGATGTCATAATGCAAAATTCCATTTTGATGTCATAATGTAAAATTCCATTATGATGTCATAATGTAACATTCCATTATGATGTCATAATGCAAAATTCCATTATGATGTCATAATGTAACATTCTATTATGATGTCATAATGTAACATTAAATTATGATGCCATAATGTAACATTCCATTATGATGTCATAATGCAAAATTCCATTATGATGTCATAATGCAACATTCCATTATGATGTCATAATGTAACATTCCATTATGATGTCATAATGCAAAATTCCATTATGATGTCATAATGTAACATTCCATTATGATGTCATAATGCAAAATTCCAATATGATGTCATAATGTAACATTCCATAATGATGCCATAATGCAAAATTCTATTATGATGTCATAATGCAACATTCCATTATGATGTCATAATGTAATATTCTATTATGATGTCATAATGTAACATTCATTTATGATGTCATAATGTAACATTCCATTATGATGTCATAATGTAACATTCATTTATGATGTCATAATGCAACATTCCATTATGATGTCATAATGTAACATTCCATTATGATGTCATAATGTAACATTCCATTATGATGTCATAATGTAACATTCATTTATGATGTCATAATGCAACATTCCATTATGATGTCATAATGTAACATTCAATATGATGTCATAATGCAAAATTCAATTATGATGTCATAATGCAACATTCCATTATGATGTCATAATGCAACATTCCATTATGATGTCATTATGTAACATTCCATTATGATGTCATAATGCAAAATTCCATAATGATGTCATAATGCAAAATTCCATTATGATGTCATAATGTAACATTCCATTATGATGCCATAATGTAACATTCCATTATGATGTCATAGTGTAACATTCCATAATGATGCCATAATGCAAAATTCTATTATGATGTTATAATGCAAAATTCCATTATGATGTCATAATGCAAAATTCCATTATGATGTCATAATGTAACATTCATTTATGATGTCATAATGTAACATTCCATTATGATGTCATAATGCAAAATTCCATTACGATGTCATAATGCAACATTCCATTATGATGTCATAATGTAACATTCCATTATGATGTCATAATGTAACATTCCATTATGATGTCATAATGTAACATTCCATTATGATGTCATAATGTAACATTCCATAATGATGCCATAATGCAAAATTCTATTATGATGTCATAATGTAACATTCCATTATGATGCCATAATGCAAAATTCTATTATGATGTCATAATGCAACATTCCATTATGATGTCATAATGCAACATTCCATTATGATGTCATAATGTAACATTCCATTATGATGTCATAATGCAAAATTCCATTATGATGTCATAATGTAACATTCATTTATGATGTCATAATGTAACATTCCATTATGATGTCATAATGCAAAATTCCATTATGATGTCATAATGCAACATTCCATTATGATGTCATAATGTAACATTCCATTATGATGTCATAATGTAACATTCCATTATGATGTCATAATGTAACATTCCATTATGATGTCATAATGTAACATTCCATAATGATGCCATAATGCAAAATTCTATTATGATGTCATAATGTAACATTCCATTATGATGCCATAATGCAAAATTCTATTATGATGTCATAATGCAACATTCCATTATGATGTCATAATGCAACATTCCATTATGATGTCATAATGTAACATTCCATTATGATGTCATAATGTAACATTCCATTATGATGTCATAATGCAAAATTTCATTATGATGTCATAATGCAACATTCCATTATGATGTCATAATGTAACATTCCATTATGATGTCATAATGCAAAATTCCATTATGATGTCATAATGCAACATTCCATTATGATGTCATAATGCAAAATTCCATAATGATGTCATAATGCAAAATTCCATTATGATGTCATAATGTAACATTCCATTATGATGCCATAATGTAACATTCCATTATGATGTCATAGTGTAACATTCCATAATGATGCCATAATGCAAAATTCTATTATGATGTTATAATGCAAAATTCCATTATGATGTCATAATGCAAAATTCCATTATGATGTCATAATGTAACATTCATTTATGATGTCATAATGTAACATTCCATTATGATGTCATAATGCAAAATTCCATTATGATGTCATAATGCAACATTCCATTATGATGTCATAATGTAACATTCCATTATGATGTCATAATGTAACATTCCATTATGATGTCATAATGTAACATTCCATTATGATGTCATAATGTAACATTCCATAATGATGCCATAATGCAAAATTATATTATGATGTCATAATGTAACATTCCATTATGATGCCATAATGCAAAATTCTATTATGATGTCATAATGCAACATTCCATTATGATGTCATAATGCAACATTCCATTATGATGTCATAATGTAACATTCCATTATGATGTCATAATGTAACATTCCATTATGATGTCATAATGCAAAATTTCATTATGATGTCATAATGCAAAATTTCATTATGATGTCATAATGCAACATTCCATTATGATGTCATAATGTAACATTCCATTATGATGTCATAATGCAAAATTCCATTATGATGTCATAATGCAACATTCCATTATGATGTCATAATGCAAAATTCCATTATGATGTCATAATGCAACATTCCATTATGATGTCATAATGCAAAATTCCATTTTGATGTCATAATGTAAAATTCCATTATGATGTCATAATGTAACATTCCATTATGATGTCATAATGCAAAATTCCATTATGATGTCATAATGTAACATTCTATTATGATGTCATAATGTAACATTAAATTATGATGCCATAATGTAACATTCCATTATGATGTCATAATGCAAAATTCCATTATGATGTCATAATGCAACATTCCATTATGATGTCATAATGTAACATTCCATTATGATGTCATAATGCAAAATTCCATTATGATGTCATAATGTAACATTCCATTATGATGTCATAATGCAAAATTCCAATATGATGTCATAATGTAACATTCCATAATGATGCCATAATGCAAAATTCTATTATGATGTCATAATGCAACATTCCATTATGATGTCATAATGTAATATTCTATTATGATGTCATAATGTAACATTCATTTATGATGTCATAATGTAACATTCCATTATGATGTCATAATGTAACATTCATTTATGATGTCATAATGCAACATTCCATTATGATGTCATAATGTAACATTCCATTATGATGTCATAATGTAACATTCCATTATGATGTCATAATGTAACATTCATTTATGATGTCATAATGCAACATTCCATTATGATGTCATAATGTAACATTCAATATGATGTCATAATGCAAAATTCAATTATGATGTCATAATGCAACATTCCATTATGATGTCATAATGCAACATTCCATTATGATGTCATTATGTAACATTCCATTATGATGTCATAATGCAAAATTCCATAATGATGTCATAATGCAAAATTCCATTATGATGTCATAATGTAACATTCCATTATGATGCCATAATGTAACATTCCATTATGATGTCATAGTGTAACATTCCATAATGATGCCATAATGCAAAATTCTATTATGATGTTATAATGCAAAATTCCATTATGATGTCATAATGCAAAATTCCATTATGATGTCATAATGTAACATTCATTTATGATGTCATAATGTAACATTCCATTATGATGTCATAATGCAAAATTCCATTATGATGTCATAATGCAACATTCCATTATGATGTCATAATGTAACATTCCATTATGATGTCATAATGTAACATTCCATTATGATGTCATAATGTAACATTCCATTATGATGTCATAATGTAACATTCCATAATGATGCCATAATGCAAAATTCTATTATGATGTCATAATGTAACATTCCATTATGATGCCATAATGCAAAATTCTATTATGATGTCATAATGCAACATTCCATTATGATGTCATAATGCAACATTCCATTATGATGTCATAATGTAACATTCCATTATGATGTCATAATGTAACATTCCATTATGATGTCATAATGCAAAATTTCATTATGATGTCATAATGCAACATTCCATTATGATGTCATAATGTAACATTCCATTATGATGTCATAATGCAAAATTTCATTATGATGTCATAATGCAACATTCCATTATGATGTCATAATGCAAAATTCCATTATGATGTCATAATGCAACATTCCATTATGATGTCATAATGCAAAATTCCATTTTGATGTCATAATGTAAAATTCCATTATGATGTCATAATGTAACATTCCATTATGATGTCATAATGCAAAATTCCATTATGATGTCATAATGTAACATTCTATTATGATGTCATAATGTAACATTAAATTATGATGCCATAATGTAACATTCCATTATGATGTCATAATGCAAAATTCCATTATGATGTCATAATGCAACATTCCATTATGA